>NW_025336087.1:249714-484748 GCF_004798865.1 Varanus komodoensis | reverse complement strand
CCTCGGGGTCCTAACTGTCAGGAAGTGCTTCCTGACAGTTAGGACCCCGAGGGTGTGGAATGGGCTTCCCCGGGAGGTGGTTGAGGCCCCATCGGTGAGGGTGTTCAAGGATAGGCTGGACATGCACATGGTGGGCATGTCATGAGCGGAGCCAGCTGGAGCCGGGGGTCAGACTTGATGGCCTGGGAGGCCCCTTCTGTCTCGCTCTGTTTCTATGTTTCTAAGTCGCAGCAATGGGAGAGATGGAAAACAGGAGCAGCCCATGGCCTTAGGATGCTTCACTCAGAAGTCATCACTTCTGTTTGGTGGATCACTGCTTGGGGAAGCAGCACCTCATCTTCCCAGATAGAGCTTCTGCAGAGGTAGAAACCTCCCTTGATTTTCCAGTTTGCAGATTTCCCCCAAGTTATTTTAACCTCTGAAAAGTAGGTAAGATAATCACAAAAAGAGTGGCACTGAGAGCCAGTGAAAGGGTTTGATCAAAAATGAAGAGGCTTTTATGATGAAAAATAATATACTTTTAACACGTTCGGTAGAGAGCTTTTTTCCAGTGTGATTACAGCTACTTTTTACAGGAACCTTTTTCAGACTTTCCTCCAATTTAATTAGTTATTGGGAAAGAGAGGTTTAAGAAGGAACTCTGTGATACTTTAAAGAAATCCTTCCCACCCCCGCTTTGTATTATGCATTTATATAATGTCCTTTCATAGTTTCAAGCAAAAAAAAACAAAAAACAAAAA
Source organism: Varanus komodoensis (assembly GCF_004798865.1). Classification (NCBI taxonomy): domain Eukaryota; kingdom Metazoa; phylum Chordata; class Lepidosauria; order Squamata; family Varanidae; genus Varanus; species Varanus komodoensis. Next base: position 484,008 of record NW_025336087.1, on the reverse strand, counting down.
CAGCATTGTGGGGGAAAGCAGAGTGCTTTCACACTGTTTTTTCCACTGATGATGATCCCTCTTCCCAACCACGGAACAGATACAGGCATTTAAATACAGAGCACAAGCGGAAGAGGTTTGAAAGCCCCTCTCCCTCAGGATGGTCTTCCACTCGCCTCCGTGCCTATCCCTGTTACAGGCTCTGGGAGGGGTCCATGCTACAGCCTTTCCATGTATCAGGGAGTGCCATGGCAGTAGCAATACAAAATGCATTTCATTGTGCAGGCACATGCTAACGCATGCAGCATGCTGAAAATGTGATCACACAATTGTAGGAGGAAGAGGAAGGATCATGGAATAGTAGAGTTGGAAGGGGCCATGAAGGCCATCGGGTCCAACCTGCTGCTGTTGCAGGACACCAAGTTACACCATCCCACTCAGATGGCTGTCCAGTTTCTTTTTGAGTGTCTCCAGTATGAGAGAGCCCACCACCTCTCTAGGCAGCTGGTTCTACTGTCATATTGCTCTGACAGTGAAGAAGTTTTATTTGCTGTCCAGTCTGAATTTGGGTTGTTGCAATTTAAATTGATTATTCTGTGTTCTTCACTCTGGTATCAGCAAGAAGAGATCTTGACCTTCCTCTTTGTGACATCCTTTGAGGTACTTATAGAGCAGGGGTCTCAAACTCAACTTACCTGGGGGCCGCTGGAAGTAGAGTCTGGGTGAGGCTGGGCCGCATCAAGTATTCCACTGCCATGGTGGTGGTGGGCCGCTCATCCCGCGTCGCTCCCGGAGGCCGGCCCGGGCGCCGCTGGTGCTTTGAAGGCCGCGGGGCCCCTCCCCCGTGCCCCACCGATCCTGGCAATTGGCCCGCGGGCCGCAAGTTTGAGACCCCTGGTATAGAGTGATACCATGTCTTCTCCTCTCAAGGCTGAACATGCCCAGTTCTCTCTGTCTTTTCTCACAGGGCAGTGTTTCCAAAACCTGGATCATTTTTGTTGCCCTCCTTTGGACCTCTTTTAATTTTTCTGCATCTTTCTTAAATCTTGGTGCCCAGAACTGAACACAGTATTCCAGATTAGGTCTGACTAGTGAAGACTACAGGGGAGCTATTGTTTCTCATTATTTGGAAGTAACACTTCTGTTAATGCATCCCAAAATAGCATTTCCCCTTTTGGCAGCTGCATCATATTGTTTACTCATATTTAGCCTATTGTCCACAATTACTCCAAGATCTTTTTCTTCTTCGGTTCTGTTGAGCCACGTATTCACCATCTTGAATCGATGCATTTGGTTTCTTTTTCCTAAGTGGAGGACTTGGCACTTGTCCTTATTGAATCTCATTCTGTTGCTTTGAGCCCAGAATTCAAGTTTATCAGGATTGACCTGGATCCTCATTCTGTCTTCCAGGGTGTTTGCTATTCCACCCACTTTTGTATCATCTGCAAATCTGATTATCTTTCCTAGTACTTCTTCATTTAAATCATTAATAAAGATGTTGAAGAGCACTGCCCAGAACTGAACCCTGAGGCAACCCAGAGTTAAAACAAAACGCAGGGAACTGGTCCTTAAAAACACCGCCCCATTTATTAGTCATGTGTAGTTGCAAACAGGTGGAGATATTTTTAAGGGGGGGTGACAACTTCTGTTCGTTGTTGTGTTGTTAGTCGCGAACTCATGTCCGACCCATCGTGACCCCATGGACAACATTCCTCCAGGCCTTCCTGTCCTCCACCATCCCCCAGAGTCCACTTAAGCTCACACCAACTGCCTCAGCGACTCCATCTAGCCACCTCATTCTCTGCCGTCCCCTTCTTCTTTTGCATCTATTGTTCCCAGCACTGGGCTCTCCTCCAGTGAGTCCTTCCTTCTCATTAGGTGGCCAAAGTATTTGAGTTTCATCTTCAGTATCTGACCTTCTAAAGAGCAGTCAGGGTTGATCTCCTCTAGGACTGACCGGTTTGATTGCCTTGAGGTCCAAGGGACTCGCAGGAGTCTCCTCCAGCACCACAATTCAAAGGCCTCAATCTTTCAGCACTCAGCCTTCCTTATGGTCCAGCTTTCACAGTCATACATTGCGACTGGGAAAACCATAGCCTTGACTATACGCACTTTTATTGGCAGGGTGATGTCTCTGCTTTTTAGTATGCTGTCTAGATTTGCCATAGCTTTCCTTCCAAGGAGCAAGCATCTTTTAATTTCTTGGCTGCAGTCCCAGTCTGTGGTGATCTTGGAGCCCAGGAAAATAGCAACAACTTCTGTTATCACCTCACAAAAATCATGGAGAAAGGGGTGGGGGGAGAAGGGGGGGGGAGATTGTGGGGCTGCTTGCAGCCATTTCCTCCCATCCTAAGGCACAAAGCTGCAGGATCAGAAATCCCTTTCTCTTTCCCAAAGCAAATGAAGCTTGGTCCTATGCTAACTTCCCCAAGAGTGAAGGAATTGGTGAGTGGCTAAGAAACAGGGGAAGCAAATGAGATGTGTAAAACCACAGGTGGCGCTATGCTATGCTATGCTATGCTATGCTATGCTAAGAGTTCAAAAGGTAATGTAATGACTAGTATCTGCTGCACCCTGCATAGCTAATACCTTCATTTACATGACCATGCGATATATGAAGTGGGAGAGGACAGGAAATATGTAAGAGGCGGACGGAGAGAATGCAATTCCTGAGTGTCTGAGCCAATGAAGAAAAAAGGGGAAGGGTTATGTGGTTGTGGAAAGGAATAAAAGACATGAATTGAGAGGGAACTTTTCTGAGAAGGGCATTGAGTGTCACTTTGGTCTTTCCCCCTTTATTGCAATAAAGATATATTGACCTCACTCTGCAAGTATTCCTATTTCATTAAAAACAAAAAACAACAGGTTCTAAGACCAAATTTTTATAACAAGAGTAAGCACCATTGCAGAGAATCTGATTTCCTTCTGGGTAGTCACATATAAGCCATTGAAGACAATGTAGAGTTCTGAGTAGACATGTAGTTATATGGGATAAGAGCAGATGGCCGGGGAGCAGGGAAATTTACTTTCCAGTTCAGTGGACAAGTTATGGTGAGAGGGTGGGGAGGTGGGGGAGGGGAGAGAGAGAGAGAAGCTATGAGGAAGGGGAGTTGGAAAAGCAACTGAGGGCTGCTTCTGCGTCTTTTTTGTAGAGTGGCTGCTGTTTTGTTGAAGCTCATAGGGCACTTCCTCTTGCAGGACCGTTTCCTCCCAGTCCAATTAAGGCCAGTATGCCTATGCTGAGAACAGTACTGCAAGTTTAGCATACACTGGAATATGACCGTCGGGAAAAGTTCAGCAAAGAGAGCATGATGATAACAGGCGGCTTTTAAACAAATCTAATAAATAGATAAATAAAATGTAGTGATACAACTGGTCTGAAGAAACCCTGGCTATGGCGGCAGAAGTAGCCCAAGGAGGGCAGCCTCTGGGCAAGCATCATGGGACATGCTAGTGATTTAGGCATTATAATGCTGGTAAAATGTCTAGCGTAGTTCTCCTGCCAACCAAAAAAGTATATGCCCCAAGAGGATATACCATAGGAGAAGGATATCATTCTAACTTTAAAATGAGTATGATTTGTAGCATAGCATTTCTAACTTTCAGTGGTTTAACAGCAGCAGCAACAAAAATATTTTTCTTAACATGGGGTCTTTCTACACCAGACTTTTTGTGCCCATGTGATTCCTTACTTGTGGTTATTTAAGGACTCTTTACACAATGTCATACTCCTCCAGTTTTTCCTCATTTTTATAGCACGTCCCAACTTTTTTTTAGAATAAAGAAACCTCCTGCTAAATTACTGTAGAAAAACTGGCACTGTTTCTCTTGGTGTATTTCTGCTATTCCAATGTACCACAGTCCCACCTAGAGGTTATGTACTAGAAAGCAGAAAAGGAAGAGTTCTTTGCATAGAACTTAGATTTCAAAGTTCTAAAAAAATGAAAGTAAATACAGCAATTAACAACCTTTAAAAGCTTTGAATTAGTGCCCCCAAATGAAGAAAGCTTGGGGGCAACCACGCTGGAGTTTTGAGTCATAGATCAGTTTTGAGTCATAGTCCATTAGCCCAAAACAAATTGTATATTCAGAATGAACTCAGAGACATGCTATCTGCTGTGTGTCTTTCGCACCTAGTCCAGATTGCAGGATCTAGTGGCGCAGGTAAAAAACAAAGTTATCTGACATTCCTGAGGTCTGCATGTCTCTGATGTAGAGACTTTGAGGCCATCTTAGCACAGTGTTCTGTGTCGAGCTTGTCGGTGGCTCTACATCAGAAGTTATGCTGGCTATGTGCCCTCTTTTATGGAAGACAGTCCTCTGAAGGCATTTTGTCTTGGAATGACTCTCCTGCACAAATCCTGCACAACTACAGGAACTGATCCCCATCAACAGTCAGCAACTGGATAGCAGACTGAACACGTATACCGCCACTAGTCTTCCTCCCGCAAGGATCCCAAAGCAGTGTACAGGGTTCTCCTCTCCATTTTAACTTTACAACAACCTTTGTGGCAGGCTAGGCTAGGAGTCTGTGAGTCAATAAGCTTTCATAACTGAGTGGGGACTAGAGCCAAGATCTTCCTAGTCTCAGTCCAACAGTAGAACTACTACACCACAGTGAATTATATTTCTAATTAAATTATAATAAATATTTCCAAACATGCAAATTGATATTCTTCTGTCCTCTTTAGACAAATAGTCATTCTTGTCCTTTTCTGGTAATGCATAGCGATCATCCTAAATTTTCATTTGCAAATACCTGGGAATGAATAGACACCTGCTACCCATAAGGCTTGGTCTCTGGTCTGTCCCCCAACCAGGGAGAGCACTGGTTATTGAGTGGTATAAAAATGAATTAAACAAACCAACTGACTTACTAACCACCCAACAAATCACCTATGCAAGTAGATTGCACCAGATGTGCTAAAATGAATGGCAGGGCAGGATGTGACATCTTGCTATGCTTTTCTTTGCTACTAATAGCAATGGGGAGAAGCAGGAATCAGTGTGTGTCAGGGGTGGTGGCGGGGGCGGTGGGATAATTCTTCCCTTCCACTAGCATGATGTTCCACTGGATCAGGAGCCTTTCATGACCAGAGGGACTCCTATCATTCAGAGAAGGATCCAAGTATATGTGTTACAAGGGAAAGAGGAGAAACAGATGGAAAAACACAGTAGTTCCATAATGTTTTAAAGAAACAATCTAGTTCTGGCTGAGATACTAGATTGTGAGCATGTCAACTCTAAAAGAGCACCCAGAGAGTACAGAACAGGCTGAGTCATAGTTATGGCTAAAAAGCTTCAGGAAGGAGGATTGTTTCTGAAAAGTTTCTGGAACAAATTAAAACTTTGACGGGTCTTGAAATTGTAGCAATGTTCTTCGTGCTGCTTGAAGGGAGTTACTGACGCAGCTTCTGAAGCTCTTGGTGTGAAAGCAGGCAAGTGAAAAAGAAGGCTGGACATGGGTTTAGAATTTGTGGCATCAAGATGCACTTGTCCTTTCTCAAAGCAGCAAATTCATTTATGCAGCAATAAAGCATGTAAGTGCTGAAAATAAAAGGGAAAACAGGAACAACTGTAATGCAGAATTAAAACCTTTCAAATCAGATGTGTCAATTAACTTCCTCCGGCTTTTCTGTTCTGAAAGAGCCCCATAGATTTCAGTCAGCAGATGAAATGATGCACCTGTGCTTCTGCACCTGCCCCTGCCCCAACCATTCTGCTTACCTTAGTGAATATGTGGCCTGACCTGGAATGGACCTCTGTGTCAGGATGGGGAAGGCTTAAACCTTCCCAAAGCCACTTCACTGACCCCAGTCCCCCCACACCAGAAAGGGCACTAAAATAAAAGTGGAGCGGGAAAGTTGCCATTGGGGCAGTCACATTTTCTGTGCATTTCTTATCTGCCAGCTTGTTTACCACCAAGAGTATCTCAGAATGAGGGATTGGTTTGGGGCATGAAAAAAGGCACAGCAAAATGAATGATGATGTGATTGTAAAAAAGCAAAGGAAGCCACTACTTAGAACAGGCGTGGTACCTAGCACCATTACTTAGAACAGGATGCTCCCGGGATGCGTCCTTCCAAATGAGCCTGCCTGGACCTTAGGGTCATCTGTGGAGGTCCTCCTGAAAGAGTCCTTGAAAGACGTGAGTAGGTCTGTCACAAGGAGGGGGGCCTTTTCTGCTATAGTGCCTGATTATGGAACTTGCTTCCCAGAGAGGAGCACCTGGTACTGACACTGTATCCTTTCTGTGCCAGGCCCAGTTTTTAAAGTGCCAATTAGTATTTTAATCATTTTATTATCAAGTACTGGCACTAGGGGTTTTTTAATTGTTTTATTGTTGATTTAATTTTTTTAAAAAATGTGTAAAGCATCATGAGATTTTTAATGAATGACAGTGTGTGTGTGTGTGTGTGTGTGTGTGTGTGTGTGTGTATCCACTTTCCTGAACTCAGTGAAGCTTGCTTCTAGTAGACACATACAGGATTGCATTGAAAGTGCTGGGAAATTCAGATAAATGCTGGTAGAAAAAGATTGCTTATATGTGCCCTAGTTTTATAAAATCTAATCTGTGCCCCTTTCTCAGAGAGTAGTGGAATTTCAAGCCAGGTTGCTATTTAGCACTGGTATTACTTTAACTCTTATTAGCTCACCTGAGAGGCTGCAAGATCTATTCTTGTGCTAACAGCAACAAAACTGATAAGTTCTTAGCAGCATTGCAATCACCCTAATTTGCATGATCAAACTCACAGTGAAGACCAACAATGGCTCCTGATTGTTATACCAATCTCCTATAATCAGTGGCATTGTACTGAGCCCCCTCTGCAGACCTCTCACCTTCTTTCCACTGTGTTCCCTTTATTTTGCCATCCACTGGCCAGCTGCTGGCCCATGGGACTCACAATCTATACAGAAACACTCTGCATATGTTCTGGAACCTCTACCCAATAGCGCTGTGGCAAGTATGCGCTGTTTGCAGAGGGTGCCTGAGCGATCTTTCAGTGAACTGCTGAGGTTCGAGGCAAAGGGGGTGTTGCCTATCAAATCCATTTATTTATTTATTTATTTATTTATTGAAACATTTCTATGCCGCCCCTTGCCATAGCCTCGGGGCAGCTCACAACATAATAAAATACACAATAAATTAAAACAATAACAATTAAAATATATACATTGGAATAAAATTTATTCTTTCTCACAGCTGCTATCGAGACTCCCCAATACCAGTTTGCATTGCTTGTGACAATTCATTATTTGCACCCTATGGGAGGAGAAAGGAAGATCACTAAAGGTGCAACACTATGCCAAAAAAGAAAATCGAGCAACTTGCAGTATTGCTCAAGCAGCTATGGCAAGGGTAGACAACCTATACTGACTAGGGAAAACTCCAAGAAAAATATTTCCCAAAAGATCAGGACTTCTACCCATTAAATATGTGCAAGAAGGAAATTAATGTTGGCGCTCACGTAGCTGCAATATTAAACACATTAAAATGTACCGATCTGAATCTTCTGAAAGAGAGAGAGAGTTCAGCCGCTCAGTTCAACAAAACAATTGAAGGGGTGGGCAACATTGAACTTTGCAATTAATTAAAATTCCTTGTTGAGTGCTAATCATCTGCTTTTGTTCCAGTTGTCATGCTTAGCAAAGGTTAACATACATTTTTGGAAAAACTGAAAATTCAGTTATAAAAGCCCAAGCCATCTGCCTCCCGTAGGCACAGCAGTCAGATCTGCATGGTTCTCCCTGGATGACTGTTGCAGTGATGCTTTTTGCACGGCCTGGTAGTGGATGGTGAACAAGTCTTGGTTGCTTAGTGGCCACATTGGCTGCTTTCTGTCTTAAGCAAGAATCGGAGTTTAAATTTATCAAATTTATTTTCAAATTTATCTGAAATATGACAGTCTGAGATTGGAGGTATGTGTGATGAGAACTAAAGAAGCTTTCTTGTAGCTTTCTCATGGGAACTGGTTTAGGATTGCACAGATCTGGGCTGGATTTGGGTTTTAGCTGAAATGTGTCCTAAAGATTGCGTTGGACTGCCCTGTTTTCCTGAGTCTGTAAATGTACATGGAAAAATGGGGAAATGAAGCCTAGAAAAGACTTCTGAGTGCTTCTGTGTGGCTGATGGAATGGACTTCAAGCACCCATGGAAGGGAAGAGGTGACTCCTATTCTACTGGCATTGAGAACTCTGACCCAAGCCCCATGCCCAGGGGACTGTCTCTTTGCAACAGAGCACTGGATCAGACTTTTAAACAACAGTCTGCAAATGCCAGAGATTTTGCTTTAGACAAATGTAGTCTCATCTTAAAAGGATACATTTCTGAGATCACTTACTCAGCATTACATTGGAATTTCTAAGGTCAAGACAGAGAACTTTTAGGATTATGGCCTAAAGTATCACTCATGCATTCTCTTGTCGTAATATAAGCATTTTATTTTTCTGGAAGTGTCTAGTAAGATATCATCCGTATCATTAAGGTTATGTTGAGATGATACATACAGAAATTGTTTCCTGGTGGTTTCCAGAACAGGGAACCCCCCACACTGTAATCCATTACACTTTAACGGATTTCAGCTTGGTCTACTACACATCTTTGCTGCTGCTTAGTAATAGTAATAGTAATAATAATCAGTTTAGTTGCAAGAGAAGTGTTGCCATGGCAAATTGTATGCTTCAAAGAAAAGTATTTGTTAATCAAACAGAGCTAACACACAAATCATACCCTAATGCAACAACTGTTTGCACAAAGCGATCACAGAGCATCTAGCTATTCAAGAGCTTCCCCATTTATTCCTGGGTGTGGGATCCAGGTACTGTCTGTAGAAGCTTGATAATTTATTGCGGCTTCACATGTTGATATCCAGGGTCACTTTCCCATACCAAGCAGCCTGAGATTAAAGCAAGGGGTAGCAGCACTGAAGGTAACAGAAGCACAGTCCGCTCAAAAGCTGGAACTCCAGATCAACCGAAGGCAACAAAGGACACAACCCGGTCCCGAGAGGGACCCAGTGGGAGCTGTTGTACCGGCAGACACAGAAAATGTGTGCCAACCCAGCCAGCCTTCCCTGATCTCAGAAGTGTAGCCTGCTTTGGGATACAAAACAGATCTGACGCTTCATCTGCTGGAGCAGAAGCTTCTTCTTCTTAGAAGAAGAAGAAGAAGACAGGCCCTGCATTCTCCTTGCAACCGGGGTGATTTCTCTTTAAAGGTGACCAAACAGCCACCATTCTCTTCCTTGCTTAAGAGCAAAGAAGAAACAATACTGGAAGGCAGGAGGAGACCACAGGGGATGTTCAATCTATTGACTGGCACCCAGGCAGGATTACGCTCCAGCCATGCACCAGCTTCTTTCCAGCTGGTTTAGCACTGGAGTGCTTTAACAAGGACCGCAGAAACTCTGTCTTTTTGAGTGAATGGCCCATGTTACATAGAAAAACATAGAAAAGAAGCAAGTCAAAAGGGGCCTTCCAGACCATCTGGTCTGATTCCCAGCTCCAGCCAGCTCCGCTCGTGCAATCCCCAACATACAGTTGTCCATGTGTTCATACTGAACCGATCACCTTCAGTAGTATGAATCTTTAAACACAGCCATGGTGCATTAATGGCAGCAGGCCTATTGGTGTGTTCTGCAGGACTCAGAAGGGTAAATCTTGTGTATTGTGTTGAAAGTTTCCTGAAGATGTGCCCAAATGGTCTATCATTCCATTTCTAATGTACTCAAATGGCACATTAGAATTAGCTTTGATAAAAGGGAAGGCTTAATACAGTGAATAATCCAAGCACAGGGAAAAATAGTCATTTGCTCATTTGATAGTAGGCGATGTGGTACCAGAAGGAACGCTTCGGGTTCCTCGACCACGGCACTCGGTTTCTTGCCAATGGACTTCTGGCAAGGGACGGGTTACACCTCACGAGGATGAGGAAAAGGTCCTTCGAAGATGCTCTAGCGAGCTTCGTCCGGAAGACTTTAAACTGAGCCGGTTCAGGCCCCCCAGAAATGTGTCTGCACTGGACAAGTGTGGGGAGAGCATCAGGGCTCTGGGAGCAGGGTTTTAGAGATACTGCAGGGACTGACAGGACTCCTACAGAGAGGGGCCAGGTATCAGGGAGGATGGGAGGAAGGAGGAGGCTGGGAACTCTAAGGAAAGGAAGCGGTGGGAAGGAGTTGAGGTGCATGTACACCAATGCTAGGCGCATGGGTAATAAGCAGGAAGAGCTTGAAGCTCTCCTGGGAATAGGAGGGTATGACCTGGTGGGAATCACAGAAACTTGGTGGGATGAAAGGCTAGTCTGGATTGTGAACATAGAAGGGTATCACCTTTTTAGAAAGGACAGGAAGGGAAAGAGGGGTGGGGGCGTGGCTTTATACGTCAGGGAAGGGATAGGATGCAGTGAGACAGAATGCAGCACAGATGGGGATTCGGTAGAGGCAGTCTGGGTGAAACTTAGGGGTTTTGACAGGGAAAGAGACCTGACAGTGGGGGTACGTTATCGCCGTCCAGGTCAACTTGAGACCCTGGATGATGTCCTGACAGGCCAGATTCTAAGGATATCTTAGGGGAGAGACGCAGTCATTATGGGAGATTTCAATCTCCCAGATATTAGTTGGGAGACTCACTTGGCAGTGACAGCCAGGTCACGTTGCTTCCTAGAAGCTATAGGGGGAGGGTATTTCACACAGAGGGTCCGAGAGGTGACGAGGGGGGGGGAACATCCTTGACTTGGTCTTGACCAATAGAGAGGAGCTGATAGATGAAGTACAGATTAGGGGAGCTCTGGATGCAAGTGATCACTCCATCCTTTGCTTTGAGATCAGGGGACTGGGGACTTGCAGCAGGTCGAGCACTTGAAGCTGGGACTTCAAGAGGGCCAACTTTGGTCAACTGAAGGCCAGACTGGAGAAAGTCTCCTGGGATAGGTTACTGGAAGGTAAGTGAGTTGAGGAGGGGTGGATAGCACTCAAAAGGGAGGTTTTGGGGGCACAAGCCTTGACGATACCTCTAGTCAGTAAGGTGGGGAGGTGGAGGAGAGCGCCGCCATGGATGCGAAAGGAGGTGGTTAGAGGGATTAGACAAAAGAGGAACCTCCGTAGGAAATGGGTACTGGGGCAAATAGACAAAAGGATATACCAGGAGGAGGAGACCCGTTGCAGAAGGATTCTTCACAAGGCTAAGGCTGATTATGAGCTGAGACTTGCCAAGAATATCAAGAGCAACAAAAAGGGCTTCTTTCAGCATGTAAATAGGAAGAGAAAGGGGAGACAAGCGGTGGGACCACTAAATAAGGAGGAAGGCGATCCAGTGACTGATATGAGGGAACAGGCATAGATGCTAAATGACTATTTTGCCTTTGTGTTCTCCCCAAAGCAGGACACAGGACAGGGGATATCCGCACAGGAGATTAGATGAGACTGGGGACTTAGGGGCACAGATTAGAGTCATCCCCCTTGAAGTTGAGGGAATTACAGACCTGTTAGCCTTACGTCCATTACAGGAAAAACAATGGAAAGGCTCATAATAGAGAGAGATCTAGGGATGCTAGATAGGGAAGGGAGGCTGACAGCCACACAATATGGCTTCTGCAAAAACAGGTCCTGCCAGACAAACCTTGTGGAATTCTATGACAAGGTTTCGAGATGACTAGATAGCAGGGATGCAGTGGATGTGGTTTACCTGGATTTCAGCAGGGCCTTTGACAAAGTGCCCCATGATATCCTGGTGGAGAAACTGAGGAGTGTTGGGATACACCAAAGCACTGTCCGGTGGATTAGGGCATGGTTGACCGACTGAAAGCAGAAGGTAACCATTAGTGCGGAATCATTGGGATGGTGGCCAGTGTAAGCGGGGTCCCCCAGGGCTCTGTCCTGGGGCCAATCCTGTTTAATCTTTTCATTAACAACATGGAAGAAGGGGTGAACAGTCTGCTGATCAAATCCGCAGATGACACTAAAACTGGAGCAGTGGCCACACCTGAGGAGCAGGTACTCCAGATCCAAAAGGATCTGGACAGACAATGGAAGTGGGCAGGAGACAAAAGGATGGCGTTCAATGTGGAGAAGTGCAAGGTCTTGCACTTGGGGCATAGGAATAGGTGTCATAAGTACAGGTTAGGTGACAAGTGGCTGGAGAGCAGCACTTGTGAAAGGGACCTCGGGGTGCTGGTTGACTGCAGGCTAAACATGAGTCAGCAGTGTGATGCGGTGGTCAAGAGGGCGAACGCCACCCTTGGTTGCATAGCCAGAAGTGTGGCTTCTAGATCGAGAGAAGTGTTACTACCACTCTATACGACTCTGGTGCACCCGCAACTGGAGTATTGTGCTCAGTTTTGGGTCTCTCATTACAGAAAGGATATAGCCAGGTTAGAGACAGTGCAGCGTAAGGCCACAAGGTTGGTGGCCGGTTTGCAGGGGATGCCGTATGAGGCGAGACTGAGGGAACTGGGTCTCTTCAGCCTGGAGAAGAGGAGACTCAGAGGGGATATGTTGGCGACATACAGGTATGTGAGGGGATGTCACATGGAGATGGGCAGAGACCTGTTCTCCCCTGCAGAGGAAGGCAGGACACGCTCCAATGGAGCAAAGCTCAGGGAGCCAAGGTTCCGTTTGGATGCCAGGAAGCACTTCCTGACAGTTATGACCCCGAGGGTGTGGAATGGGCTTCCACGAGAGGTCGTTGAGGCCCCGTCAGTGAGGGTGTTCAAGGATAGGCTGGACATGCACATGGTGGGCATGTTGTGAGCGGAGCCAGCTGGTGCCGGAGGTCAGACTAGATGGCCTGGGAGACCCCTTCTGACTTGCTCTGTTTCTATGTTTCTATGATGTGTCTAATGTCATGCTTGATAAAGTACTCAAAGCTTTTGCTATATCTTTTTTAAAAATAATAATTTTATGAGCTTTTTATTCCTGTTCCAGGAAACTTTAGCTGGCTAATGAAGAAGCACAACAGAGTGGAACACTGCTAAAAGACATTTAGCAAAAAAATAATAATAGCATATGTATTAAATGAGATTTACTCAGTAAGGACATTGCATTAAGGTGGCTACATTTGATTTTTATTTGCATTGCACCTATTTTCAGCATCTGCATTCTCAAGCCAAAAGTTGCTTGAAAATGACTATATAAAGTTTCTACTAGAATTTTATTTAGTGAAACTTTCACAATTTATTTACAAATGTGGTTCAGTTTTGTCCAGAGTTCAGTTTACTTGCTGTATCATGCAATAACAAACACTGATGTTTGCTGGCATCCCTAATAGGGGATGCCAGAGATGCAAGTAATTGGACGGCATACAAATTTTAATACATAAATAAATAAATAAATAAATGCTGTACCTTCTTCAGTAGAATTCAGGGTACCATACAGAAGGCTCCCAGAGAAATTCCCATCTGGGTACTGACTGGACCCCAAACTGCTTAGCTTTAGCATAATGTGTATTCAGCTCATAGACCTTTCACATACTCAGCAGGCCAAATTTCTGGAAGGCCACCATTTGTCGTCACTATTGGCTAAGCTGGCTAGGGTTGATCGGAGTTGTAGGGCAAAACAGGTCTTTGCACAGACGGATCTTTTTCTGAAACTCTTTGGTGTACTCCATTAGCCAATGTATACTAGCAAGATGGCCTCTAATGCCTCTTCCTTCTCGGAATCCAGCCTGGGTGCCTGGCTCCTCTCACTGCATGGAAGGTAGCAGTCTTTGTTGCAACACTTCAAGCACCACTTTGCTTCTATGGGAGATTCATCCAATAGCAATGGTCCTACGGTTGCTGCATTCTTCTGCATCTCTTTCCTTGGGCATTGGAATATAGATTGAACATTTCAGTATGGGCCACTGTTTTGTTTTCTACATTGGTTGACAAATTCTTGTCAGGATTTGGACTGGTTCATGTTCTGCACCTCGGAATAGTTCTTTTGGAATCCTACCTACTCCAGGTGATTTATTCTTTGCAAGTGCTTTCGAAACAGCTCTCATTGGCTTTGTAATATTGCAGGCTCTTCTTCATAAGATTCTGCTTTGAAGAAGTCGGTCATTCTTTCATCTCTTTGAGAGAAAAAAGGCAGAATAGAAATCTAATAAATAAATGAATAGTTCTTCTGTTACCATCAGCAGCAACTTCAAGCTAAAATATACTTGCAATTTTGGCCTTACCCCTTTTGCCTTTGGCTCCACCTGAAATGTAGCTCCTCAGAAGATTCTCCAAAATTTACTGAGATCCTTGGGCTGAAAAGGATTCAACATTCCTATTACAATGAATGTTGCCCTCCATGCAATGTCAATTTCACTAGCATTTCTTCATTCAATGAGCTTTATTGTTACATGAGTCTCTGAGCATACACAAAGTGAAGTACTGAACCCTTTCTACTGTTTATGTTCCAAAGCACTCATTTTGAGCCCTTCTGAGTCTCCACCCCAGAGGTGGCATGCTGTGAAAACACGTATGCCTCTGTTCCTGCCATTGTGCACCTAACTGGACAGCCCTTTGGTGACGATGGAGAGCGACCGAGTGTACCACTTCAGTGGGGCAAGGCTTCTCTATTGGATAGACTTCCCATTTTGACATCTCCTCCCTCCACCTGTGATTCCTCAACGTTCCCATGGCTGGGTTGACTAGACTCCCCGCCTGTCCGTGGGCCAGTCCCCCGCACGGCTACATCCTGCTGGTTCCCAGGACCTTGAACCACAGCTGGAGTCTGAGTCATTTCCAAAACAGTCTCATCCTTGACATTGGAATCGGAGTCTTTTGCCTTAGGGTAGGGGTGGGAGCTCAGTGGCAGAGTAAACACCTTGCATGGAGAAGGCTGCTCATGCAGCCACGGGGCTGGTGAAGGAGACGGGAGCTCCAATTCCCATCTCCAAGGTTGGAGCTCTGTTTCCAATCTGGGAGCTGGGAAGTCAGATTATCCTATGGCTTCTCCAGTGATGTCTAGGGGCCAAAGGATTGTTTCCTTCACACCTGGTGGGAAGGTGGGAGGAAATGGAATGAATAAACATGGCTCCCAGGTGATCACCCATGTAGGTAAACTTTTACTTTGCTTGGACATGAAATTAATTGCTTTCCTCATGTGCTTTGAGCCCTTCTCATCTTCTGTTACAGTGCAGGGTCACATTAGTGGTGCAAATTGACCTGCTCAGCATCTTGTAGTACGGACAGTTCTGACTCATCTGAAAGACAGGTCTGGACTAGATGACCTTGCCAGCCCAGCAAATCTAGCTTTGTATGAAAGAATTCCGTTTCTTTCAATGTTTTATTACTGGTAGGAATATTTCTGGGGTTTCATCCACAGACTTACAGATTCTCACAGCAAAGTTTCACTAGGTCTCTTGCTCCTAAGCGGGAAGAGTTCATAAAAGCCTCTTGTCCAAAGTGTGCCATGATATGAAGCAGTCTACTGCAATATTTGCTTATATCACAGAATATAAGGCTCTCCCCCTGCCCCCACCCTGCATCAAAAAATGTGTGCCTCTCTTTGTGGTGCCGAAGAGTTGATTAGTAGCATGACTTGGACAAGCACAGTCAAAGGTCATGTTTGCGTTTCTCTTTTTTTAGTGAGTGATATATTAAACTGATTGGAGCAGACAGGGGCAAAGCAAACTGTCTGGGAATAGAGTGATGATGTGTCCAAAGGTAAATGTGACCAAACAAAAACCAGCTCTGTTTTCTGATTTATGCTGATTTACCATAAATAAATCAGAGGGTCAGGCATCAGGAAGACCAGGAGGGAGTGGGCTAGAACAAATACAATTCTGTGTATTCAGCCTTCCCAGCCAGGTGTTCTCCATGGGTTTCGATGAGCTGCATTCATCAACCCCACTCAGTTTGACCCACGGTTGAGGAGAATGGGAGTTGTAGTACAAAACCTCTGGAGGGTTTCGGGTTAGG
Source organism: Varanus komodoensis (assembly GCF_004798865.1). NCBI lineage: Eukaryota > Metazoa > Chordata > Lepidosauria > Squamata > Varanidae > Varanus > Varanus komodoensis. Next base: position 468,143 of record NW_025336087.1, on the reverse strand, counting down.
GGAGGCCTGCCCGGCTTATGTGATGTAAAGGTGGTGGGGATCTGTGTGAAGAAAGACTTCTATTAGTACTGTGTTCATGAAATCCAACTTGATTTCCTAGTGAAAAGGTTTGTGTCAGTGCCCATGCATAATGTTTGGATCCCCAGTAAACTTGTAACCCAGGGTATCCCCTCACAGTGATCCTATCTGTTTTGAAAATGAACATGTTGTTGGGAATACCTGGGGAATTAATTGGTGCCCTTTTATTTTATTTTCATTTTTCAGTATTTAAGTGCCTTCATTTCCAGTCATCTGATTTGCAGCCAGACATTGCAGTAAGGTACATACATATGTTAAGGGTTATAATGGGAAGCACAATGGGGTGTGTTGCTCCTTAAAGATTTTTAAAGTGCAATCCTAGGAGAGATCACCTCTCCACTTCTCCATGCTGCATAGGATGCCCATAATCTTCGGAGTTCAGCGGTGATCCCACTGAATTGAGAAATTAATGCAATGAATTTATATTCTTATCACCACAACAACAACCCTGTGAAGTAGGCTGGGCTGAGCACTGAGACTGGCCCAAAGTCACCCAGCTGGCTCCATGGCTGAGTGGGGACGAGAACCCGGATCCCCTGAGTCCCAGCCCAGTGCTCTTAACCACCACACCACACTGGCTCTCAGTGTTTTAGGGTGGCTTGGCCTTGAATGGGGGACAGGCTCTGGGACTGTCAGGAGGAGCCCTTGTGCTTTGGCATTTGCCGCTGCAGAGCAGCCCGAAGTGAGAAAAGGCGGCACGCGGCATCTGTGGCAAGCAATTCCAGTAATGAACGAGACTCTGGCGTGCTAACTACTTATGCAGTCCCCAAGCTCTCTTCTCCAGATATTTAAATAATCAATTTTAAATTGATTTGTTAATCTAATGCTGTATATTCTGTTGTATAATCTGTTGTTGTATATTATTGTCCTGCTCACTTGATACAATTTTAACAATTGTATTTCAATGGTTCTGGCTTTTTATTATATATAATACGTTTTATTGTTTTTAGTGTTGTAGCATTTGTGATATCGATCGTTTGTTGTAAGCCACCTGGTGAGTCCTGTTGGACTAGCAGGCAGCATATATATTTATCAATCAATCAATCAATCAATCAATCAGTGACATGGTAGGGAAAGGAGCGCCAAAGTATGAGGAGTCTGGTTTGATTCAGCCTAAGTTGGTTGCACTTAGTGGGCACCACAACCATGGCGGGCGCAGCAGCTCAGGCTTGGGTTCCTGATCTGGCCGCCCATTGGTTCCCAAGTGGCCCCCCTCCTCCTTCTGGCCCCGCCCCTCCCCTCAGCTCCACCCCTTGCCCCTGGCCCAACCTCCCTTCCCCAAACCCTCAAGGGTTAGCTTTGTGCAGCCATGTTGAACACAGTGAGAGCTTTTAGCTCAAAGGTGCCTTTTTAAAAGTTTGCCTGCCCGCTTTCGCCACAGCCACCACCACAGTGCAGTCCCCAAGGACCCCTTTGAGCCGAAAGAGCTTTGACCCTGAAATTGCTCTCAGAGGTTTTCATGTCTCTTCCCTCGGTCACCTGGTTGCCCATCAAAGCAGGCTTTTTTCTACAAAGGGAAAAGGCAACACTTGGGTGCTTGCCTAGCTTACAACAGTTACGATTTTTCCACTCCAGGCTGAGGTAGCTATTCTACACAGCATTCCCTTCCGGCCTGCATGGCCTATTCTGTCACTTTGGAGACGGAGTTCCCCATCCCCAAAACAGAAAGAAAGCAAAAGTGCCTCTTTCAGCTCTCTCTGCCTCCACCAACATTCCCAGTGCCCTTTTGAGTGGAAAAGTGGAACTCCAGCTCTGTCTTAGTATTGCTAGGGAAAAGACTGTTAGTAACTTTCCGACTTCCTTTTACAAAGGCTGCAGGAATGCTTCAGCCTTTTTCCCCCCTTTCCTCACAGTCGCACTTTTCATTTTCTATCTTCCATTTTCCTTCCTTTTCTTTTTAGTTTATGAGGTTCAGTTTTATATGGTTTTAATAATTGTGGTTTTATGATTGTACTATTTTAATTTTATACTATGTAACCGTACTGAGAGCTTGTCGGAAGGACGGGATACAAATGTTTGTAGTAAATAATAAATAAATAAAAATGCTTCTAACAAGTCAGGCTCGCACAATCCTGTTCCATATACCTAAAAAGTGTGTGCCAGGTCTATTCTTTACCTGAAAAGGAGTGCATAGGAGACAGAAGCAAAACGTACCCTTTCCCCAGCTTTCTCTTTCTGTTCTTTAAGCAGTCTTTGGGGGTCTGAAGTTTGCTTCCCATATCAGAAGTGAACTGGATCAGGAGAAAGCTGCTTAAAGCAAATCTCTGATAACTCCGAGATAACTGAATGGGTGGGATAGCAGCTGCACTTGCTGCCAGCCATGGAACATGGTGTATTAACAGTGAGGGACTCCTGGCTGATAGGAATTGCAATTCAGCACATCAGGAGAGCACCAGGTTGGAGGAGACATTAAAGGCAGCTATTATGCAATGTTTCTGAAAGCTGAGGCAAATTCTCTTCCTCTATACCTGGATTCATAGGGAAAGTATTCTATTTGATGCCTTCATTTTGTTAACAAATGTCATGAGAAGAAACTTGGTATCCTACTAAATTTGCTATAATGAATGAGCCTCAAGGGTCAGTTCTTACAGCAGGTGGAATGGAGTGTGTGATGAAAAAAGAAATCAGATAAAGTTATTCACATGCATTTAATTCAAGGATGTGCAATCAGGCTTGATTGTTCAGTTCATTAAAACTGTGGAGTTTGCTGCAGCAGAAGAAATGCTACCAGATTCAGGAAGTCAATATATTTAAAGTGCATCCTTAATTCCATTGATGTGAAGGATCATTAGAAGAAATTGATGAGATTCATCACATAGTTAAGTTAAAGCCTTGTTAAGAATGGGGGAAAGCATCAAGTACAATAGGACCCATCAAAAAAGACTTAATCACAGGTGGGAACTGAGTAGGAGAAAGAATTATTTCCCTGATTTTGGTTGTATATATAAAGATAAACATTTTATTTCAGATTTATATGCATGGTATTCTACAGTTCATTTATATGTATATAAATGAACATATTATAAACATAATATGCATAAACATTTATATATTTATATGCAGTTTATATGCATGGTATTCTCAGACAGTGACTGCAGCCAAGAAATTAAAAGACGCGTGCTCCTGGGGAGGAAAGCTATGGCAAATCTAGACAGCATACTAAAAAGCAGAGACATCACCCTGCCAACAAAAGTACGTATAGTCAAGGCTATGGTTTTCCCAGTTGCAATGTATGGCTGTGAAAGCTGGACCATAAGGAAGGCTGAGAGCCGAAGGATTGAGGCCTTTGAATTGTGGTGCTGGAGGAGACTCCTGTGAGTCCCTTGGACTGCAAGGCGATCAAACTGGTCAGTCCTAGAGGAGATCAACCCTGACTGCTCTTTAGAAGGCCAGCTACTGAAGATGAAACTCAAATACTTTGGCCACCTAATGAGAAAGAAGAACTCACTGGAGAAAACCCTGTTGCTGGAAACAATTGAAGGCAAAAGAAGAAGGGGACGGCAGAGAATGAGGTGGCTGGATGGAGTCACGGAAGCAGTCGGCATGAGCTTAAGTGGACCCCGAGGGATGGTGGAGGACAGGAAGGCCTAGAGGAGTGTTGCCCATGGGGTTGCGATGGGTTGGACATGACTTCGCAACCAACAACAACATTCTACAGTTAAAAGTTGCAAATTCTTCATGAAACACGCAGGGACCTGTCTGGATAGTCTATTGTCCCTTCATCCCAGTACAGTTTACTCTGACTGGAAACAACATCAGGGATTTCAAAGGTACCTAACATCACATGCTAACTGGTCCTTTTAAGTCAGGGTGAACAATTTCTTGCACCCCTACTTCTTTGCCATGGAACTGCGGTGGGATAACAAAAGAAGTGCCTGTTTCCTGCTGAATGTCAGGAGTGTCATGGTGGCAGCAGCTAAAAAGAATCAATTTAAAACAAAACATGCAGGGAACATGTGCTCTGCGAAATTGGCCCCAGCCATGACAGCACCAAGATTTAATAGCTACCTTCTGCATTCTTTAGTGCCACTGGTACCCATATGATACTCATGGATAGCAGAGCTGCAGAAAAGCCCAAGCGGGGCTCATGTAGCCTGTGGTCCTTCATCTCACCTGTCCCTGTTTTGCATGGATACACCAAGGCAGATCTGGGTCCTTCTGCATCTAATGCAGTTTGGGACACATTTATTCTTTCAAGGGCTCTGTTGACTTGCAGGTATTTTGCCAGGGTCACCTGTGGGTGGTGGCCTCAACCAGCAAGCCAGCAATGGATGTGCTCAGGGCCAAAAAAGGGAAGGTCACCCTTTTCCTCTTTCTGTTACCTCCTTTCCCCTCTCTTTCTGCCACTCCTTTTCCTTTCCCACCCTCTTCCTTCCCATGTACTGGGCTGCCAGGCAATGGCAAGGAAATCTGAACTAATCACACCCAGAAGGTTCTCAGTGTTAAGTTGAGAACTGCAGGTTGCCCACTCTTGATGTAAAACAACTCTGTACCTGAGCTATCGGAAATTGGAGTTCGGGAGGAGTCTGAAAAGTAGAGAAGCTGTGATAGTACCAAAGCAGGTCGATCTCCGTGTTTTCTGACTGCAATCCTCTGTTCCCATTTACCTAGCACAGCTGAGCACAATGGAATTTCCTTTTGGATAAACATACATAGGATCAGGCTGTAAGAATTCATCTTCCCCTTTTGATCCCATTCCATCACTGAAATCAATCTCCTTTTATCTTTTTAATACAAAACAGTCTATTACAGAAATTGTACCTACATCTATCCGCTGAGAGTAATTAGGGTGCTGGGTAAAATATTATCTATATTTTATCATTATTACTATTATTAATAGAGACAGATGATCTATGTTTTATTTATTATTTGTTTTATTTGCTGCAACCTATAACCCAATTTAGGGCTCTCTGGGTGGTGTTTTTGGATATTACCTGTGTAAACCAAGTGGTGTATTTTAATTTTCTTCCTACATGTCAATGGATGTATGGCATCTATCCCAGCTCCCAAACTTCCAACAATATAACACTGCAGGATAAAGAGTCAGACCCCTGAGGGGGCACAGAGCTCACCAGGCACAATCTTCCCTGCCATGACGAGATGAGATATACTGCATTTCTGTTTAAGGCTGTGCTCTTATGTACTTTAGGCACAGTGCATGACTGGCTGAATGAGACCTGCATGGTTTTTTTTTCTGCCTGAATACTGCCTGGATTGCACTTTCACTTATAGAAATCATTTCCAAAAGGTGTTTAGGCATCTAAATTATGCACGTGATAGATATATATACCAGTGATGCATCAGCAGCCTTTCCTTGGAAGCGCCTGCCAAGGAAGTGATGTGGATGGTTCCAAGGAAGAGCAGTTTTTCTCCCCTGGCATCCCGGCTACAGAATAAACTCCTGGACAGGTTCACCTAGAGCAATTAGTGCACTTTCTGGATCAAGTGAAGATGCTTCTGTTTTACTAGGCAGTTTAGTCTTCCAGTTTCTGTTGTTTTAAAGCTTTTGCTGTATTTATTTATTTATTTATTTATTTATTTATTTATTTATTTATTTATTTATTTATTTATTTATTTATTTATTAAAACAGTTTTATGCCGCCCCATTCGTCGAAGCCTCGGGGCAGCTTACATCACTAAGTATTAAAGTATTAAATACAAAGTATTTAAAATCTTTGTATTGCTGCTCAGTTTTGGGCTTTACTTTTATTTTATACTGCAGTTTCAGGCATTTTAATCAGCATCTTTCTTTGCAGCTTATGGCTTGAATTGTTGTGAACAGTCCAGAAAACTTTGACTATTGGGTGGTATAGAAAGTTAATCCATCCATCTGTCCATCCATCCAGTTAGCATGTGCACATGTTATGCAGAACTCTATCCTCTCTTCCAAGTTGGGGCTCGAAAGGTGTGTTGGACTAAAATGGTCAGCATCCTGAACCAGCTTGTCTGGCTGAGGATGATGGGTGTGGTGGTCTGACACATCTGGAGGACACCAAGTTGGAAGAGGCTGAACTAGGCTGATCTTAGCCTTCAACTGTCAAGGCCAATGGAAGGTTTGTGGCCCAGCATTATAATATCCAGTTTCTTCTCCTAAGTCTATCTGCTTCATGGCTTTAACTTTTACACAGTAAGCTTTTGCAATAGAATTATTATATTTTGTGAACTGCTGAGTATATAATATCTAAAAATAGATATGATAGCAGCTTTCTGTGCTAGCATTCTTATTAGATAAGTAGAAATGATGTGATATGGCCTTTTCTAAGTCAACAAGCAGTTCCATTTTCCAATTCACTTTTAAAAGACATAACATTTGCTGTTTAGATTAGAGAAGTCCAAGTAATCTGACCTGACCCTGCTTTATCACCAGTACCAGACCAGTGCATTCTCTCAGTGGAACAGGACATTCCACTATATCTCTCCTTGCAATTTAAGGTTCGTGACACTGAATTTTATCTAATAAACATACACCTAACATTGGGCTGTACCCCACCAATGCTGATGGGACAATGCATTTGCTAATATAGAAGAGCCCCCAGCAATCTCTAGGGCTGCTCTTTCCGCAATCCCTGTCTCATTTATGGCAAGAGAGGTCTTTGGAGAGCAGCTGCAAAGAGCTTGGTGGGAGCTGCAGGGTAGTGGCTGGGAGAGGCGGTGGGGGAAGGTGGTCGAGGGAAGGGGGACATGGCAGGCGTGGTGGCCAGTGGTGGGTGGAAACACAAACACATCAGGATGAGACGTGGTGGGCTGGCTGGGAAAAGCAGTAGGGTGGGAAGACGTGTGGCAGCCATGTGTGGTGCGAGAGCTTGTGTTGTCCCTCCTGATTGCATCACTGTTCCCAATGCAGGGAAGCAGAGCCTGGAGTAATTAACGACTGTGGGTAGCAGAGATGGGGAGCAGTGTTTCTAGTGTGTCCGAATGTGGTGTAGCCAGTGTGGCGTAGTGGTTAAGAGCATGGGACTGGGATTCAGAGGACCTGGGTTCTAGTCCCTGCTCAGCCATGGAGCCAGCTGGGTGACTTTGGGCCAGTCACAGACTCTCAGCCCAGCCTACCTCACAGGGTTGTTGTTGTGGGGATAAGATGGAGGAGGAGAGATGATGTAAGCTGCCTTGAGCCCTTTGCAGGAAAAAGGCAGGATATAAATAAATATGGAGAAATATGGAGATATGGAGAATGATAATAGTAAACACAACCCCTCTTGGATGCAGCCCTTACAGTACTGCATGGCAGTGGTGCAGCTCCTACTTGGAGGGCTTTCTCCAGAAGGTGGTGCTTGGGGAATATTGTTTGGTTCTCTGAATTCTGCAGCACAAGCTCTGCAGGAGTTGGCTTTGCCCCTCACGTTATTTAATATCTATGTGAAATTTCTGAGTGGGATCAGCCAGAGATTCAGCGAGTATTTCTATCAATATGCAGCTCCTCTTGTTATATCCTTCTCCATCAGATACAGCTATGGATGCGCTAAACTGGTGCCTGGCTGTGAGAATGGACTTGATGAAGTCCATTGACAAACCGAAATTCAATCCAGACAAGACTGAGATGCTGGTGGTGGGTGGTTCCTGGTTCCTAAAGGAGCAGGTTCATTGCTTGAGGTGCTGGTTTAAACACATAAAACTTTATGTGTCTTGGGACCACAATATTTGTTGGAGCACCTCCCCCATCTACAGCTTATGCCCAGAATTTCTAGTCTTATGCTGAGTGCCAACTCCAGGGAAGGCTCAGCAGGTGGCAACAAGGGGAAGAGCTTTCTCTGTCATGACCCCCCCCCCCCGCCCCATCTATGGAATGACCTCTCCACTGTGGCCTGCTTGGTGCCAATCTTGTAAACTTTTCAGTTGCCAGGTAAAACAGTCCTTTATGTCAAGGCTTTTAAAGATATACTTGGCTTTTACAAATGTACTTGAGGGAATTACCCATCCCAGTCATTTCTTTTAATCAACAGGGTCATCCTTCACTGTATGTTTTCAGTTTTTTAAAAAATGTTTCTTTCAGCAAGATTTTATGGTCTTTTATTGTATTGGTTTTATGTACTGTTGTAAACTACCCAGAAATTGTCAGGATCATGGCACTATAGAAATGAAGTAATAATAGCAGTAGTAATAATATCAGGACTGCAGTGGAAGAAAACAAAAATCATGAGTACATAAGAATTACACAGGTTTACTGTCAGCAATGACGAAACTGAAGTTGTGATAGATTTTGCATACTTTGGCTCACTTATCAATTCAAACAGAGACAGCAGCCAAAATTTGGAAGAAGACTGGGAACAGCAGCAGTGAAGGAACTAGAGGAGATAATCATGTGTAGGGATGTTTCACTGGAGCCCAAGGTCAGGATCCTCTGGACTACGGTATTCCAAATCACTGTGTATGGATGTGAAAGCTGGACAATGAGGAAAACTGACGGGAAGGAAAGTGATGCAATTGAAGTGTGCTGTTGGAAGAGAGCTTTGCAATAGCCTGGAGGAAAGGAAAGACAAATGAGAGGGCCCTAGATCAAATCTAGGCAGAGCTTGCCTCGCAAGCAAAAACAACAAAACCGAGGCTGCCACATTTTAGATACATCATGAGAAGGCAAAACTTCCCGGAGAAGACAATTGTGTTAGGAAAAATCAAAGGCAGAACAAGGAGAGGAAACCGACCATGAGATGGATTGATTTCCTAAAGGGAGGTACAGTCTCCAGTTTGCAAGAGCTGAGCGGGGCTGTCAAGGACAAGGCATTTTGCAGGGCCTTCATTCGTAGGGTCACCAGATACAACAAAGTAAACTCAAGCCATTCTGGCTGCAATTGTAATACCCTCATTAGAGACTGAGTCCCATTCAGCTCAGAGGAACTTCTCAATAAACCTGCTTAGTTTTGAATGAATTGCATGCTTCTTTTCCAACTAGGGATGAATATGTTTTGTCATGGACTTTCTCTTCAAGAAGTTCTCTGCATGAGGGTTGTAATACCCTTTAAGCCTGAGGGCTACATTCAGTTACAAAGAAGCTCCCGGGACCCAGATTCAGTGGTGGACATTCTGAAGGCAAAAAGGGATGGCACAAACCATGTTAAAATGCTGGAAATGCCAGTATCTTTCATCTGCCAGTAACTGAGCCTTATGGCAGTCATTCCATCCTTTGGCAATGGGGGGACATTGCGCAAGAGCTGAGATGCCACCAAATGATGGGCTATGGCATTCTGGTGAACATCTAAGGGCTGCAATGAAAGCCCAGGCAACCTAGATTTGATTCCCAGACCTGAAATTCTGCATCCCTATTCTCTTCCCTTTCAAAAGTCACCCAGTATGGTGAATATTCCTCACCATATTTTGAACAAATTCCATTCATACAGTGATTGTGTGGGCTTTGTCAGGTAACTGGCAAAACATTTATGCAGCCATTTGGTTCACTGAAGCAATACATCTATCCTGCCTTTGGATAGTTAAGTTTAGACTAGATTAAATGTGCTAATAACAAAAGGAAGAGGGTTTTATTTTTCATTTTGTATCCATGCATCTGCACTGCTTCTGAGCAATTAGATCTCTGCTTTTATCGTTCATCAATATTTTCTACTGCTCTGGCTGCTCAAAGAAAAACAAACCACTTCAGTTTATTTTGGTTTTACTGGTTACATGGAAGTGTGTTTACTTCTAAAGAGCTGAATTTAAGTAATTTGTGACTTGGGAACATTTCATTCTTACTGAGATGGTGTCAAGCAGCCTCAATAGCCTAAGTTTTGAGTTGATTTTCTTTATCCAAGTGATAAACAAATATACTTTCCAACATGTTGAAGAAGAGTGATACACACATAAGGTTCAAGATGATCTTGCCACAAACTAAAGGTCATAGCAGCCAAAAAAATAGTCCAACAAAAGGGAATTAACTGCCCTCATTTACAGGCAGGTTTAAACAATATAAATACATATAAGTACATCAGGACCCTCCTCCTATGCACTCCAACCATTTAAAAAGGATGGAAAACACAGTAGCAATAACAAGAAATCTAGGATGAGTATATTGCCATGATTCATTGTTTGTGCTCACAAGGATTTTAACAATGAGCTGCTTTCCTTGCTGCCAATGTGGCAGCAAGATCAGCTCCCTGAAGGATACATTAATAGATGAACAAAGCATTCTTTATGTCTTCCAGAATTGTGCAAATCTGTTCCAACAATCTCTCTCTAATTTCACATTTTAAGACCTGAAGACCCTCTCACTCTCATGATGCTCTGATCTGTGCTTGAAGAGCACAGAAACATGAGAAAAACTTGAAAACTGGTTCTGGAACAACGTTTCTTAGGGAGACGGTGCATTTGACAACATGTTTCTATTGTGTCCCTTCTTCAACCTTGGAGCTGGCACTGAGGCAGCTGATGAGAGAAGAATGGCCTCCCTTTTGCCTTGAAGGTTTGAAAAGTGGAAGGAAAGGCACTTTAAAAAAGAATATGCATGAATGAACATGTATTTCTTCCCTTCTCCTCTTTGCCAAGCCAGTAACAGAATTGAGCATCCATTTCTGCATAACAACAGTGCAAGGCGTTTGGAGGCATCCGCCCTAGCCTTGGAGTTTGCTTTAGGAGGAGAGCAGGAAGCTGGCTGTTGCTTCTTCTATGCTCACCAGGACAGAGAAGCCTGGTGAGTAGGATGAAGGTGGAATTTTGAGTTGAAAAGACCCATTTTTAGGGGGTGAAGTTTCTGGATTAATAGAGAGGCGAAGTGGCTGCTGGGGATGGGGCAGAAGAATGAGTTGATTACATTGACCAGGTTCAGGTCTTCATAAAAGCTATGTCTTCATTCCCAGCCTGCTATTACAGTCAAGCAACACATTCCGAAGTGACCAAGTGCAGGGTCTCAGGCTGGGGCCACGCCTAGGTTGGCTCTACCATTAGGCAGAGCAAGGCCAACCACTTCAGGTGGCAAAGCTGGGAGGCAAGGTTGGCAGGCTCCTGGCTGTTCCTCTCTGCTGGAGGGCAAAGCTGTATGTGCTACACAAAGACTGAGCTTGCACAAGTAGGGCTGCTCAATAAGCCATGTTGGCTCACTTGCTACTCCCATATGTCCTGGTTGCAGGCTGCCCAATTTCCCTAACGAGCTTCACTGGGCATGGCTTGTCATTTTGCATGAACCTAGCAAGGGTGTCTGGACGTGCTAATCAACCACCTACAAGGAAGCAAAGTTCTGGGTGGATTCTTCATCACCCCAACCACCACTCCCACCAAATTTGCATTCAATAACAAGCCATGATGGCAAACGGAGAAATTGAGCAGGATGCATTATTTACCACTCTCTTGTTGTGGGAAGAAGGCCAGCATGTCCTGTCCAGGTCCCTGCAAATTATTTTGCTGCCTCAGGTGGGATGGAGGGCTATATCTCATTGGCAGCCTTCAACTGCTGGTCCAGTCAGCTTGTGTGTGTGGACGTTTTTTCTGCTTAAAGATGCGCTCATGTGTCCTGCAGTATATTATCTTGGTGGAGAACTTGAGCGCTGGGGAAGAGCCACTCACTGGGAATAAATTGAGAGGAGATACTTATGTGGATTCAGGCTGGCATTGTTTGGTTTAGGTTCATGTGGCCCAAAGAGGTGAGACTTTTAAATTGTAGAATTTCTCATGGCTGGAGGCCTTTAGGGACAGGCAGACATGAAAGAAATAGTCCCACAAGGCTATTAGCTTATTCCTGATGTAGGGTGGGATTGCCATGTCCACATAGCCTGCAATGTGGTTTCCAAGATTTTGTGGGCCTCTGCACAGGGCCCCCCCCCACCTGACTCGCTCCCCCAAATACGTCTACCTTCAATTGCTTCTCCAGTCCGCTTCTGCAGGTGGCCTGGGGAGGGGCCGCCATCTTGTCCTTTGTCTCAGGAAGCTGAATCTTTGGGGCAGATCCGGGGAATGAGGAATGAGACCATTCAGTTGTATGGGCAGGCAAACTATGTTTCCTCATTTACTGGATACTGTTACTGAAAGTTTGGAAACTGTAGAACTGACAAAACTCAGGGAGCTTATGAAGGACAGTAAAGGAACTGGAAGAAAGTGCTGGACCTTTATTTCTTCTATGAAACAGATACAATTTAGGTATTGCTAAGTGCTGGAATTTTCCTCTGCTGCAAGTATGGGGGTTAGGTTTCTGAGCAGCCTTGCAATGGGCTCCCCCCACGGGGTGTCTCCTTTCTCACTGCCTCTTCCGCCAGCTGCTCTTGTTGCTCACCCTCTTTCCTGTCCTTCTCACCATTTAACTGATTAAGGAGTTATATACCAGCACAGAAATAAGGATTAGAAATGAGGACTGAACAGTTCCTTAACTGAAGCAATTAAAACAACTCTGGGAGTAAAACAATATCTCTTAGCCTCCACTCTTTTAATATTTATGTCAATGAACTGGTGCCATATCTGGCACAAGTTAATGTTCCTTCTCCAGTAATTATGAACAGAAGAATTTTTATTCTGATGTATGCAGATGATTTAGTATTAGTTTCTCTCCTGTTTGGGCTTGAAGATTCTTTTAGAGGCGTTCAGTTCTTACTGTAAACATGAAGCCTTGTGAATAAATTGCTCTAAGACCAAGATCATGGTTTTTGGCCATCAGAGATCTAAGTATAGATGGTGTCTGGACCAACATGTTATTGAACAAACTTGCTAATTTGGAAATTTGGGCATCCTTTTTAATGAGTTGCTCTCATGGAAAGAAAGAGGATGGGTGTAAAATTGGAGGCACAGAAAACCAGCAATAATGGTGCAGCAATAATGAAGTTTTAAAAGGTGGGCAGCTGATTGAACCTACCCTGAAAGTTTGTTATACTGAAGTGATGGCATAAATGCTGTGTGGGGCTGAAATTTGGGAGGCTGACAGTGATACTATGGATGTTTTGGAAATAGTGGAGAACAACTTCATTTATAAACTTTGTTGTATTCCTGCAGCTTCTTGTGCACAGAATCAGGATGGCCATCCATCAGGACAAGAATGGATTGTGCTCAGTTGCAGCACCTTAGACGAATTGCTCTTCTCCCTGAAAAGTTTCCAGCTTTGTGTCCTTTGGAAATGCATGAAAACCATATCTGGAAATCAAAGCTTCATAATTTGGCACGTAGTTATTATATTTCTGATCTGAAAATGTTTACTCTGGGTAAGAGACAATTAAGGAACTGATTATTTTGGATAAACTCTAGAAAAGATCGGCAATTAAATAAAAACTCTACATTCTCTCAGTGATTTCCTCTTTTGAAAAGAGGACATTATACAGGTCAGTATTTGTCCAGACTGAGACCATCCTCTTTAAGAAACACCTTTACTGAGTTGCAATTTCAAGTTATGGGCAATTTCAGTTTTGGATGGGCAATATAACAAAGTCCTTATTAAATGCTGATTATGTATTTGTGGTTTATATCAAATTGAAGATATCGTTCATTACATGTTACTTTGTCCTCCATATACTGATGCCAGAGATTCTTGAAATCCTTGCTATCTTATGTATGCAGCAATGCCTTGGCAGAAACAATTCTTTTTCTTTTAAGTGATATTAATATTTATGTGACACAGAAAGTTGCTTTGTTTGCTTTGGCAGCAAAAAAGATCAGGAAGGCAGAATGAGACAAAATGGCTAAAAACTGCATTGGAGATTCAGACTTAAAGATGCATTTCTGTTTGTGGTATATTTTAATTTATATTTAGATTACTGACATTCTTCATCTTGTGATTTATGCTCATTCATTGGATGTATTTGTCATGGCCTTTGCCTAGTGCAGTGAACATTTTGAATTGAAATTGATCCCACCATTTCAGAGCATCAGAAGGTCCCTGTGAATCAAGCCAAGATCCACCTAGGTCCTCAGTCTGCTCGTACAGTGGCCAACCAGTTGCCCATAGGAAGCCCACAAGCAGGACTTGCCTGGTCCATGTGCAGAGAACCGGCCAGGGGACAGTGGTACCTCCCGCTCCTCCTTTTCACTGTCACTGTTCTCCAGACAGCTGCAGGAGGCAGATAAGCCGGCATTTGCAACACTAAAGAGGAGAAATATTCCAGTGGGCCTCTGCTGGAACGAGGGCCCTGGCAGGTGCCTGGACATGCTTACCCTCGGCACCAGCCCTGTTTTGCACTGCTATTGGAATATGTTGGCCATTTAGGTGCCTTACAGAAACTAATGAGATTGGGAACAATAACCCCCATTCAGAGTTTCTGAAAACCTGGGCACTCAGTGGGTGGAGTAAGGAGCGAGACCTTGGCAGCTCTCTCCACAATAGTCCCGATTTTTACATCAAGGATTAGTAGAACTACAATACTACTACAGAAGGTAAGTGGTAAACAAGTTCCCCACTCACACCAGGTTCTTTTCCTAACACTGTGGTCCCTGGAAGGACTGGCAGCAACACTCACAAAGCCCTCCATTCCCTGCCCCTTACCAAAAAAAGGAAAAAAGCCTTTGGGAAATGTTCTGGCAATCTTTCTTTCCCTTTCTAGTGTCTGGCCTGCACTTCCTCTTCCTTCCCCCCATTGTCTTGTTATTTCCCACTTGTAGCCTCACTATTTTTCTGCCCCACACCTCTTTAGTTCACCCCTGACTACTCAAGACCCCACTTTTAACTAGCCACATTCTTTGTGAGAGTCATTTTGTGGCAATGCCTGGAATACTTTCTCAAATTCCCCAAAGTACTCTCAGCTTGGAAAACTGGCCCTGGCAGATCAAACACGCAAGTCTGTTAGCCTTCTCACAGCCATTTTTCTTCCTCTGGTATTTCCAGTAGAGCTGCTGTATCATCAACACCCTAATTATTTCAAATAAAGCCATTGCCTCTGGCTTCCTCTGGCTAAGATAAAAAATTAGATGCACCATGAACGAACCAAGAACAGAGGTCTGACCTGCTGATGCACCTTTAAATGCAGCCTCATGTGTAGAGCACAGTGGGAAGAAACTTTTTTTTCACAACATGGCCATCTTTATCACTATCCCCAATTTAAATCTACATCTACAACTTAGTTTCTCTTAAAGTAAAAAACAAAAAACCCATGAGCACTTGGTAGTCCACACACTAAGAAAGAAGGAGCAGTTAATCATGACAATCATTTCTTATTGATGTGCTAAGGTCAAGCTGACATGAAATTACATTTTGGAAGAGCTATTTACATCAATCAATCTCTATCCTTGAGGATTTCTAAAGCTTCTGTAAATGCCTTAAACACCAGGCTGCAGGAAGAAATTATATCTGAGTAGAAAGAAGATATTCTTCTTCCATCTCTCTTGGTATAAATGGTTTGCTTTGTGTGAGCTGGCTGAGCTGTTCTCAAACATTCATTACAAGACCTGGGAACTGTCTGTTGTGTGTGACTGGCTTGCTTATCATCCACTCCCCAGGAAGAGATTGTGTGCGAGGTGCTGTTTGGCAGCCCTGGCAGCCCTTACTGGAGAACTATCCTTTTCTTCTGGTTGGGACTTCAGCTTTGAGTTGTTACTGTTATTTTTGGTCACAGTATTAATGGGTTTGTTGTGCCGAATTTCATAAATTGTGCCTTGTTGAACTTGTGTGTAACCCCCACCCACCAGCAATATGACTTACAGTTTCCTTGACCCCAACATATTAGGGTTTTTTCCCCTAAATATTAAATAAATATTGTATATTTTAATATGTAAATACAGGGCACGGGTGGCACTGCAGGTTAAACCGCTGAGTTGCTGGCTGTTGATCGGAAGGTCGGCAGTTCAAATCCATGCTTCAAAATTAGCCTCTGAATGCTTTGTCCCAGCTCTTGCCAACATAGCAATTTGAAAGCATGCAAATACAAGTAGATAAATAGGTACCACTTGGGTAACAGAGTTCCGTCTGCAAAAGATCATAGCTGTGCTGACCACATTACCATGGAACCGTCTTTGAACAACTTTGGCTGTTCGGCTTACAAATGGAAATAAGCACAGGTCCTTGAGTCAGATACAACTAGTGCATGTGTGCAGGGTACCCTTTACCTTAAATATATAAATATTATATATTAAATATTTTATAGTATAAATAAATAATATTAAACCCATTTAAGAGAGCCCATGTGGCATAGTTGTTAGGGTGTTGGACTGGGGACCAGGGAATGCATGTTCTTGTCTCCACTCAGCCATGAAACTTCCTGGGTGATTTTGGGCCAGTCACTGATTGTCAGCCCCATCTACCTCACAGTGTTGTTGTGAAGAGAGGAGTGTGGGCATATATGCCATTTGGACTTCTTTTGAGGAAAGATTAGATATCAATGTATCAATATACACTTGGAAAACTGCATTTAAAATGTGTATATTCGAAGATGAAAAACACAAAAACATGCATGAAAATGAGATTTTTTTCTGAGCTGTTTGAAATCAGTGCGGAAATGAGATGGAACAAATTTAGTTGTGGAAACTTGATGGGCTTGCTGGAAATGAACATCCATATCTTCATCTGTGCCCATGAGCAGTGGGTTAGGATCGTTGTTTCTTTCACCTTTGACTTGGATGCCACTTGGACTAACACACGTCATGAATACCATGAAAGGGCAGCAAGGCATTGCTTGTTTATTGTTGATCTTTTACTAACAGGCATGAGGAAGAAGTGCTTGCAGGGTTCTTTGCCTAAAGTGCTAAAATAATTAAACTAGCCTTGCTTCTATGAAATGCAGCTTGAGTAGACAATTACATGCATACCCAAACTTAGAATACTTATCTCCACTAGTCAAAGATGTGGTGGGTGCAGACTTTGAAATGTTTTATTCAACTTCAGATCCCTGTCCAGCGTCTCCATGGCAGTTGCAAGACAGAATAACCGGGTTCGGTAATGAAGGACCCCCTTTTGTCTTGAACCTCAGCAGTTTATTGAAAGATCACTCAGGCACCCTCTGCAGAGAACCAATACTTGCAACAGCGCTATTTGATAGAGTCCAGACCAACTACAAGCTTCCAGACCATATACAGAGTGTTTCTGTATAGATTGTGAGTCACATGGGCCAGCAGCTGGGCAGTTGATGGCAAAATAAAGGTAACACAGTCGAAAGAAGGTGAAAGGACTGCAGGGGGCTGCAATAGAATGCCATGGATTACAGGTGATTGATATAATAATCAGGAGTCATTGCCAGTCTTCACTGTGAATTTTGTTATGCTAATTAGGGTGATTGCAATGCTGTTAACCTGGCAGCCTTATCAGTATTAACTGATCGGGGAAAAAAGAATAGCCCTGGCAGCTTCTCAGGCAAGCTATGAGTTTCAGCTTCTTAAAGTAACAGCAAATGCTAAACAGTAACCTGACTTAGAATTGTGGTGCTTTCTGAGAAAGGGGTGCGGGTAGTTTTATAACACAAATACACATGTAAGCAACCTTTTTCTGGCAGGATTTATCTGAATTTTGCCAACATCCCAAAGTGTTTTTCCTGCTCACACAATTTTTCAGTACTGTAGATTCTTGACTAGTTAGCATATTTAATGCAATTGCTCCTAACCATCTCACTTACTTTTTAAAAATTGCAACATGGTCTTCTGTTTACTCAGCTTACATGTACCCATATCTGCTTGAATGCCCCACTAAGCCTCTATCTTTTCTTTCCAAAGTGCAAATGAATTTTGCCAAGAGAGGGATGGAGAAGTGCTACCCTGTCCGTTCTCTTGCATCTCTCAGTGGCTTTCAATACCATTGTCCATGGTATCCTTCTGGATGGGTCGTCTGGGTTCGTAATGGTAGGTTGGCATTTCAGTGGAAACTACTAGGAGGGGTTATCCAGATGTGCCAACTGGGGTGCCATTGTTGGGAAAATTTGGATGAATCCTGTCTGAAAAGCATTACTTCTTTGTGCCTTTGCATTGTGGGATCAAATCCTGTCTTCCTTCTCAAAACCAAGCTGTCACTGTTTAAAATGGCATTCCTCTCCCACTGCTTTCTCTCACCTTTAGCTGTGGGCTACAGTAGACAGGCTATTCAGTCCAAATATACATTGTAAATAGTCATTGTTTCAATTCAGTTTACAAGGAAGTATCTTTTGATAGCCCAGAGGCTCCATGTGCCCTGGCGGATTCAGAATGTTAGAGTAGATAAGAGTCTTGAGTTCATGCATAGTTTCAGTAGCTTGAATTTAGATGTCTAAGCAGACCTGGAGATGGGTTCAAGCTACTGAACTAAAGTGTCAATACAGGCAATTAGAAATATTGTAATCTCATTGTTACTGTGTGATTGACTGACATTCCTTTATCTGTTCTGTATGTGATGACCTCAGAATCTTATTGTAATCTCTACATTCTGTCATCAATTGCCCTGTACCTGTATGTGACTGGGAGTGTATAAAAACTCTCTAGTTGTGTTGAAGTTTTGCAGCAGAGTTCAGCTCTGCCTGCCCGGTAATGCATTACCGTGAGTATGGACCCGCAGGGAACCTGGGTAAGACAATAAAGCCTCAGATGGTCTGGACACTTGATCTTTCCCACAAACCCGAGTTTTATTCCCTCTTCTCAAATTGAGATTCCGGGATTCTGACACCATCAATATATGGAGCACGTTCAGCTTAGTCTCCTTTACATCAAATTCAGGAATGGCTGGTCTGTTACTGAAACATCTGATGCACTGGCCAACTGATAGTATTTCTATGATTTCTGCCTTTGGAAGGAAGACCAAATATGAGGTGGTTTGATTCCATAAAAGAAGGTGCAGCATTAAATGAGAGCTGAGCAGGGCTGCGAAGGGCGGAGGATTTTGGAGGGCTTTCATTCATAGGGTTGCCATAAGTCAGAGAGAACTTGGTGGCACAGACAACAACAAATGCATGCATTTTGCAGACATGAGTTATGACAACTGTTTTATTTATTGCTTTGATACTTCAGAAGTGATTTCAGTGTAGAGAAGTGGGGTTCTATTTTTACTTGCATCATTAGGATTGACTTCAGAATGGGACTGGCAACCTCTCTCCCACCTTCACTATTGGGTGTGGTGAGAGGCTCCGTTAGTCACTTCGATGGTCAGCCATTCATTTTTTTTTTAAAGAAAGCAAAAATTCTTCCCATTGTTCAACACAATCATGCAGTTGCAAATAAATGCACACTTCTCTATTCAGCTAAAATGGCCCAAGGAGCTGTACACAGGATGATAACTCTACAGTCCCACATGCAGTGGTGGAAAGACCCACAATGGCTTGGAAGAGCAGGAGCATCCATTTCAGGGGTGGAAAGAAGCCTTCTTCAGCCTTCCCTGTTAGTTTTCCCCATCCTCTTTTTTCTCTCTTTCTGCTTTGGCCTTGTTCAATCAAATGCATAGTGGAATTAGTGCTCTCACTCCATTCATCCTTTGATGGAAATTACCTTTCAGGTGTCCTTTCAAGCCTTCCAAGATTACCCTGCACTCTCGTTTTATTACTTTCCCTCATAAAACTACTAGGAAATTGACAACACACTAGTAGACAACTCAAATATAAGTCTCACTTGCTCTCACACCAGTGGGTAGGGAGGGTCCCTTACAAGGGAAGACAGTACTTTGGACATGAGAGGGGACCAATGGATTTCGTGTTGCTTTGGAAGGGCAATTGTGGAGGGTGCTTTCGGGCACAGGGGAAAAGAAAAGCATTCTGTGGTCTTTGGAGAAAAGGGTGGAAAAATACCTTAACATTAATGGCCCTTGCTGGTCCCATGATACAATAAAGGCCAGTAAAGTGCCTGGCTGAAAGAAGGAGGAGAGAACCTGTGGTAGCCATAGTAACAGCCATCAAGCCCCGAGAGTACCAAGACATGGGGAATTGCTGTTAGAGGAATGGGAGAAACTGGTGGCAGAGTTGAAAAACACTGTAAGGACTTATCTTACAGCCATGGCCCCCTTCTCACACATACAAAGCACTATAAAATGCCCTCCTAAACCAACACAGGTTCAGATGACCCTCCCTTTCTCTGGAGCAGTTTTCTGGAGTGGAAACAGCTCCGCCATGGCAACTTTTCCTCACTTCTACTGGTGGGAACATGCCATGAGCACATATTTGCTGAGAAGTGCTTCTGCTGGTGGAACATTCGGTTAGGATAGAAGCTGACTGGTTTAAGGAAAGGGACAGGAAAGCATTACTTAACAAAAGTCAAGCGAAAGTAACACAAGAGTATTTCAATGAAAATAATTATTTCAATGGCTCTGGCAAAGAAAAAGAGAGATTTTTGAAATATTCTAGAGAACACACCAATGTCTTCTGTGATTCTCAGGAAAAAAAGAAACACAAACTTGTTCCACATGGACCAAGGCCTCTAGTGTTGTATTTGTGCTGTGTGCCACATAACTCACTAGAAAGGTGGTAAGTCCAAGGGCTTATGCATAGGTATGACCGTGAACACATACATACCTATTGTATACATCTACTTTGGGAACAGACTTATGGACCCTAGACAGCAACTGTGGGGCCAGGGCAGATTCCATTCCAAGAGTCAAATTGGCTATGGAGGACAGTATAGAGAAGTATAGAGAATGGAGGACAGTATAGAGAAGCCTATATGTATGCATCTGTGTATAAATAAATAAGATTGGCAGCTCCAAAGCTGGAGACAGGCCTCCAACCTGGAACCTGGAAATCTGTGCTCCATCCTTCCTCACCACGCAGCTGGTGCAGAAAGAACTGTGCTGGCTGCCTCTCAGTCTCAGAGAGGTAGTAAAAGGGATGTGGGGAGCGGCTGGGGCAAGACTCCAGAGGCCAGGGTATAATTTATCCAGTGATTTATGCAGCATCCTTCCCAAGCACCCTAGTTAGCCAAAAGCATCCATCTGGAAAAATCAGACCCAGAGGAAAGTGGCAGGGAGGTAGCCATCACCTCTGTCGATCCTCCCATTCTGCAATGGATGATCATCGGCTTCCAGTGCAGATACTGATGATCTTTGCAAAAGGATTGTGCCCTTAATTTCAGGTTCTGAACAAACTACAAAGCAGTATCAGCCTATTTGCACTGTAAGTCCCTATACACAGTGCCTGCCTACCTCCCCTTTCTGTCATGTTCCCTTGAAAGCAACACTTACTGAAATGAGAAGAGAGTCAATCCAACCATCAAAGGTAATTATGGAGACGGAATAATTTGCTTCTGATGCCATTTGTACTTTGCACTACCAGATAAAGAGGCCAGTTCATGGCACATACATTTTGTTAGTCCTCTAGTTATCATGATGAATCTGACTAGCAATTTCTACAAATACAGGAGGTTTGCCTGGAATTGCTTCTTTTTGTTTGCCCACTTTTCTTATTCTTGCTTGTACAGGCAATATACAATTTTACTAGAACTCAGTCATTCATCCAGGCACAAAACTGTGATCAATGGTTTGGCGTAATGCTAGTAATTTCACGGATCAGCTTCAGTAAATAGTGTTATCATTTAGCATAATGAGCTATAGCCAATGTTAGTCTAATGCAAGTCCCATTCATTCCAAAGGGGCTGCTCCAAGAAGGAATAATATTGGCTACAACCCAGTACTTGGGTGAATATACATTCTTTTCACACGGATCCTCAGCAGCCTCTGCATAGACCTTTGCTGCATCATTCAAGGGCTGGTAATCTTTGGTTTTCCAAAAGTTGTTGCACTGCACACTTCCATCAGCATTGGCCAGCATAGCCAATGGTTATGCATAGTGGGAGATTCAGGGTGTCTTGCCCGTAAGCTCACAGAAACCTAGGCCCAGGACTGGCATAAAATATGACAAGATTTGCAGCAAAGAAAAGTTCCAGTACTCATCAATACCTAAACTGTACTTTTTCTTCCTAGAAGAAATAAAAATGCAGAGGTTTATCCCTTTCCTTTTGTTTACCACCCCTGCTAAATGTGTGAGTTTTGTCAGTTCTCCAGTTCCCACACTTTCAGCAACAATACCCCATAAGTGGGGTACACAGTTTGCCTACCCATACAATTGAATGAGCCCATTCCTTATGGCATTGCCCAGGATCTCCCCAAACACTCAGCTTCCTGAGACAAAGGACAAGATGGCGGCCCCTCCCCAGGCCACCTGCAGAAGCAGACTGGAGAAGCAACTGAAGGTAGACGTATTTGGGGGAGTGAGTCAGGTGGGGGGGGCCTGTGAGGAGGCCCACAAAATCTGGGCTGTGCAGAGATCGCAATCCATCCTACATCAGGAATAAAATTGGCCTTGTGAGACTATTTCTTTTGTGTCTGCCTGTCCTTATAAAGGCCTCCAGCCACGAGAAATTGTACAATTCAAAAGTACCCGCTCTTTGGGCCACATGAACCTAAACCAAACGATGCCAGCCTGAATCCATGTAAGTATCTCCTCTCAATTCATCTCCCAGTGAGTGGCTCTTCCCCAGTGCTCAGGTCCTCCACCAAGATAATATACTGTAGGACACGGGAGTGCATCTTTAAGCAGAAAAACATCCTACAGCTCCCAATATGTTTTGGTGGTAGAAGTTTTCTGCCTAAAGTCAGATAGGATTGTGCTTTAAATAAGGGAAATACTGCTTCTGCAACACCTCTCCATCCTCCAGTGCTTACTTTTCTGTACCTCCACCCCCAATTTACATGCCTAATCCTAATGCAGCTCATCAAAACCATTATATGTGAAGACTCTTAAGTAATGGTTCCTTCTGTTTTTTTTTCCCAACCACAGGCAGGAGAGGGCAGAGAGTAGAGGAAATTAAAAAACAAAGTGTTCGTTAAACAAGCTTGCTGAGACAGTTCCTGGCTGATTTCTAATGGGAGGCAAACATTCCTTGCAACGGTACATCTCTTGGCATGCCAAAAAATGCCTTTCATTAGCCCTGGCAGCATTCAGTGATCTGCTCTGTGCTTTGTCCAAAGCTCGGCTGAGAAGCCATACTAGTTTAGCTTGTGAGGTGGCGACCCTACCAAGGTCACCTATCCCTCTTAACATACCTAAGGTTATAACCATGGTGGCAGATATGCACTTTCGGCTCCCTAATAGTTTGTTATGGGGGAGGGCCCTGGGAACCAGTCCTTCCAGAGCGGCCACCCGTGCTGAGCCCCACTGCACAGCCTGGGATCTCCCAGTTGCAGTCTTCTCCCTCACCCTCCTATGCGCCGCTCATCTCTCCCACCACTCTCCCAGGCAGAAACACCCTCTCTTGACTTTTAGGGCAAGTCCGGGACAGTGTGGAGGAAGCTGCAATCATACCCAACCACTTAATTTCTCCGCTTAGCCTCCAGGCTGGACCACGTGGGCCCTGAGACACCCTGGGAAGATGAGCAATGCCAGCGCAGCTGCAGCTTTGCTCGTCTGCAGGATACCTGAGCTTCCGAAACATTAAAATGGGGGGTCCTCAAACTTGACAGGTGCCAGCGATGGGTGTGGGCCGCCAAGGCAGTGCCAGCGGGGGGGGGGGGGGGGGGCGGCCAGGGGGGGGGCGGGCGGGGGGGGCCCGGGGGGGGGGGGAAGGGGGAGGAGGGGGGGGCGCACACGCGGGGCAAGGTGCCAGCTTGCTCGCAAGGAGATCATTTTCTCCGATTGAGTCCAAAATGACCTCCTCGCGAGCAAGCCGCTGCCGGGTGCATGCACGGCGAAGGAGATCATTTTCTCCAAGCTAGTCCAAAACGACCTCCTCGCGAGCAAGCCGTGTGCCCGCGTGCACCCGCGCACGAGCCCGACGGGTGCAAAACCTGTGGGACAGGCCGGTTAAATGGGCATGGCGTGCCGGCGCGGGCTCCCGGGCCTTAATTTAAGGACCCATTCATTAAAACAAAGAAAAAATTAAGGTATAACTGCCTGGTAAGCAGGAAGGAGTGAGAGAGGGAAGGAAAACTGACAAAGAAAAAGCAGCAAGATGGAGAAGGAAGAGGAGGAAAAATGGGAGCTTTGGCTTGGCGGAGGGTGGAGGGAAGGGGAAGAGCAGACAGGGATGCTAATTCAGGATTACTGTTCTGTGCATGCTGAGATCACACTAGCCTGGTGCCCTCCTGCTGTGCGTCCATTGCTTTGAACCCATGGAGGGCAACTTTCTCAAGAGCTGCCGGTATCAGTGGAGGCTTCTCCACTTGATCCAGAACCCTGATTTTCTAGCATGGGAAGGTTCCAAGATACCTCTAAAGAATCTGACACTTCAAGGTAAGGCACAGCCTAAAGCTGTAGTGCTTTTTGTACCATGTGCACTCTGTCTATGTGGTTAACTTCATATCAAAATTCTGTTAATAGCACACAATTCACTTCCTATCAAATTCTTACTAATAGCATAATCCTAGGCAGATTTAGACGAAAAGTCCTACAACTCCCAACATTCACCTGGATGGCATGTTGTAGAACATTTTTCTATCTATACCTTATTAGCCCTTAGTGGCTAATAATTCACTCTCTCATGTATCCCTGAACCAAATATTTGCTTAGTCTTTGCAGTTTAGGAGCCAAGAAATTCTAATGAGTGTTTCTGTGAAGTCATCAGTGCCTGCAAATTTAGTAAACTCCTGAATCTGAAGTATAAAATGTTGAGGACAAAAAAAAAAAAAAGTCCCTCTTGTTCATTGTCTGACCATGAGAGATCCAGGTAACATCAGCTAGTAATTTTATATCAAAAAGACTCTTTATTGCAGGTGCACACTAATTCAGGATGAGCTGCCACAGTCATTCCACACAGTGAATTTACACATTTGCATTTTGCAATGATTAGTAACACAAAACATCATAGCAGAAAACGTTCAGTTACTTTTGTACATGGTTATCATGAACTGCAAGTCTTTTGAGGACATCTGGTGTTGTAACATTTGCCTCCAGGCTTATCTATACAAATTCTGACCTTCTTAACAAAGGTTTATTTTATATTTTCAACCCTGTGGTATCTCTCTGATAGAACACTAGGTAACTGACCCTTGTTTGATCATCAGGAAAATTTTATCTGCTTCTAAAGTATGAACTTGTGAACCAGCCCTCACTTTTTGGCAGGGTCCAGCCATGCACCAAAGTCAAAGGTGAGCTAGCGGTAGGATGGGCACTTGCTGTCATAAAAAGGAGGAAATTTATCATTTAAAAAGAGTGTATCAATACCCATAGCATTTTCAGATGCTAATGTATATGTAGATACAAAATGTTAAAAAATGTTAAAATCTTAATAAAATATGGTACATCTCACCATACTATGGAAGGCTGTGACCAAGTAGACTTGGTGTCTGCTTCTTCAGTCTGCTGTTTAAGACTGGCAACAGACAACAGTTCTTAATCTTTTAGATGAATTAAACAGGATAGCCCTTCAAATAGAGGAGTATTCTCTGTAAAGGAGGGCACCTGGCCACCCTTGAGAGAAACTAAGGGGTGAAGGGCATAGTCAGGGTCAAAGACCAAATCGAAGCCAAAGGACAAACCAGGAGGCATGGCCAATCAGTGAGCACAGACCAGGGACGTGACAGCACATGGCAGCCCGTTTCTCCTTCCCGTCAGGGAAGAGCCAGTGACAAGCCCGCCCGGGTGGGCGGAATCATTCCAGGGCTTGATGATACCTTGAGAAGCTCCCACTTTCTCTACTACATTGTCACAGTAGCACAGGGCAGCTGCCATAGGTCCCAGCACCTCCAGGTGCTTTTGCCCACAACGCATGCCCGACCACAGAACACGTGTCCCACACCCCTCTTCAAATGTGAAGGGAATGAACATACAGAATTACAGGCATGTCTCTGGAAGGAGTCAAGCACTGAACCACAGCTTTGATGCTTAGATTGCCTTTTAAAGAAAGGTACCCAATTCCATGCCCCACACTCCTATCCAAGGTGCATGACAATTCAACATGAAGGGATTTCTTTTCTCAGGGAAGTCAGCAGCTCTGTGCTCTGCAGGTGTTTTAATCCAAATAGATTAGAGGGTTGTCATCTCCATTGCCAGGATACTTTACTCCAGTTCTGTGTAGCAAGGGTGACATCTGGCGGCTGACTGAAGAGACCTATGCTGCAAATGCACCGTTTTCTTGGGAGGAACCCTGTTGACTAAAAATGCCTAGAATTGTAGGGCCATGACACAAAGGGTGCCATCCTAGGCATGGTTAGGCAGGAAAAGACCATACAATTCCCACGTTCCCACTGAGTTACGAACAAGTTCTGTTCCTGACAAATTGGAAATTCATCTTTAAGTTGAATTTGTGTGTAAGCTGGATCACATATACTCAGCTCTCCACATTTGTGGGGGTTAGGGGTGCAGGACCCCCATGTGAATGTCTCTAAGCTTCCCTCCCCACCAAAACTCAGCAGCATCTCCTCTTTGCAGCTAGGAAATGCGGAGAGATTTCCCTCTCCAGATAGGTGGGCCAGGAAGGTGTACTTTGGAGGCCTCACTCTCTTCCCTTTCACTTCCTCTCTATGGTGATGATTTTCTGCAACAATTAAAAAAATTAATAGGCTTGATGGCAGTTCATAAGTATGGGTTGTTTGTAACTTGGACATTACGTGGGGACTGCCTGTATACATCCTGCTCTTCACATTTCCTGTAGTACAAAGAAGAAAAGGATATTATTAAAACCCCAAAGCTGAGATGGAGCATGAAGGGGGCAGGGGAAGAGAATCAATAGTTAGATAATAGCTTTCCAAGGACCAATCCATGTGCAACAGGACTGTGTGACAATTTTGAGTTCTCCAGGGTCTTCATCAGGTACTGCCTAATGCGATTTTGGATTTTCAGACCTCATGGCCAGTGTGATTATCTTTGTTTTTTTTTATGAGCTTTGGAGAATACAGTATTTAACTGTTGACATCCAAGGTATCACTACAAGGATATTTATTTTCTACCACATGAAGAGGGCATTTGCCTGTTGAAGCTTCCATTTTTCCAGCTGCTAAGCAAATTATTACACAACTTGGCTTCAACTGACTTTTTATCTAATGGGTCACCAAAAATTATTCCCTGGCTGTACTAATATAAAGACTGCCATGTTTCTCTTTACTTCTGCTCTCTCCCTTCCCAATCACCTGTGTGTGTCATCCAAGAAGAGACAAGTACCTCAACTGTTTTGTTTAAAAAAAATAAACATGTCTCCATATTGAAATAATTCACAAATGCATACATATGCAGACAACCAAAGCATATTCCTCTGCTAAGAGGTCAGTGGCTCACAGGAGAGAAAACCCACAAAGGAGCAAATAATGTGCTCATGAAATTTATTTATAAAGTTAATTCAGCTGTAGCTAAGGCAACAGGCAATACCCTGTCCATGTTGAGCAGCAGCCAACAGACTTTGGCTGGTTATCTACAGGCTTTTTAAAGGTTGGACTATTTGTTTTAAACAAATCTAAGCATGTAGTTTGGAACCATCTTTAATACCGATCTAAAAACAATCAGGATTATTGCCTTATGGTTGGTCTGTTGCCTGCTAGAGAACCACGGAACATTTGAGAGTGTTTCTAGAGCTTCTTGGCTTTTAAGGCAGCTGATGGCCCCCTTCTGGCAATGGACTGAAAGGAGTGTGCTGAGTTGGTGGCTTGCAGGTCAACATCGTATGTGCTGGAGGGACAACCACTCACCATGGAAACAGGATCACCTGGCCAAGTTGTGAACTAAATCCTAGTTTTATAGAAGCCTGATGGCTTGGCATATTTTCCTTTTGTTTTTTTAAAAAGACAATTTGCTGCTTGGCTATTGGGGTTGTATGTTTTAATTCTTGGCTTATTTTAACTACTTTGTTTTGTCCTTACTGCATTGCCAGGAGCTGTCTCCAAATACTGAGGAAGTGGGCTTTAAATGAAGCAAAATTTGGCACTGCTTACCATTACTTAAACTAGGATTTGTTTTTAGGCACCTTTCCACTGGCTTGGTGGCTCCTCTTCCAATTCCATGCTGCAGATATGAATTATTTCTGCAAGCCAGAGGATGATGGCTCACGTGTACATCAGCTCTCCAATACATTAGGGGTGAGGAAACTGCTCTTCCAGAGGCTGTTGGACCCTCTCCTATCAGTTTTGAGCCAGCATAGCCAATAGCTGAAGAATGTGGGGTCACAAGCTTTCCCATTTCTACTCTACAAGCTTGGCCCTTCAAATTTCCCTCTCCCTGCTACATCCTTAGAATAATGCACAGCTTACACTGGTTCTCCCAAAAGGTAATCCCATGAGTTTTGCAGATAAGCAAGGAATTCTGGCCTGCATGCCTTATTAGCACAGAAAAAACACAGCTTGTCACTGAAATGAAGTACGAAGCTGATGAGTACAGGAAAATTCTGACCAGGGTCAGATAAGCCACAGTGCCAGTTGGTGCCATGTTGCGTATCTAACCCACTTGGGCATTGCTGTGTTGGGTGAACTCACTGAGTACAGATTACAGAATGACTGCATATCCTTAAAACAGAGCATGGGTTGTATGAAGGTTGTTTAATCCTTGTCTAACACACATTCATTGGCAGTGGCAGTACTAGATAGGAGATTGGGAGCACAAGCTCATAGGACAAAATGCTGCAGAAATTCGCAATACTAATTTGCCTTTGCAAATATATGTGCATATTTAGAGATAATTACTATAATTTAATAGAAAGGAAGTTAATTTACTTCTTGCTTTCTTAAAGGACAGAAATGTGCACCAGTAATGCTTACCCATACTTCCCCTTGGTCTTTCAGGCCAGAGGGGGAGGATGGACATCCTGGGACCCGCAAAGAGCTGTGCAGCGACTTAAGCATTTACTGATTAACTGCAAAGTGAGCATGGCGCACTGGCAAGGCGCAGGGTGGGGATGCATTGTAGGTAATAATGACCCATGTTCCTAAGTTGCAAACTTACACAATTGCTAAAGGAAAACCCCTTCAAACATAAAGAGGATTTACTCAGGTGTAAGTCAACAAACACAGCAGCACGAGAGGGAGATTCTCAGGACTACATGTTGTTTTGCTGCCCCAGACCTGGTGGGGGGGCAGAGGGAGCTACTACCAAATAGCTCCTGGGATTCTAAAATACATTTCTGGAAATCCAAAATTCTGTACCCAATGCTGCAATATTACGTTTCTAGCAACCACACCATCATGCAACTCTTAAAAGTACCAAAATGTACTGTAGGGTATCTTTATTAAGACCAACCAAAATTCCCAATATATTGCCAAACAGTGGGCTTTTAGTTGTTATTTTGAATGGACTAGCACAGTTACCTTTCTTTTTCTTTGCTTTTAAATTACCAAAGTTACGAATCCCTAAATTTCTCTAGATTGAACTATTGGAACTATCCTCAGGGTAGGTAATGCAAGTTGTAGCTATGAAGGAGTAAAATTCCACTGAGCCCAGTAAAATTTACTTTGGAGCATTATGCTTTGTGAACATGTTTCTGCATCCACAAGTCTGTCTTCTTGCAGTTTTATCCTTTCCCTTGGCTACCTTTTTGCAGTCCACGGAAGCTGTAACCGTCCAGGGCTGTCCTCAAGACGTTTTCCTCCCTTAGAGCAGCAAACAGAACCTCCCACATCACCCTAGTCAAGGGGCACAGCAGTAGACAGCCAGTCAGGTTGTTTTGGCCCCCAGCACAGAATGACTTTCTGCTTTTTCATGCCATTCCAAATCACCTGTCTGAGGCTGCTGCTTCAGGCTCTAAAATTTCTTTGCATATATGTGCTTTTGAAAAAGGCTGTCTCCCATTTGTAAAAAGGGGTGCACAAACAGCAGGGAGGAGGACATTTGCTTTCAGAAATAAAGTCACCCAGAAATATTCACAAATATTTGTGAACAATCTTGGATGAGAGAGAACAGGTCTTGTTCCTCTTTCATGTGACACCTGTTTAGGTACTTAAAAAGTGCTAACGAATCCCCCATAACACACTTTTCTTTTCTCAAGGCTAAACATACTGCTTTTTTCCTTCTAGGCCCTGGTTTCTAGCCTGAATCCTCTTAAAACGTGGTGTCCAGAAGCAGACACAGTATTTGAAGTGAGCTGTGCCTACTGCAGACCAAAGTGGAACTATTACTTTTGTCTTACCCCTACTGCACCACGGCAGCTCGCTGTGATGACTTCGCCAGGCTCAGATTTGCCACAAATTGTGCTCCTTGGTTGAGATGATCCTGGAACGGGAGGTGTCCAGAGCCATTGCTGGATAGGCTTCAGTTATTGCAGCTTGAGGATGAGGACAAGGTGCTTGGGCAAGTCCGACCCTTGCCCTTCATGGCTGCCCATCAAAGCCAAGGAGGGGATGTGTACCTGGGTCTGGGAGGTAGTTAATGCCTCTCTGAGGCAGAGTCTGGTCCCTGCACACTTGAAGGAGGTGGTGATCAGACCCATCCTGAAGAGGGCAAACCTGGACCCAGAGATCGCTTCCAATTATTGACCACTGACTAACAACCCATTCTTGGGCAAGGTGCTTGCGTGGCTGGTGGCTGGGCAACTCCAAGCTCTCTTGGAGGAAGCTGATCATCCAGACCCATTTCAGTCTGGATTCAGACCTGGCTATGGGACTGAACTGCCTTGGTCGCCCTGCATGAAGACCTGTGCATGGAGAGGGACATCCCTGTTGGTTCTCCTGGACATCTCAGAAGCTTTCAATACCATTGATCATGGTATGCTTCTGGAGGCACTTGGTTCTGCAGTGGTTCCATTCCTACTTGACTGGCCGATTCCTGAAGGTGGTGCTGGGAGACTATGGTTCTTTGCCATGGCAGTTATGCCATGGAGTGCCGTAGGGCTCCATTTTATCCCCCATTGTTTAACATCTACATGAAACCATTGGGAGAGGTCATCTGGGGGTTTGGACTGAAGAGTCATCAATATGCTGATACCCAGCTCTACCTCTCTTTTACATCGGATCCAGGTGAGGCAGTGGCTGTCCTTAACCAGTGTCTGGCTGCAGTGATGGGCTGGACGATGGTCAATAAACTGAGGACTAATCCAGAGAAGACAGAGATTAATTACCCACCAACCTGATCCTTATCCTTTTCTGGATGGGGTTGCACGTCCCTAAGGGACAGGGTGCATAGTCTGAGAGTGCTTTTTGACCCAGAGTTATCCTTGGAGTTCCAGATGATTTCTGTGATGAGGAGCACTTTCTCTCAGCTTTGGCTGATCCATCAACTACATGCTTACTTGGATGAGCAGGCCTTGGAATAGTGACCCATGGTCTGGTAACCTCACAATCGGACTGCTGTAACACGTTCTACATTAGGGTGCCCTTGAAGACGATCCAGATAGTTCAGTTGGTTCAGAAGAGAGCGGCCAGGTTGCTAGCAAGGACCAGCAGATATACAGTGGTCCCTGCTAGCCTTGGTTCACAACCAAATCGGGTTGCAAACAAAAATTTCATGAAAATTTTGATGTGGGTCACAAACTCTGCATTGGGTGGTGACCAAGATCGCACCCATCTCCCCACTCTGAGTGGGGCCACGATGGCCACGATCGCAGGTGCATTCATGCAGGAAAGACGGGCGTGATCATGGGCGTGTTCCTGCAGGAAAGATGGGCGCAATCTCGGCCATTCCCCCCCACCAACCAGCACGATCGCGGCCATCTCCCCACCCCCCCCAAGTAAAAAATGGTTACAGAACAGATTAACCTTATTTACATTGAACCTTATGGGGAAATTTAACTTGGCTCACGACCAATTTGGGTCACGACCGG
This sequence comes from Varanus komodoensis, assembly GCF_004798865.1. Lineage (NCBI taxonomy): Eukaryota > Metazoa > Chordata > Lepidosauria > Squamata > Varanidae > Varanus > Varanus komodoensis. The sequence continues at coordinate 436,634 of NW_025336087.1, read as the reverse complement.
AGTCCTGGAATGGATTAAGTTCGTGAGCCAAGGTACCACTGTATACATATAACGCTGGTCCTGTACCATCTGCACTGGCTTTCGATTGAAGCCCGGGCCCAATTTAAGGTGCTAGTGATGATGTACAAAGCTCTAAATGGCTTAGGACCTAGATATTTGAAGGAGCACCTCCTTCCATATATAACTGCCTGGCTCCTAAGATCTGGAGCAGAGGTCTTTCTCCAGGAGCCCTCTTTGAAGGAAATCAGAAGAGTGGCTACCCGGAGAAGGCCTTCTCTGTAGTGGCACCCCAGCTGTGGAATGGGCTCCTCAGAGAGGTGTGCCTGGCACTGACGCTGGGTTCATTTCAGCACCAGGCCAAAACCTTTTATTTTCCCAGCATTTTAAAAGTTAGTATTGTTTTAATGCTGATTTTATGTTATCGTGATGCTGCATCTTATTTATCTGTTATTGCCACTGAGACACTGTAAAGGGCAGGATACAGACATGTTAAATAAATATTACTTCCCATGATTTTCAAACTATCCTTCTGTTAATGTAACCTCAAATTACATCTGCCGTTTTTCCAGCTACTGCTTACTCGTGTTCCATATGGGATCAATTACAACTCAAATTACAACTTTCCATACTATTGCCAAGCAGGTATCCATCATCTTATGCCCGTGCTTTTGATTTCTTTTAACCCTACCCAAGCCTGGTTTCCCACCAGATATCTTTTGGTATATTTCTCCAGCACTCATGGCTAGCTGACAGAACAATAGTCTTCCTCACATGTTGAGAACTATGCCTGAGGCATTATGGGAAGTAAAAAATGGAAGCCACCAAGCACCAACTAGAAAGGTTCCACCATTGGGATAAGCCTATCATGGGAAAGGGGCATCTGGTACAGGCTAACCAAGTGGTATAGCAAGGCTGTCAAAAGACTGGAACAGGCCCTGATGCTGCCCTCTTTTTGTATTTTTAAACCTACATTTCAAAATGCATAGAGTGTGACAGCACAGATCCTTTTTAATAACAGTCACTTCTGAAGCATATCAAATTAGAAAGAAAAATGGTGCTCACATCAAGAATGGCATTAAAATAAGGCAAGCTGAACAAAAAGTCTATTGGCCCTCTTAACGATCCCTCCTGATCATTGTGTGTTTTTATGTTCAGTTTGTTCCAATAGCCACTGAATTCCATCCAGTAGTCCAGCTAATGTGGCAGCTTCAGTGTCCTGAACCTGTAAAACCAAAGAAAACATATGGGTTTCTCCATGAAGTTTGGTCCCAGCATGTTATGGAACCTTTATCTATACCATGGAAAGTAATAGCTATCTGTAGATCTATCTTCCATGAATTTGTCCAACCCTCCAGAAACAAAACAAAAATCGCAACAAGTCGAACAACTAACTCGGCCACATCTTGTACAAATTATGCAATTCACCTGTAATTCTGCATCCATTCAACTGTGAAAAAGTCCCAATAAACTTAATCAGACTTATATGTGAATGGACATGGACAGGGTGAGGGACTGTTGGCCTGCAAGCAAAATGCAAACTTCCAGGCTCTCTCTAGACCATGCCTGTCACTGCCCTGGCCTTGGGCTGTTGGTAGTTCTTTGGTGTGCCATATCCTACCAACTACAGTGCTGATGGTAGAAATCTTGCAGAAGCTGGGGATGGAGAATGCCTGAATGCAAATCTGTACTGAACAAAGGGAAGAGTTACACCTGTAACATATACTTCAAGGCCTAGCACTCTTGGTTATGGCCATACCTGCTGCTGGAATGCAGACTCCAAGAAGTTTGAACCAAGGTAGCATGGACCTCGACAGAAAATTGGTGCCTTACTGTTGATATATCCAATTGCACTGTTAGCTATATAATATGGAGAAGTACTTCCTGGAGTTAATGTTAATCAGCTTCATGATGCAAAGACAGAAAAGACACTTAAGGAGAAAGAAATAAAGGTACCATCCATGGTTGGTCAAGGAGGTTTAGCTGCAGCTGGTGTGCCATGTAAATACAAGGAATCCTTTCAGTCCCAGCATGCGAAATGCAGGACAAAACCAGCAGAGGTCTACCTGAAGGTCCAAGAGTTGGATCAAGCATTGCTGCCATCCGAGCACGTTCAATTTGACGACTGTGCCCTGCAAAGAGAGACCTTGTTTCAATACCTTCTACCAACTGCACCAGCAAACATCCTTTGATAAGTGCCGGCATCATTTAGAAGCCCTTACTTTTATTAGCCTCAGCATCTGCAACATAGATGAACCCATCAATTAGCCTGCACATGTTTTTAATGTGTTCAATCAGAGTGCATTGTGTTGTCCCATCGAGGCTGTTCTCTTCGTGGAACATCTTGTTGATGGGGTTGCTATTGTCTTCCTTTGCTCTGCGTCTTTCTTTGCTGAAAAGAAAGATGACGAGCTTTTTCAAGATATTTGAAAAATAGCCCTCCTCCTTTACTACCTGGCCTGGTCACTGAAGTAATCAGATTAGGCACTCCTGGCTCCTATACAAGTCTGTAGTCCTTTTTGGAGTCTACTCAGACTCTATCTATGCCACTTCGTCCTGTTCATCAGATGGGCAAGTTTTCTTTCCAGCCCTTGCTGAAGACATTTTCCTCTGAATGAATGGCCAGCCAAGGTTTTATTGGCATACTTTGAAGTTAAATGTTTTTTTTTTAATGTTTACTGATCACTAGTCAAGAATCTTATTAGAAACAGAGCAACATATAAATCCTGTAAACACCTAAAAGTATAGAAGGGAAATAAGACAGAAAAACTGCTCTAGATTTAAAGAACTGAGGACTAGTGCCTTAGGAGGAATAATAATGCCATTTGTTTATATTTAAGCCAGGCTGCAAGCTGAAGTATAAATAAATAATTCACTTGTAGATTGGATCTTGAGAGAATTGCCCTTTGAAAAATGCAACCCCAATTTCTTGCTGTGTGCATGGAATAAGTCAAGCAGTGCTTTGGATTGTGGCCAGTGCCTTCTTTGAGAGATGCTTCCATAGACACAGGACTTAATGAAATAGCCTTTACATCCCCCTGACTGCCCCCCCCCCCCGCAAAACAATCCTTACCTGGTTTGGGAATACAGTGTCAGAATATTGAATTTCTGGCTATTCAAATTAAATGTGACTCCTGATCCTATCCCTGTAATAGGAAAAAAAGGGATAAAAATCACATGCAGGATATAAATACCGTATTCTTTCATCTATAAGACGCCCCCATGTATAGGACGCCCCCCACTTTTCCTACCCATCTCCAGCGAACAAGCTGATGCCGTGCACAGGCCGCTTCACCGCCTCCCCGCCACGCGCACCGCTTTCCCGCCCCGCACACGCCGCCCCCATGCACCGCCCCCCACGCGCCCCCCACGAGTGCTGCTTTGCTGCCCCCGCCCACGCTCACCGCCCCCTGTGCGCATCTCCCCCATGCACACCAGTCTCCCCCCCAGTGCACCCACAGCCCCCCGTGTATAAGACGCACCTTCATTTCTAAGTAAATGTTTTTAAGAAAAAGTAGCATCTTATACACAGAAAATGGTAACCACATGTATTCCTGAGGATCCATTTGTGTCCTTGCAAAGGTCAGAATACAGCCACGCAACTACTTTTTAAGGAATTGCCTAAATGACATGCTGTGTTAAAAGTGTTGACGATATTCTTTTTATAGTGTAAATGCATCATAAATGGGTAGGAGGAGCTTTTACCTTCCTACCCAGCCCTTTCCTCCATTCCCTACTCCCACGAGGAGGTTAAAGAAAGCAAAAAGGCTCTCTGCATTAGCACCGGTTGAGGTTTCCCCAATGTTTAGCTCTAATGGAGAGCCCGCTGAATAGAGATGGGGAGGAATTCTTGGGTGTGACAGTTAGCAATATGAAGGCCTGGAAAGTAATTGGAAAAATGCAGGGAAAGAAAAATTAAATTAGTATGGGTTATGAAAAATTTTCTCGTAGAATTTCAGACAAAGAGTCCATGTATTGTTACATAGTCTTTCTTCTGTAAATATTAAAACAGTGCAATGAAGACTTATATAGAAAAAGTAGAGTTAAATGATGTCTGGACATGTGCTTTTTAAAAACCCTCTCTGTAAGATTTTCAGCATAGTTATTCATTCATTCCTTATTCAAATTATGGTTGCAAAGTACCTTTTACTGACAGACATTTGGGATGTTCCAAAATGTTCAGTTTTCAACATACGAATAGCATTACTATGTCATAACACGGAAGAAAATGTACACATTTCAAAATGTGAATATTATTCTCAGTTTAAAAATAAATTAAATTTAAGGCAGAAAGAAACTTTTTAATTTGGCACTATAAAGAAAATGGTGTGGACACCAATTGCATCTCCTTTAGGTGGCATTCCAGAGTTAGGGTGCGTCCACAGAGAAGGTGATCTTTGTAAAGGTGCAGTGTGTATCTCCCACTGATGGTATTTGCAGAAGAGATTCCACAGAACATTTTGGCGCAAGAACAGGATAATATGGCTGAAGCAGTCCTTCAGATATTTTAGCCATGTAGCCTTTAAAGATTATAACCAACCGCTTTAATAGGAATCCAGTATAATTCTAGATGAGTTGCCTAACAGAAAATCCAGAATATAGTCTGAAGTTACATGAGGCATGTTGAAGCTAAACAGGTTTGTGGCTTGCCTGAGCTGGGAGGGGAGACCACTTCCACAATGGGAGAGAGGAGGAATACAAATATAATAAATAAAAAAAGGATGGGTTAAAGGATCTTCTATAGCAGGCCTAGAAAGCAGCCAGTATGTTTTTCTTTGCTTGCTTAGTTAGAAGAAAGAAGAAAATTATATTACCATGTATTTGTCTAGAAGATATAGCAGCTGATGGCAAAATCTCTGGATTCGTCATCATTTTATGAACCAAAGATTCATCCAAGTTTTCCAAACCTGGCCCAAACATTGCAAAGCGAGGCTCTGCTTGTGAGATCAATGACTGTAAGAAGGAAGTCAAGGCTTCATAAGTGGACGTTGGGGACCTTTTGCGACTGGAACAGCACTTCTTATACCTTTGTTGAAAAAACAACAACTTAATAATAAAATCCAGCTGGCAAGTCTTAAAGGGTGGCACACATTTCCAGCATCATCTATACACTTTTTAATTGTTATTTAAAAAACTAATTTAAATTATAATGTTTAACAGTCACTTTTATTTAACTTATTTAATTTGCATTTTTGGTTAATTGTTATTTATTATGCTAAGATTGCTGTTTTATTGTGCTTGTTTTAATGACTGTAAGCCACCCTGAGATACCATGCATAAGGGACGGCTACAAAAGGTTTAAATAAATAAGGCCTCCAGAGAGAGCATAGAAAAGAAGTCAATGCTGTATCTCAATCGAAGCTATGTATGAAGGGAAAAGATAACTGCAAGGATAGGATAGCACTGGGAGCCCACGATAAACTAAGATTTAGGAAATGAGGGATACATATTAGACCAAGGGCTCCTGGAGGGGCGCATCCTTGCTTCCCAGAATAAATACTATGGCAGTGTGGGGACCAGTTTGGCCTCATGCGTCAGCTCAAGAGGGAACAGTTACCGAGAGCTTGTTTGCTCTTCTCCTGCCACCAGAACATTGGCATTAATACCTGGAGGCCCAAGTTTTGCATTTTTCTTCCTCTTCCTGATTCCTTAGACCATGAGTCCTCAAACTACGGCCCGGAGCCCTTATCCGGCCCGCCATGCCCATTTGGATGTGGCTCATGCACGCCCGCACCCACCGCCGTGCACCTCATCTTGCGCGTGGAGAGGCAGCGGTTTGCTCGCTCAGAGAAAATGATCTCCGAGCGAGCAAGCTGCTACCTCGTGCGCCCGCCCCACCCGTGCCTCGCCTCCCCAAGCCGCGCGTCCCGCGCATGCCACCCCCGCCTCTCGCTGGCCCGCGCCCGGCACCGGCACCTTTCAACTGGCCCCCTGGTGAAAACATTTTAGGACCCCTGCCGCAGGCTGTAAGCCCGAGGATGGCAACTGCCTTACTCACTTAAGCTGCTTTGAACTGCAGCAGGTAAACATGCTACTGTTTTGGCTACTGAGTGGGGACAAGGAGCGCTTTCCTTCAGCTTTGGCTAATCTATCAGCTGCGTCCCTACCTGGAGAACTGCCTAGTGACACACACACTGGTTCCTTCCCGTTTGGATTACTGTAACGCGCTCTACGTGAGGCTGCCCTTGAAGACAGTCCAGATACTTCAGATGGTGCAAAACAGAGCTGCCAGGATGCTGTCGGGGACTGGTCATTATTCTCATATAACCCCAGTCCTCTATCAGCTCCACTGGCTTCCCATCGAAGTCCAGGCTCATTTCAAGGTGCTGGTTATTACCTATAAAGCTCTAAATGGCTTGGGACCAGGATACCCAAAAGAACGTCTTTTTCCCTACTTGCCCTCCCGCCCCCTAAGATCGGCAGCAGAGGCCCTCCTCCGGGAACCCTCCTTGAAATAGGTTAGGAGGCAGAGTATTTGGAGGAGGGCCTTCTCTGCAGTGGCGCCCCAACTATGGAATGCACTCCCTAGAGAGATCTGCCTGGTGCCATCATTATATGCTTTTCAGTGCCAGGTCAAGACCTTTTTATTCGGCCAATATTTTAACACATAATTTTAGTGATATGACTTATTTAAATAAGGCTCTGCGTGAAATAGTTAATTAATTTTATTCTGAAGTAATTTTGTAAGCCATCCAGAGACAACAGTAATGGACAGCATACAAATCTTTTAAATAAACAAACAAACAAACAAATAAATAAATAAATAAATGGGAAATGCAGTGCACCAAATTCTTCAGCACTACAAATTGCCTCTATGTGAGAAGGTACTTACACAGCCATGTAGTCACACAGAGAACTGTCATGTAGCTCAGCAAACGATCTATTAAATATGTCTGGATCTGGCAGTGACTTCCAGTCAACAGAATGCCAAGAAGAGAGATCTCGAAACAGAAAATATCTCCATAGCAAGGGGTCCTGGACTGCTAGCCTCCAATAGCGGTTGGTGCTTCCCAAATAGCTCAGATCTTTTGGTGTGAGGAAGGACATGATGTATAACTTCACATCTATCTGAAAAAAGTAAGAAACAATGAATCCCACACAAATTAATCTATAGGGAAGTTTCAGAAAAGAGGAGTCCCACGTAAATGTTTTTCTTTTAAAAAAGCAAAGCATACTTTCAAAATTGTGCCAAGGTTATTTTAATGGCCACGTGCTGGAATGGGTTAAACAACAGTCCCCTATTAGAAACACCCCCTTTCCTCTTTTCACATTTCCCCATGATCGACCAGCATTACACCTGGAGCTATTCAGGTGTTAGCCCTGCTGCAAAGAAAGCACCGCGCGGCAAAACCTCTGCAGCAGAAAGCCAGCAGGGCGCGCTCACCCAGGCCGCCCCTTCCCCGCGACAACACTTGTCCTCCCAAAGAGCAAGCGCGCTTGCTGGGACGCGTGGACAACGTCACCCGCTGTTTACGGAAGCGAAACCCGCGGCACCGGGTGGCCGCGGGAGAGTGCGAGGGAAGGATCGGCGCGGGACCGTCCCAAAGCCTCGTCACCTCCAGAAGCGGCAGCAGCAGGACGGAGGGGCCCCGGACGCTTGTCCAGCGCCGCCGTTCACACGACGGCAGGAAGGACCGCGGTACGGGCAGGGGCAGGGGCGGAGACGCCCACCGGCAGGGCTTCCAAGGCGCTGGGCTGCTGCTGCGGCTGCTCGTCCTCCCCGTCGCCGCGGGCTGGCCGTGCGCACTCGCCCTTCCTCGCCGGCAGCCTTTCCGGAGGTCCCCATTTGTCCCGCAGGAGGCGGAGGCTGCTGCGCAGCGCGGCCTCGAAGCGCCGCCAGTCCCCGCCGCTGCCCGTGGCCATGACGCGATGCCGGAGATGGAGGGAGGGAGGCGGGGATCACAAGCCACGCCGCTTGCCGCGCTCCTTGCCCGCCCTTCGGAAGAGAGTCCCGCCAGGATGTGCGCGCTGGATCGCCCTCTCGCAGAGCCCCGGCGCGCGGTCCCCGCGCATCGGGATGGCGCGCTTTGTAGAGTTGGCCGGCTCCGCCTCTTTGGCGGCTCATCCACGCCTTTTCTCCGGCCGGCTCCACCTGATGCCAAGTTTACTTGCCCACTTTTGCGCAACCTCGAGATAGTTCACTGTCCACGCAATCTTGTGCTATGTGGAAACGGAAAAATGGCATGCTGGGACTGTTTCCGGTGTCGACCTTGCTCTAGGTTGCATGTTACATGACTTAACCTCGCAGAGCTGGAGAGGGGTTTGGTAATAAAACCTCAAAAACTAAGATGTATCTGTATTTTGTGCTTGCTAAATACTGTAAAGATACAGTAAGATGCACCCATCTTTCCAGTATCTAATGTTAGTCCTGAGCATTATAAACCCCTCCAACTGAACAGGATTTACATTACTCAAATAAGTTCCAGGCATTTTAATAAGTGTACTCTAAAGCTAACACTAGATACTGTCCAGAGTAGTTGGGGGTGCAAAACTGATTTTTGCACAATCCTGAACACTGAAGATCATTTTGCAAAAGCTGGAATCCAAACAGTCCCTGCTCTATTCCTTCCTGTCCCTTAACGGTGCTTCTGAAGAAAATTTGGGCATATCAAAACCCAACAAAATTTAGAAAACTAAATCAGAAGTGAAGGAAATAAACTCAGTGATGAGCCAGCAATAACCAAGTCATGAAGTATTTCTGAAGGAATGTTGAGAAATGATAATTGGCTTGAAAAGAAAGCATGCTACTTCCTATCTCATCCTCCCAGTAGTTTTATGAGACGGGGTCGTAGGGCAAGGTGAAATTAGAGGAGTGAACTACTAAGTATGCAGGTGTAATAGGTTGCTATTAACTCACCTTGAATAGACAGTAAACTAATTATAATGCAAAGTTGATGTGTGTAATGGGATGAGACAGGGAATATGAACTAGGCAGATGGAAAGATTGTAGTTTCCTAGTACCTCGCCCAATGAGGGAAAAGGAGAAGGCTGTGGTGAACAGATTGAGGGGCCAAAGGAGCTGCTTTGTACGTTTGTACATTGGAGAGATTCCCGTCTATTGCAATAAATGAAGGAAACACCTCACTCTGTTGATAGTCTCAGTTATTTAAATTGAGGGAAAGTACTTTTGCAAAATGCTACTTCCTGGAATAGTTTTGAAGGATCATCGTACAGTAGCTGGTACAATCATTCCAACATTTTTGTGCAATTTAAGTCAGGATGTGTTCTGAAACGCTGGATTTTAAGTTATAAATCACACAATTAAGAGGCACATTTTCCAAGTTTAATCATGCTTTGCTGTAGAAAAGTACATACATTGTGTGTTTTAAGTCAACTAGGTTGTTAGCTGTTTAAAATAGTCCAATATAAGCTTTGCATTTTTGGTATCCCAGTCATGCAGTCTTAAGGGTCCTTCACATACACTGATGTATTTCTGCAACATTTTCTCTCCTGTCTCTCGAAAATCCAGAACCTTGATGTGCGAACCGCTGGGTAGGTTACTGGTCAATTCTGACTCTGTACTTTGTGTTTGTTCTTTCTCTTTTGCACAGTATTTCAGTCCCCAGTAACACATTTCTCCACAGTACATCATGGCCAGTAGATGAGTATCACTGAATATACCTGCCAAAGGGGAGGAAACACAGTTCAAGTGGAATAAAAATTTGGATATGCAGAAATCCCTTCTGGCTGCCAAGGAAGGAGGGATGGGAAAACAAGCAATGTTTGAATCACCTGGATTTCACCATTTCATGGTTCATCTTGTACCTGATTCCTGTTTTCTGCTTGCTCTGTATGAACAAGGGCTTTGTGGAAACCAAGCTGTGATTCATGCAGTTCTCCTGAAATTTGTGCCATTTCTCTACAGACAAAAACAGTCTATGGAGGAAATTTGTGCAAATTGGACTTGAATTCATTTATTTAAAACATTTATATCCCATCCAATACCAAGGGTTTCAAGATGGGAATGGATACATACTCACACTTGTGCTTGCGTTCAGGGCTTTGAACTGAATGTACCTGCATATTTTGTGAGCAAGCTCCCCAAATCCAAATACATCTAACAGAAATGATTGCCTCTACAATATTATTGAGTAATTTAATTGTAAACAACTTCAGCAGTCAATCTTGGGTGAAAATTATAAAATAATTAAATTGGTCTCAGCAGAGAAGACTGTAGGCCAGTCAGGAGTGGCAACTTCTCAGGTTTGTAGGGTCATGTTGCCCCTCAGACCCCCAATAAGGATCACACAGGCACCAAGTCCCCATATTCAAATGTATGGGGCAGGAAAGATGGCGTATTTTGCATTGGAATAGCCACTCTTGCCATGAGGAAGCCCATTTTTCCCTTTGAAAATGGGCTTTTCCCACTGGCATGTGGGAATTTCAGGTCAGTGAGAACTTCACAAAAATCTGGGAGAATGCACATATTGTCCACCCCTGCTGTAAGTCCAGTTTCATTAACAACTGCATAAGCTATATTTACAAGTATATGCTACATGCTATAGTCCAGCATACCTGGAGGGCACCAGCTTGGCAAAAGCTAGACTAAAGGCTCACAGACTACAATGCGATATAAGCTGCAACAGAAGCTAGAAACTTACTGCCAAATAAACTGGTTTCCATCAGGAACATTGAATGCAAAGGACTGTTATTCTTATTACATTTCATTTATACACTGCCTTTCTTCTTCAAAGGAACCAAAGCAGCTTCCAAAGTTCTCTTCTGCGTTTATCTTTACAACAGTCTGTGACTGGGCCAAAATCCAACAGTGCGTTTCATGGCAGAGTGGGGACAAGAACCCAGAACTCCAGCCCAACTTGGTCACTACTGCTCCACATCTGACAGACAACTAGTGGGACATGGCCTCTATTCTTTCTCCACTGGTTTAACAGTTGCAAATCATTCTTCTTTGCTCCTTATTCATGCTTCTTTTATGTGAAACTTTCAAAGAAGGTGGGGGTAGCACCACACTGAAGCTTTACCTTCATGCACCAGTCTAGCTGTGGCTGCATCTCGAGATTCGAATTCCTCATTTGGAGTATCTGGACATCTAAATTCGAGCATCTTCACCAAGTAATGGATCCCTTCATGAAGAAACTAAAGGAGAGGAGATAATGTTTAGGAGGCCATGCACTATATCACTTATCCTCCTCATCTTTTTCAGCAGGAGCCATTTTGGCTTCAGGGGTGGCCAAGGCCTTTCCCTTTCCCAGCCAAGCAGTGATGCTGTGCACCCACTATAGATGGAGGCCTCTGGGAGACACCTGTTGTCCAAGTGAGAGCTTCAGTGGGCCCATGACAGCTTTTTAAAGGAAAGGGCACATACCTTTTTAAGCAAATCCACCTTCTTTGTCAACCATTCTTTCCTTCCTTTAAGTGTGTGACAGAACATATACAGCAAGGCTCCTCTTCTCCAATAAAGACATTCAAGTAGCTCTGTACTAAGTAGTGTGAATGGCTAAAAATGGAGAAAAACACCCATTGACATCAATGTATGAGCTTGAGCCGTGATGAGATAAACACAGCATATCCAGGACCTACAGGCAGAGTTTCATGTCTGCTAATGGAAGGGAACCAGGTTTTCAAAATACACCCATGCTAGCCTTACAATAACATAGGTCCCCAATATACAGCAAGCCCAACTGTTTCTAAGACAACTCTTTCAAAGCAGGAGCAGGGAATCCTTTTTAAGAGAGCTGCATTTCCTTTCAGAGTAATCTGTCAGGTGCCACATCACAGGTGGCGAGCCCAGAGCCTGCAATGTGTAGGGCCAGTGTTAAAAATGGATGGCCCATGCATTTTCGCCTCCCTTTTTCAACTACTCCAACTTCCCCACCACACTATCATCTGCATGGACGTGTAGCTAGCAAAAGTGCACAGCCATTGTACCACTGGTTGTCCACTCCTTTTTTACAACTATATAGTGAATACAACCAAGCCCCTATTAGTGTCAACGATGACTGTATTATTCACACAGTCCCATGACACATATCCCCAGCTGTCTTTTCTCTTTGTACTTCTTTCCCTGAATTATGTTCAGGAGCATTAGCTGCCCTAAAAGAAGCTTTGTCAGTTTCACTGATGCTATTAAGATCAGCTTAAAAATGTTCACTGGAGACCAACACAACTGGAATTGGAAAAATCAGTTGACATTGAGAGTTTCATTTTAGTTAGGATTTTTTGTACTGCACATGATTTTTTCCTTTTAAATAGCAATCATGCTTTGCTACTCACTTCTTGGGATGCACTGCTCTCATTGACCAAGACTTCGGGTTCTGAAAGTGCACGGATTATATCCTCAACTTTCCACAGTGAGGACTCTTCTGGGAATTCTTCATCAACAAGCTGGTTTTCTTCAAAGTATGTGATATCCAGCACAGCCTTTAGGAATGGGGAAAAAATATAAGCCCTGTGAGCTGCAACCTGCTGATGCTGCACCTTGTTGCTAGGTAAAATCACTGAAAATTAAGTAACATTTAAGCTGGCCTGAATGTGCTTTCTCCCCTTCCTCTACTACTCAAGGATTCCTAAAACCAGATACTAAAATAAGTGCAAGGGAAGGGTTTACTAAGCTCTGGAATGGTCTGGACTCAGTTTGCACAATCACTGGCGTGCACCCTGTAATCCCTTCTTCAAGTCAAGGCTGCATCTTGGAATACAGAAATCAGAAATAAAACCTTTACAGAGCAGGCAAAATTACCACTGCCAATCATCAAATGCTTAGGATTATGGATCAGGCCTTCCTTATGTGGGTTCTAGAGCATGAAATCCTGATACGTCTCCTAGGATTTTGACAGCAATACTCTCTGTTCACTGCTCTCTACATTGACATGCCAGACTGATCCAATTCCTTGAAGCAACTCATGAACCATAAGGCTTTTCTGAAAAGGTTCACAATTTGGTAGTATAACACATTTTGTGTACAGCAGGTCTCAAGTTCAATACAATTTAAAGCAAAGGGACAAACAGCATACTCCACAGTTTCTCTTATCAGCTACTGCTAGCCAGAGTAGAGACCATTCAGTGGCACGAGTCTCCATAAACTGGCCATCTCGAGATGCTTCTCACCCTACCTCCCTTCCCACCATGGTCAAGGATAATATAAGCTGCAGTGCAAAACATCTGGAGATACTAGGTTGGAGAAGGCTGGGATAGATGGCCAAGCAATTGTGCATAACAGTTGATTAACCTACAACTGCTCAGGTTTGCACATCGGAAAACAATCTACAACTGGTTGTGCCAAGTGGAAGCGATGTGCACCAATGCAAACTGTGAGTAGATTAACCCAATATTTACTGGCAGTGTGTTGATCAGGGACATGGTCTGACCTGATCAAAGAGAGTCAGTGTGGTGTAGTGGTTGAGAATGCTGGACTTGGACTCTGGGTTCTAGCCCCCACTCAGCCATGGAGCTCACTGGATGAGTTTGGGCTGGTCACAGACTCTCAGCCCAACCTACCTCATAGGGCTGTTGTGAGGATAAAATTAAGAATTATGTAAATTGCCTTGAGTTCCTTGAAAGACAAAGGTAGAATATAAATGTAATAAATAAAAGGCAGCTTCTCTGTGTGCTAGCATTATGTACTTGTTGCTAAATAATGTTAGCACACATTGTTATGTACTAACTACAGCTGTATTTATCAACCACTTAAGATATTCTAGTCATATTAACAGTAGTAGTATAAGGAAGAAAGCAAAGCAATCTGAGCAAATCTAAGGTGATTATCTTGCTTTTTTAATTCATATGATTTTTTTTCAAGTCCCTATCCCCAAAGTAAGTTTAAAGCACAAGTGATCTACATCAGGATTTTCCAAGCTTTTTGAGCCCATGGGCAGCATTTGGCATTTTAAGAAAGTGCTCTGACACCACCCACACTGGCTGCTGCGGACGAACGGCAAACCAATCGCAAAACTGTGAAGAAGTTGAGCAGGGTGTGCATCACTGTGCGCACTAGGTGCTTCTCTATCTCCCATGGGAGTGTACAGAGCAATTACTCAATTTATCTACAGAGGGGGAAAGAAGGATCCCTGCTGGAAATGCAGGTGGAGGGAGAGGGAAGGTCAGTCCTGCCAGAGATATTCACTTGCAAGGGGAAGAATAGCTTGGAGAATAGCTCAAGTCTTGCTTTATGGGGACTCACTGGTGGCATGATGGAGATCCCTGGTCAATACTGATCAAACCACAAAATTATCAAGGCAGAAAGAGTGCGTATCAGCAGCCTTAAGCAAATGAAAGCAACGGAATCACAACTGCAGTCACAAATAATCAAACTCATTTTTTAAGTTCCGTCACCAAGTCTAACAACTGCATCTCAGGCAACAGATGTTAACTGGTCACTGAAAACTGGTTCACAAACTGGGCTGCCCATACCTAAGCTTAATTCCCAGTGCCACTCATTTTAATTTCATTCCAGTTCAACACAGGTGACATCATTATTCAGGTCAATTGTAAAATGCATTTCCTTCATACTCCTAATTATTCTTTCACATGAAGTCTGAAGCTTGCCTGGTGCGCAACTTTATAATCTTTGCTTAGGCATTTAATAGCTTGAAACAGTGTTGTGGGTAAGAGAGAGTACTGTCAGCTGTTTTAGCAAGCTGAGCTATATGACCCTGACCTATCTGTTTAAGTTGTTAAAATTAAATTTATAATGAAATTTTGTGCTGTTTTGACCATTTAAATTTTATATTGTATTTTACTAATTTTTGTACACATCCAGAGAGCTTTGGCTATTGGGTGGTAGAGAAATAAACTTAATAATAATATCTCTCATGCCCCTATACTAAGCATTTTTAGTTTGATGCTAAGCACTATGAGTTAAAGGTTTTGAGTTCAATGAAATGCATGACTGGGCTCATAGTCCAAGATGCAGAAAATGTCTTACTTCACAATACCTGTGTATAAAGCTGCACAAATCTGGGAAGTGTGGAATTTTCTATGGGTTCCTCCAAAAGCTCTGTCAGGCTTTCCAGTGTAATAGAAGCCTGTGTTAGGAAGTCATCTGTAGAAGGGAGAATGAAGTTCATATTAAGGCATAACTAAATTAACTATGCAATCAATATTTAGCCACCCTATTTCCATTAACATCAGAAAGCCTCTGGCACAGAAACCTAAGAGTGGGGGAACCTGTTGCTGTAGAAGAACAGGAGCAGGATTTTTCTGGAGCATCTCCTTGCTGCAGTGAAAAAAGATAATGCTGCACTGCATGGGCCTTTGTTCCAGTCCAGCTAGGCTTCTCTTATGTTCTTAAGGAGTGGGAGGAAACACAGAAACTGTACATTCAGCAAGTACTTTATCAAAGTGAGGAGTGGAGTAAAGTGACTAATTCCTTTGGAGCGTTGGAGTCTGGTTTACCATAAACCTACACTTGCACAGGGCAGGCTGCAGTTCTACAGACCAGAGGCAATAGGGCACATGCTGACAGCTACACATTTGGTATCCACAGGGATCTGCAAAGCCTACTAGCTCTGTTTCTCATTCTCACTACTGCCACTTGTTCACTGGTCTGCATTGGAGCAGCAGAAAGAGATCCTCCATTTACCTTACTGTTGCATTCTGGGCAGCAGTGCATTGGATTCAGTGGGTCATTTTGCAACAACATTGTTTGCAAGGGCAGGTTCCTCCAACCCAGTTCAGGGTCATGGCCAAGGACGAAGCATTAAAGCCCCCTCCCTCCCTCATACTAGAGATCAATCCAGCCTCAAAAGCATCATTAAATTCAAGTGTGCGCTCAGCCCCGCTTGCAGAGCAAGAATTTCGCACCGCATGTGGGCAATAGTGAAAACGAGTAAAGGAGCAGTTCCACCCAGTCCTTGTCCTAGTGCAGCCTCCGCAAGGTGAACAGCCCTTTCGAACTGTTTGAATTACAACTCTCATCGACCACAGCAACGTGGCCGTTGGCCAGATATAATGGGGACTGTAGTCAAAAGCTCTAGTTTTTCCTTTTGCTCCAAACCTATTTCCTAGAATTGGAAAAAGGGGGGCTAAGGTTCGGCCCAAAGTTCCCAACGGGATACGTGCCACGTGCCGAGCAGCTCCTCTTACCGGAGTCTCGGTATTTGCTCCAACCGCGCAATCTCTCCTTGAGCACCGCAAGCCGCTCCTGCAAGCAACCAGCAGAACCGGCCCCTGCCATAAGGATTCGAGCCTCTGCCTCCACTGCCTTACGAGTGCCACGTGACCGCTTCAGCCGCTCTCTCACGTGAGCACTCTCTCCTGCCTCCACCTCAGCCCCGCCCCCTGACGTCACACGATGTAGATGAGAGCGCCATGTGGTTTCCTTAAATGGAAGCGTTGTAGCCCCAAGAGATACTAAAAGTGTAGAGCGACAGCTTACATTAATGTCTGGGTTCTCTTCCCGCTTAGCATTCAACGAGAACACTCAGGGTTAGACAATGCCTGACCTTGTGTAGCAAAAACCAAAAACCTGCAGCGTAGACACGAGTCTTTATATTTCCTAAGATGTGCTTTATTTCTTGTGATTTTGGAGTTTTTTTCGTTTATAGTTTAATGTTTACTTGTCTACTCAGAAGTAAGTTCTTCTAACTTGAAAGAAGTTTCTTTCAGCTAAGAGTATAGGTTTGCAGTCGTAAGAGTCCAACGATTCTGCAGCCTACGCATGGGGACACGACGATTTTAGTTGCAAGCGATTTTTGCTATAGGGGCCCTTTTGTTTGGGCATTTGATGCTGCAAATTCTTCCAGCCCCAACCTCATAGCTGACCTGATATATTAAAGGTGTAGGAGTCTTGTAAAAGCCTTGTAGACAACTGCAGTGCGGGCGTTGCAGTACTGGACTACATGGCAGGGTCGTATACTACACTCTCAGCATTAGCCCTATCTTCAACTTTGAATAGGAGATAATGCGGACTACATTGCAACGTTCTTGAAAAGCTCTGTGTTTTTCTGCCTGGAAAAAACCTCTGGAAGAAAGACGCAAGCGAAGGACCAACACAACGTGAAGTACATCTTGGCAAAAGCTGGCTAAGCCAAGAGGATTAGATTAGATGCAACGAAGAATGGGGTCCTTGTAGCTTTATGACAGCCCATGGACAGCAGGGTGGCCAGGTCATTTTCTAACATTACTTACAATTCCTAGGGCATTTGTGTGGAAATATGGATAAGATGGCATCCTAAAGGTCTGATTTTGTAGGCCAATGCGTCTTCCCCTCTTGCAGGGCTTTCACAGGTTATTTAACAGTTGAGCTTATAGAATTTATTTATTTATTTATTTATTTTATTGGTTTATATCCTGCCTTTTTCCTACAAAGGGCTCAAGGCAGCTTACATCTCCTCCTCCATCTTATCCTCACAACAACCACCCTGTGAGGTAGGTTAGGCTGAGAGTCTGTGACTGGCCCAAAGTCACCCAGTTGGCTCCATGGCTGAGCGGGGACTAGAACCCAGATCATCTGAGTCGCAGTCCCAGGCTCTTAACCACTACACACCTTCCCTGAACTACTCAGTTTATCTTATCCCCATCAAGCATCAAAGGTTCTAAAACGAGCCCATGCCTGCTAGTAGAAATCTCAATATGGCAATAACTGGATATCTTTTTCCCCTTTTTAGTAATCTTGTTGTAGCAAATCCAGAAGAAACTTGACATCTCATATCACTCTAACATTAGTGCTACTCAAAATCTTCCTCTGCGTTGAAGTAGTAAAAGGATAACTAGTACTGGAGCTGCAAGTCCTTTCCACAACCCCTCCTGCTTATCTTATCCTACCAGCTACTGGGAAAGATATATGCTGTCGAATACTCTAAATATGAAGGTTTTGTAGTAGTAGTAGTAGTAGTAGTAGTAGTAGTAGTAATTTTATTGAGCGGCCACTAGGTAGCAACCATGCGTTTTGCAAATCCATGGTTCTATGGATGATTGCCCAGAGATTCCATGCTCTCAAGTGCTTTTCCAATTCTCAAAGTTTCTAATTCGGTGGGGACAACCACATCAGCAAAACATTCCCCTTGTGCGTGTTTTTTTTCTCAAAACGTTGCAGCCATGGATACTTTGGAGAGGGTTGTGAGGGTTAGTGATAGAAATAAGCTTTGTATGCAGAAGACATCTCTTATTGAAATATCTCATCTCTTGGAAGGCCTTAGGCAGAACAGGTAATTCTGGAATAGATGGCTCCAAGGTTTTGACTCAGTGGCCCAGTTTGCACAGAAAGATTGTGTATCATGATGGAGCCAGCATGCTGGTGTATGCTGCCCAATTTCTCCCACAGTATGCAAGAGCAGCTAAATTACTCATGGACCTTTTGCCCATAGTTAAGTTAGTGGTATGTGCAAACCTGAAGCCCTGGTTTGTCTCTTCCATGACAAACCACAGAAAGAGTCCATGGATTGTTGCTGGGTTTTTATCTGACATGTTGGATGTTAGCCAAACTATGGCCAGAAGGTTTGTTTGTTTGAGTTATTATTGCCCCTGCTGTATAGAAAGTACAATGTGGCTTTATGATAACCCACATTAAAA
Source organism: Varanus komodoensis (assembly GCF_004798865.1). Taxonomy (NCBI): domain Eukaryota; kingdom Metazoa; phylum Chordata; class Lepidosauria; order Squamata; family Varanidae; genus Varanus; species Varanus komodoensis. The sequence goes on along the minus strand of NW_025336087.1, from coordinate 418,166 downwards.
GTCAATATCAGAGTTTTCACTGCATACTAAATGGGCCAATAGGAGTCATCACCTTCAAAGATGTCACCTGCAGTAAGGTAGCTTGGAATGTTCTCTTAGGAAATAACCTTGGAATCCTTCTGCGGCTGTCTGCACAGATTAATCCCACCATCTTACATAGCTTGCACAGTAGAGTGTGCATGCGGTTTTCCACAAGAAGACTGTAGAAATAAAGTACTTCAACTATTAATTTTAGGATCATACAAATTCTGTTAATTGTAGTAGGCATGAAAGTTGTCAGCTATAACACTGTAGATTATTGAACAGTGGCTTATCATACTGTCCAATCCCAGCTGCTCATGATGCATTAACCACAAACAATCCACAGTTCACAACCCAACAAGAAACTATAGGTTCCTCATGGGTTGTTTGTAGTTAACAAACCATGGTTTCTTATCAGGGTTGGGTTCAGGCAACATAATAAGCCAAAACCAATTTCAAGAATGGTATCCATGGTTCAATAAGCCACACTTACCCCATGAGTGTGGCTTAATATGATGTTTGAACCCAGCCAATGACTTAGTTTCAATCTCCTCAGCTTGTGCAGATGTGTTTATATCACAAGTTTACCTATTAAAAGCAAGCATGTTATTCATGAGGTAATGATCAGATATGGTTCCTGTCACAGGACAGGGCATCTGCAGCCCAGCAGAGCAAGAACCAGAATCCGGTTATTACTTCTGTACTCCCGCCTTTTTCCCAAAGAACCCCATGTGGCATAAATGATGATCTTCATGACCCCTCTTTTATCCTCACAACAACTTTGTGAGGTAGATTAGGCTGAGAGATGGTGACTGCCGCAAAGTCACCCAATAAAGGTCACAGATGAGTGTGACCTTTATGAATCAGCATCTTCCCTCATCCAATATCCTAACATTTACCAGTAAAATTGCCTGCCCTGAAAGCTTTCATGGTACCTGTCAGAGAATGTGTTGTTGAGATATTTCTTCCAGTTTAGCTGATTTTCCTTCCATTTCCTTTTCTTACCACAGTTTATTATAGGGCTGGAAGGGATCTGAAAAGTTCAACCCTCTGCTGATACAGAAAATCCATGACAACATCCCTGGTAGGTTGCCATCCAACTTCTGCTTAAAAGGTCTAATAAAGGAGTCTACCACCTTCTGGGGCAGTCTAGTAGTTCATACTACCAGGACTGTCTTCCTAAAGTTTAATTGAAATCCTTTTTCTTAGAATTATTTGGCTTGAGTTCTGAATGATGAACACATGACTCCTTCTGTAATATTTATGTGTAACACGTTGTGCTCTCTGGATGGTTTCCAATATTGCTCTAGCCAAGTGAGCTTTGCCATGAAATTTAAGTATTTTGGTTAAGAATTAAGTATATTATACGACCAGTGCGCATGATGATTAACTTAGAGCAGACTTAATGTACTTCCTTTTGACACAACTGTGGTAAATTACCCCCATTCAGTATCAGAACCTGAAAATAGCTACTGTTTCCTGCAAATGTTGCACAAAGTGTTTGGTCATGCTGCAAACTCTGCATGTATAGCTACTTGGGGGTAAGATTAATTGACTTTAGGAAAAGTTAGTTCTGAGTAAATGTGCATAGCACACTGCCTGCCCCACTGAAATTTTGAGAGTGGTGCAATGAGATTTGGTTACAATGATCTAAATTGTTATTGGTTGCAGTATGATTTGGGAACAAACTACACATAAGATTCCTCAGGGCTGCTAAATGACTAGGAAGCAGCAAGACAGGGAAATGATCATTATTCATCCCCTTTCCCATTACCTGCTCTTGGCCAGTACCAACCTTTGTCCCTCTGTAGGGCTAGCTTCAGCATCACTAGGTGACTGGACTGTGAAAACACCCCTTCTCCAGCAGCCTTTCTAATCAAATTAATAGTGCAGTGTGGCTGCACAAGAGTAAATAAAAACAATGAAACCAGTCCTCCCTAATTAAGAGCAGTTTGGTTATTAGTCATGACACTTCTGCTAGACTGTGGCCACTGAAATGTGAAGGATGCTAGATAAAAAAAGTTTTATAATTCTGAGCTAGTTTGGCTGGCAGGAAGTTGTCGGCCTTTTCTCTGTATGAACATACCTTAGATTGTGCCCAAAATTGCAAATGCTAACTTCTACCCATATCTGGTTATAACCTGGATTATGGCAGGAAGAGAGTAATAGACAGGAGAATGCACAGTACAGAAAATACAAAAACCACTTAAGGTTTGCTACCTTCTATTGAAACTTTTTTGAAGCAGTTGGTTAATTCTGGAGAAGGGAGATTTGTAAGTAAAGGAAAATCAATGACAAGTACTAGTTAAAAATAGGTTTGGTGCTTCAGTTAGAGTTCACTGAAACCTCTCTGCCAGTGTCAGGTCAAAAAACAAGTGCCAGCTCATCTGTCATCACAGGAATTATGGAACCAGGGGCATACTTTGAAAGCAGTGGGAGGTGGGTAGGCCGGGTCTTTTTAAAGAAGATTAAAAGAAAAAACTGGGAGCAAGTGCAATCACTTTAGAGGTCAGGATTAAAAACATGTAAATGATCTCAATCTGGAGAGCTGGACAGAGAATGATAAACTGTACAAAGGAAGAAACTGTTTATTTAATGTATTTTTATAATGCCTTACTGGCTAGCTAGACAACTCTAAGAATGATCTGATGATGATAGTGACAATAACAACAACTTAAGATTTGTATAGCACTTGCTTTGAACCTCCTAACCACCCCATAGGGGAGATAATAAACCTGTATAGTTATTTCCCTGTAGTAGATGGCAAGGAGAAGGTGGTGAGGGGTAGCAGTTTGTCTCAGGCCATGACAGAGATAAAGTTCCAACCTAATAATTCTGTCTCTCAAGGCATGTTCCTATATGCATGTTTAGAAAGAAATAAAGTCCTACAATTCTCTGAGAGCTGTAGGCCTTTTTCTGGTCTAAACATGGATAGGGTTGCTCCTTTAGCCACTACAGTGCACTACACAACACAGGTGCCAGAATAAAAGGCCTGCGATGGTTGTTTAGGCCTAGCACTGACAGAACAGGAAAAAGGCCTACAACTCTCCACATTCCCCAGCCAACCAGGGGTCACATAGTATTAATTTAAAGAGATACAAAACTTGAAAACACATATTATGTTCAGAGGTCATAGCTGTATTAGGCTGTTATGGAAAATATAGCAAATTCAAAGGCACCAAAAAAGCTAACACATTTATTGCAGCACATGCTTTTATAGACAGTTCACTTCATCAAACACATCAAGTGTTAACCTCAAGTTGGCATATTTATTGGTCACGTGCTTGGGGAGGGGAAGACAGATTATGTTGCGGCTAGACTGATGTTCACAAAACAGTTGGATCAGTGTATGGAACGGCTTTTCTTAGGTTGTGCTGGTGCTTATTGTTTCTCATCTATATAAACAGGAACTGGAAGGATCTATGTGATAACTGTATAAGGTGAAATAAGCAAATTGCCATGACATGCTTAAAAAACGGAGATCAAATCCCAAATGCTTTTATGACTCCTACTTTCCCTCGATTTATTCTTTCCTCATTAACTGAAAAATGACACCACATGGCGCATGACTAGGCATTCGGTCCTGGTTTCAGATGGTCACTTCAGGCTGTTACATGTTCTGCCAACTAAAAGTTGTGCTTTAAACCAGGGTAATTCCACAGTGTATATCCTCAGGCACTGTTCTTTTCTACAGAGAACAGACAATGACAGGAGAGATCGGTGCTGCACTCTTAAGTTAAATTAGTGCTACCCAGCACTGAGGACTTCATAGTGACGAAGTACATGTATTTTAGCATATTGGCATCAAAGCACAAAGACTAAATCTAAGAAACCACCAGCCCATGTGGGGCAGCTCTTTAGAGTGTTGGGCCAGGACTTGGAAGATCCCAGTTCTAGTTCCTGCTTGGTCATGAAGCTCACTGGGTGACTTGGATCAGTAACCAACTTTCAGTCTAATCCAGTTCTCAGGATTGTTATAGGGATAAAATGGAGAGGAGAAGAATTCTAAGCTGCCTTGGGTTATACATGGCTATAATGAGTTAGTCAATACGTGCAAGATCATTTCTCCTGCACACATAATTTTTCATAGGTCAAGCTTTAGGATTTTGGGGATATAAGCCAAGAGACTATTACTGGGGCCCTGCAATGAACAAGAAAGGGATCAAAAGCAGGGAAACAAGAAGGAATTCCACCAAAATATACTAAATGTAAGGAACAGGAGACACAGTGAACTGGTCTTTGGGACAATTTCCAGTGGGATAGCCTGCAAAAATAAGAGGCTTATGGCTTCTTATAGATGAACATGTATTTAAAGTCTAACACCCTTTTAGTGCTGTGTGCCCCATTACTGGTGCTCCCTCCTCTGGAGAGTATCTCTTCTTGGAGAGGCATTTCTGGGGCCCCATAATTCAACTGACAGAAACAAGATGTTTTAGAGCTGTTGATTTAAAGGTTAAAGGTAGCAGTTGGTGCAATGCTAAAAATTCCCTATCTGGCCCCTCTGCATTAAAAAAAAGAAAGAAAGAAAGTGAAACAAAGATGTGCTTCTGTTTCAGAAGACTGTGTCAGAATCCCAGAATCTCAATTTGAGAAGAGGAAGTAAAACTCGGGTTCGTGGAAAAGATCAAGCGTCCAGACCATCTGAGGCTTTATTGTATTACCCAGGTTCCCCGCGGGTCCATACTCAGGATAATGCATTACCGGGCAGGCAGAGCTGAACTCTGCTGCAAAACTTCAACACAACTAGAGAGTTTTTATACACTCCCAGTCACATACAGGTACAGGGCAATTGATGACAGAATGTAGAGATTACAATAAGATTCTGAGGTCATCACATACAGAACAGATAAAGGAATGTCAGTCAATCACACAGTAACAATGAGATTACAATATTTCTAATTGCCTGTATTGACACTTTAGTTCAGTAGCTTGAACCCATCTCCAGGTCTGCTTAGACATGTAAATTCAAGCTACTGAAACTATTCATGAACTCATAAGCTCATCTAAGCAATGCATCTGCACCATTCTGAATTGCCTGGGAGGAATGAAATTTTAAACAGTGACTTAGCTTGGTTTGAGAAGGAGTATAGGATTTGATCCCACAATGCAAAAGCACACAGAAGTAATGTTTTTCTGACAGGATTTATCCAAATTTTCCCAACAATTGCAATATGCTATTTCTGTTCTGGAGCCCACCCTCAGCTTTTTTATTCACAAGTAAATCCCACTGAATTTAGAGAGCAGAGTTACATTCCCAAGTACAGTTACTAGAAAATAGCAGTACATTGCTAGACTTGTGATGTAAGCCCTATTACGTTCAGGCGACTTACTTTAGGGTTAGGACTTTTGGATTATTCTATTAAACTCTTTGGGTCTTACTTCTGAGTGAACAGTCTTAGGTTTGGGTTGCACAGTTGTCTGAAAGAATTATAGAGTTGAAAGGATATATATGGACCATTTTTGCCATGTATGGCTATGAAAGCTGGACCATAAGGAAGGCTGAGCGCTGAAGAATTGAGGCCTTTGAATTGTGGTGCTGGAGGAGACTCCTGCGAGTCCCTTGGACCGCAAGGCGATCAAACTGGTCAGTCCTAGAGGAGATCAACCCTGACTATTCTTTAGAAGGCCAGATACTGAAGATGAAACTCAAATACTTTGGCCACATAATGAGAAGGAAGGACTCCCTGGAGAAGAGCCTGATGCTGGGAACAACAGATGGCAAAAGAAGGAGGGGACGGCAGAGAATGAGGTGGCTAGATGGAGTCACTGAAGCAGTCGGTGTGACCTTAAGTGGACTCCAGGGGATGGTAGAGGACAGGAAGGCCTGGAGGAATATTGTCCCATGGGGTCTTGATGGGTTGGACACAACTTCTCGACTAACAACATCATGGACCATTTAATCCCAGCCCCCCCCCCCCGCACTCTCAAATAGAGACAAACAGCTATGCTTTTTAAAACTAAGGGAAATGATGCACTTTGGAGTAAAAAAAAATCCTGACTTTATGTGCACACTGATGGAGTTTTAGCTGATAAGGACTGACCCAGAAAGAGATCTCAGATTGTTGTCAGTTAAAACAGTCCAGTGTGCAGCTGCAAAAAAAGCAAAAGAAAGCCCGTGCTTGCTTTATTGTGTCCATTGTCAACTAATCCTGATGGCTGTATGGTAGGCTCAGAGGCAGTGTGCCTTTAAGGTACCAGTTGCAGCATGAGAGAATGAATGCCATCAGATTCTGTCTATGGACTTCCCAGAGCCAAGTGGCTGGCCGCAGGATGCTGGACTAGAAAGGCCCGGAGTGAGGAACCTCAGTCCCAGGGAGCAAATCTGGCCCTCCAGCAGGGAATTCCACCAGCCACTAATTGTTTGGTGCTTTCCCCAGTTTTTGTTCAGTGCTTTCTTCATCCCAGAAGGCTGAAATGCCATGGCAGTAAGGCTTTAAGCTACAACTAACTTGTACTTTTGTATTTTGGGCTTATCTCTTTTGATTTCACTCCTGCCCACCATGGGTTCTCTTCTCCAGAACTGAAATTTCTCAGGCTGAGATTCCCTACCCGAGGTTTGGCCCATAGGTCTGATTCAGTAGAACTCTTGAGTTCTTATTTCACAATCTCCTTAGGTAGCATTGAATAGTGCATGGAAAAGCCTGTTTTTGTTTTGTTTTTGTTTTAAATTCAGTCTGCAGAAAGTTTATTATTTATTTATTAAAACATTTTTATGTCGCCCCATTCGCCGAAGCCTCGGGGTGGCTTACAACAAAAGTAGATTTTGGGGCTTTGCACAATCAAAACCAAATATCATTGCTGACCAGCTAGGGAGAAAACGGACAAATCAATTATCATTGTTTGCATGTGTAACTTTTAAAGAGGTTTGATATACAGAAATTGGGAAGTGACACTTCACCATGGTGTCAGATTGCAAAAATGAAAGAAAACTTTCCTAATTTCTGTGGTTCAAACTGCTTCCAAAGCAACCAGTTTGAAAGTGGACAACTCCAAAACCAAACCATCATGTTCCATTTTTCAGTCTGATTTGAATTAGTTCATTTGGCCTCAATCACATTGATTCCTATCCAGTGATTTCGATGATTCTTATTTCCTAGTCCTTGCTGGTCAATCCTGTAAGCGCTTACTCAAGTCGCTTCCCAATTAAGCACAGTCGCCTGCAGCCTAGCCTATACTGGCCCGCCTTTTCCAACCTGGTGCCCTCAGACTATTTCGGACATCAAATTCCAGCAGCCCCAGTCAGCAGAACTAATCCTTAGGAACGCTGGGAGTTGTTGTTCGCAACATCCGAAAGACATCAGGCCACATACTTATGCTTTTGGAAAGCATAAGTATGCTTTCAGTGCCATTAAACCTGTGCCATTAAACTTCACTTCACTTCAGTGCCATTAAACCTGCAGTCCCACTTCAAAGAAAACCCGCGCGAGGCTTGCGATTGGCAAGCCTGCCTCACATTTTCTCTCCCTTACGTCTTTGGGCTTCCTTTCCCTTCGTGAGGCGTCGCAGCCCCTTTCCTGCAAAGAGTTAAATTCAACGTCAAAGCCGAGCCTCCCACCCTCCCCCGTGTCAGAGCGTCGCATCGCCTCCCAGCCCTTCTGCCAGCCGGGCGCGTTTTCCTTCCAGCAGCATCGCGCCGAGGGGCTGGGCATCTGTCGCGGCCGCTGCCTCCTCTTCGCCTCCAGTACCGTCGATCGCCCAGACGCCTTCCTCCTCGCCGCTGCACGCCGCACAAGCTGGAAGATGGCGGCTCAGAGCCTACTCTCCCGGTTTGCCCGCAGCCTCCTGGCTGCTTCTCGCAGGGGAGCCGGACGTGGCACGGCGCAGCTTGCCCTCGGAGCCCAGGCGAAGGTAGGAAGAGCGGCGCGGAGAGGCATTTGGAGGAGCCTAAGATTGCCCCCCGCCGCGCTTTCAGGTCTGCGCGGGGGACCCGATCCGTCGCGTATGCTTACTCGGAAGTAAGCCGCGCTCGTTGGAGCGGAGCTTATGGGTGGTAGTGTCAGCCCTACGTAGAGTAGACCCATTGAGAGCGAAATTCGTTGTCTCTAACATGTCTGTTGCGTTCTAATGGATCTGCTCTATGCTACCAATGGTCGTTTGTACGTGCGCGTAGCTTAGGATCGGAGCCTTCGTGTCTGTCGCTTTAAGAGCCGCTCGCTTTGCAGCAATTAGCAAGTGGTCATGTTTAGCGCCATGCAATAATGCAGAGTATTATTCACACCTTAAATATTGACTTCTTAAAGGCACAGAAGCAGGGTTGGTTTCTCTGTCAGTGTGTGTCCCCCTCGCTTTTCTTCTTGGCCTTTTGGCAACTCTTAGCCTAAAATAGAAACGCGTCCTACTGACATTCCCTTGCCCTCCTTCTCCCAGCGCATGCCATTACCCGATAGCTGGCCCGGCCTGCTTTCCTCTGCGCTTAGCAGGGTCGGATCTACCTCCGGGGGCTTCTCCGGGGAGTGAACGTTGACTTGAACCGAAGGGCAAGCGCTTCCCGCGCGTCCGTGCAGCTGAACGGAGGACACACCTTCCTCCTTGCGAGCCGGCCCGGGTTGAGCAGGCCGGCGCGCTCGTCGCGGCGTGTCCTTCAGCGCTTGCAAACAGAAGACGCCTGGGTACTGGGCTGACCTTGAGGAAGCAGGGAGCTGTCTTTTCACCACGGCTAGTCCTCATCCAGCTGCGCCTGGCCTGGCCTGGTAGGAATGGAGGCTACGAGCGAGGCGGCGGTAGCAGTATCCGGGAGGTAGGCCCGGCGTGGAGGGCGGGCGCCGAACCGTCTGTTCGTTCCATCTCTCAGCAGTCCTTGGAACGGTGCCTTCTTACAGCTTCGATCTAGCCAGGTCTTTCTTCTGCAGCGATGCCCGCTGAACTTAACGGGACTTAGTCCAAAGTTAGTATGTGTAGATGTCAGGACGCTGTGGTGGTTCAGAGTGTGGGACTGGGACTCAGGCAACCTGGGTTTTAGCTCCCACTTAGCTATGGAGCCAACTGGGTGATTTTGGGGCACTCATAGACTCTCAGCCAACCTACCTTACATGTTGGAGATAAGATATAACAGCAGCAGGAGACTGATGTAACAGGTTCTGAGTTTGTTTTAAGAAAAAAGCAGGATATAAATCTAATATAATAATAAATGGCTGACTTTAAGTACTGCTATTTCAAGTAGATTAGTGGCCTCTGGTTCTTGCAAGTATAAGAAATTTTGCACAAAATTGGCCAGAAACGTTAGAATTTGTCCAGCACATTTTCTCCTTATAGATCTTTATTGATGACATCTCTCCAGAAACAAAGAAAGGACTCTGCAAATTAGAAATTTGGTGCAGATTGGGATCAGGCTCCTTTGCCTGGTCATAATTCTCCCTATATTGTGCTTGTTTCCACATCTGCTTGCTTTAGGATTGAGTTCCTGGCTCTTTCTGATCTGGTGTGTGAGGATAACCTGCTTTTAAATACTACAGTGAGAACAGCAATAATATTTTATTTATTTGTTACACTTCTCTACCACCCAATAACTGATGTTTTCTAGGCGGTTCACAAAAAGGCAGTTGGAATTATTTGGGTTTTAGAATACTGGTGGCCTTTGATAAAGCTAAATCCAAAGATTTGGTAGGCACGTTCAATAGGTACTTGCATTTAGAAAATGTTGTTTTTAAGGGAATAATAAAAACAAACACAAATAGTCCATCAATGTCATATCAAATTATTAAGAAAATAAATATGCACTGGTTTCTTAAGTCAGGTCTGGCAGACTTTTGATACTTGAGGGATCAGAGGTGACATGCGAATGAGGGATGAAGGTGTGGGCTCTCCCCTGTTCTCAGACAGGCATATAATCTCTGTGTCTTCCTTCACTCAGAGCCACACACACAGTTACCCCGTGTGCACACTCTCTTGCCATGCAGAGGCAGGGAGGTTTTAACTTTTCTCCCTGGTGCACTGAGATTCCATGATGCATTTCCTGCTATCTAGCTGTTTGGTGCTGGACACAGTTTGTATCCTCTTAAACTGTTTTTAGTGCCACTTGGCTGTAAAGGGGGAAGTAGAACAGCTGGGGAGTGGTAAGAGGTCCTGGGTGCCAAATGAGGATTGCCTGAAGAGCCAAGAAGCTGGTGATCTGCCCATATGTGTCTTGTGTGGTCCTGCTTCTAGTTTACTATGCTGAGACAGGAGCAAGACTACTTCACTGAGAAGAAAGCGGCTGTAGCAGCACAGACTTATAGAAACAGAGTAGTGGAGTTGGAAGGGCCAAGAGCTCCATTGGGCCCAACCTCCTGCACAATGAAGGACTCCATGTTAAACCAACTTTTTCAGATTGCTGTCCAGGTACATCTTGAGTGCCTCTAAGTGTAGGAGAGCCCACAACCTCCCTAGGTAATTGGTTCCGTTGTCATGCTGTCTTAGCAGATTGTGCTCTGGGATGATTGAGGAGAGGGCCTGTTCTTATTTATTTATAACAGTTGCATCCCATCCTATACATAGAATAAAATCTTCCTCTTTGCAACAGCCTTTCAAGTCTTGATAACATGAAGGACTTTTCAGGGCTAAACATGCCCAATTCTTTTAGTATCATAGGGCTTTGTTTCCAGTCCCCAGATCCTTGTTGCCGCCCTCTGAACCTTTTCTAGTTTATCTGCATCTTAGGGGTACTCAGAACTGGATGCAGCTCCAGATGAAGTTTAACCAATGCAAAGTAGAGAAGTACTAGAACTTCATGTGCTTTGAAAGGGATAGCTCTGTTAAAGCAGCCCAAAATAGCATTTGCCTTTTTTGCAGCCGCATCACATTGTTGACTCATATTTAGCTTGTGAGCTGTAACAATTCCAAAATTCTTGGAATTGCCCTGGTTTGGGACCACAGCCAGCCCTGTGGGTTATTCTGTTTTCCTTCCAGGAGTGCCTCAGCCCCTGTCTTCCTGTGCCATGTATGGCATTTGTACCAGAAGTTCCCACACATACTCTACAAATAATTGGGTAATGGAGAGTGAGTACCTAGCATCCTCTACCTTTTGGGAGGCTGCTACAGGCCTTCTCAACACTGTCCCTCTCCACCCAGTTCTAGAGCCTGTGCTAAGGTAATGTAAATCCTATGTTTGAAGCACATGGGGTAGCCTGCAGGTGGCATATGGCTGTCTTTGCAGCCTGCAGAGCCTGCTCTCCTATTTCCTGCAGCCACATTATCAGCCACAAGTCTGGCCTTTTTGAAACAGGTGGCTATTTCCTGGTGGGATGAGTCAGTTATAATTTTCTTTCCCTTGTCCCTCGGTGATTCTGTGCCAGGATTATCTGGGAATGACATGGGTTCTCTAAAGGAGTGGGGGTGTCCTGACCTTGAATTCTGCCTACCTGTGTCACTCAAAGGCAGTTTAGGACCCACCCCCAAAAGGTTACCTTTGAATTTACTTTCTAAATCTGATTTTTAATAAGCATGATATTGGTTCTTGAAGTTTCTACCTGCAGAGGTTTAGTCTCCTTGCAGAATTGGTTGGAGGTTGTGTTGTTTGCCAAGGTAATAAAGGACTCTTTAACCTAGACACCATATGGTTGAGAAATGTGACCTTGTTTAGTGCAAGGTGATGAACTGGTTGCTTAGGACGTCTGCTGTTGTAGTGGTGTTGATGAAACAGGGCATGTGACTTTCCATGCTGGGGAGAACAAATTGTTGGCTGGTTTCTTTGTCAACTGTCTTATGCAGAACTTTTCCAGAAGGTTCTTATGAAGCAGTAGTATTCGTGCTCCTGTTCTACTTAATCATAAGACATTTGAGCTGCTTTTTGTGGTTGTTGTTTTCTTTATTCACTGTATTCATATGCAATGTTCATATTGTACTCCACATTTAAACAGATTTTGGAATGGGGAATTATAGTTTGATTACAATCACAGTGCACTTTCACTTAGTAGATCTGGCAAGGAAACATCTCAAATATTTTGAAAACTGGGTAAAATGTGGTAGTAAAGTCATGGAAGATGCATAGTTTCGTTAATTAGCAAAATAGTCATAGGCATACATGTCTGCTTAAAAATAAGCCTCATTTGTTTCCAATGGAATTTCTTGCAGCTAAGTGTGCATGGAATTATAGCCTAAAGCTGCTCCTCTGAATACATTAACTCGTGAATAAACTCCACTGAACACAGTGGAATTTGCTTCAGAGTAAGGAATCTGTTATTCCCATTTTAAAACCTCAGTGAAGTGACCGCCATATTTGTTGTTAGAGTGTTATTACAAATCCCTTAGCTCTTATTTAATTTATTTAAAACTGTATCTTCCTCTTTATATCACAGTGGTTTTACCCATTTAAAATACAGCAGTAAAACAATATAATTAAAGCCAGAAAACAAACATTGCAAATATGGGATGCAGCAGTCAACTTCTGTGTTCAGAGACTTAACTGCAACATCCACCATGGCTGCTTGTCACAATCAGAACTCAGAAATTTGCAAACATCGATTGGAGAAGTCTGTATTCTTCCCACCCTCCAAAACATTTAGATGGCTGATTTCAGGACTCTTGGGAGGGCCACGGTGCCTTGGAGGACTGTGGTGCCTTGCTCCTCTGCCTTTGCCCCCTGGAACACCACCCCATGCTGGCTCCATAGATGGCTTTCTCTGTTTGGAGCCCAACCAATACTTAAGAATCAGTGTGTGTGGTGATGGTGGTGGTGGGGAATCCTACGGCTGCCTGGACAATGTTAGGGAGCCGTAAGATTAAATAGGATGTTTTCTTTAGAGACGAACAAATGCAGTGCATTCTCTTTCCCAAGGAGGATATTCAGACTCTCTTCGAAGTGAGGCATTCCTCACTCCTCTTCCAGCATTTACACCTTATCCTAATGCTGTCTTTAATCTTTTACCCGTTCTTCTACATTCTGTGGCTTACACTCCCTGCTCCCTTCTTTTCTTTTTTGTCTCCTTAGGATTTTAAAAAGGATTTTCTGTACTTCCCCAAATCTTGTTTCTTGTGGTTCCATTTTAGCAAGTTCCCTGTTGGGACTCCCCACTTGAGTTTACTATTAGAAGGGTTGCTCTTCTCCCAGCGGCCTGAAGGATGCAGGTTGGAAGCCCACAAGCAGGGCTTGAGGGGAATATTTATTTATTTAGGCTATTTTTATTCTGTCCTATACCAATTGTCTCTGGACAGCATGTAGTGTGATAAATAAACAATAAATACAGCAATCAATAACAAAATAAAATATGACTGAGGATGTTAATAAAACCAGATTAAAATATTTAAACTTTAAAATATTGGGTAAATAAAAAGGTTTTAACCTGATGCCAAAAAGCATATAAAGTTGGTGCCAGGCAAACCCCTCTGGGGAGCACATTCCACAGTTGGGGCGCCACTGCAGAGAAGGCCCTCCTCCAGGTGTTCACTCTCCTAACCTTCAAGGAGGGTTCCCGGAGCAGGGCCTCTGCTGCAGATCTTAGGGGGCAGGAGGACATATAGGGAAAAAGATGTTCCTTCAGGTATCCTGGTCCCAAGCCATTTAGGGCTTTATTGGTCAATACCAGCACCTTAAATTGGGCTGACTAGCTCCCTCTCACTTGCGTTCTGCAACAACTGGTATTGAAAGGCATACTGCCTCTAATATTAGAAGTAATATGTAGCTACTCATACCCTTATCCTCCATGGCAAAGCTATAATAACTGGATAAAAGATACAATGCTGGTCGCCCTTGCTGTTGGCTAGTTAATGTTTTCTGGTGGCCATAGCTGACACGACAATAGCTTTGGCTTTCTTTCCAGTGTTTATATTCTCTGTGTCTGGAGAGAATAACATTGGCAGTGGGATCCAACACACTCTTGCAGTGTAATCCCTGGTATGATTACTTGAAGTTGGACGTGAATTTTGTTGGCTTCACTGAAACAGATTCCCCAGTACTGTTCAGAGGATTGCAGTCTGAACTGGAAGTAACCGAAAGGTGTAATGCTATGTCTACCAAGACCGAAGAATGTTGTGCAACTATAGGCATAGTTGGCTGGGACATCCTGAGAGTTGTAGGACCTTTTTTTTATTGGTGGAAACAAGCATTTGATTGTGCCCTAGAACTGAAATGACAGGGTAATCTAGTGGAATTGTCCCTCACACTCTGAACTTGTATGATAACAGCGTCCTATGCAGGGCAAGGAACATGGAGGTGAAAATTGCTCTCTGCCCTGCGAAGCAGTTAGATGGTTGATTTCTGCTGTCTAACTGCCACACTTCCCCTGTCTTGTGCCAGGCTCTCCACTTCTCCCCACTAACCTCTTTCTCCAACCTCGGAGAAACACCTAGCAAACTTTTTTTCCTACACCAGCTGTGGAGGGGAAAATTTCCAGAATTTCTCTGGCCTTTCCAAATTTCTCTGGCCCTCAGAGCAGTTTTCTGAGAACAAAACTGGGGCTCTGAAAAAAAAACCTTGGCCCTCTAGATGCTCCTATGCACATATGATTGCACTGTCCATCTTTTTAGGACTATAGTATTAATTATTATTATTACATTACATTTCTATACTGCCTGTAGCCAAGGCTCTTTGGATGGTTCACAACATTTAAGTCACCCATCCAAGTTGCAGCCAGGCCTCACCCTGCTTAGTGTCCAAGGATCAAGCACTTCAGGCTATACTGAAGCTGTCATTGTGTAATGCAGGCGTTGAGTCAGACATGAAATCTGCTTTTATTGTATGTCTGCAGAAACTTTCCCAGAGGATGCTTGAGATAGTATCATTTTCTTTTCTTCCCTTGAAAATGTTGCTAAATGTACAGATTGCTATCACAATCTGTATTGCCTAAGTTTACTTACATTTGTAATACTTATCTCTTTCAGCAACCTTATTTTCAGTCACCCAAGTATAAGCAGTTATGTGATTTTGAAAAGACAGCCACAGCTTTCTCTTCTCTCTCCGCATCAAACAAGTTTCGGTGTTATCCATTCTTGATCCATTCTGTGGTCAAATGTTTTGGTCATGTGTCTGTTGAGGACATCTGAGTGTAAACTTCTGCCACTGTGTTCCTTACAGCCACATATCAAATGAGCACTGAACTTTTCTTCTAAGTTGATTTTTCCTTTGCTTTGCTACCCTCTTTCAACATCTATCCATATAGAATGGGCGATTTTTCAATACTACACCTCTATGGGGAATAAGAGTAAGATGGTCCTATGGCACTTAGATTCTCTGTGGTCTTCCAACAGGCAGCTGTTTGGTCACTGTTTGAGCAGAATGCTGGACTAGATAGGTATTTGGTCTGATACATCATGGCTCTTCTGATTTTGATGTTCACCACGAATGGCTGTCAGAAGAAGTGTCCAGTGGCATATTAGAAACATCCCAGTTTGGGTGGTGAGCTGATGGAATTCAGATGGCTGCAGGTAGAAACAGGCACCATGTTGGAACAATAGAAAGTACCCTTTGTTTGGAGGCTGATGCTGTTCATTTTAGAATTGTTTCATGTGTTGTTATACCAAGTTTTGAAATTCTGTAGGGAGCCTATCCCTCACTACTACAACTTCTTGCTCCATGCAAGTAAGATTAACAGGAAAAATTATTTGGTGTCAGACTGACTGACATCGAGAAATGATTGTAACTCAAGGTTTTTAATACCTTTATAACAGGATACTGTTGCCAGGACTCTGTTTCCTCTTCACTATATCCCTAAAAAGGTGCATAAAAGCTAAATTCTGCACATTTGTCCTAAACAGTGTGGACCCAAGTTGTCCAGAAGGCTTCTGATTTCCATATGATTCTGCTCACCACTTGAGGGTGTTCTGCTTTGTGTGCTGCTGCTGACAGAAGTTAGTTGGCGGCTACAGGGAATCAGCCTTCTCTGTGATGGTGCTAAAGCTGTGCAAGACCCCTGTACTATGGTACAACGAGCAATTTCAGCTGGTCTTGAGAACTGCATCCATCTCCTTTGTCTGAAATTATTCCTGCACCAACCATTTTGCTGCCAGAATTTGCCTGCGTATGATTTCCTTTTAAAACAAAGCACATGTGGGAATTCCTTATTGGCAATAAAAAATGTGCTTCCAGGCCATTTCCAGGAGAGTGATTCTACTTCCCAATCTGCCACTTTTATAAAAATGTGCAGTACTTTTTGCTGTATTGCTAAAGCAATAGCAAATTTGACAGCTGTGGGGAAGCATCCGGGAGCTGCGTGTTGCCTATGCCTTCCTCACATGTTCTTTTGGTTTCTTCACATGCATACATTTAGAGTACAGTTAAAAGCCATCCTCTTCTGTGGGGCTTTTCTTGATCATTGCTCTGATTTGATTGATTATATTTTGCATAATGCACGTTCTACATATGTTTTAATTCTTACACAATACTTTGTTGGCTGAAAAGCAGGATAGAGGTAAAGGTTCTTTCCCATAGGATTTATAGAAATAGTAGAGGGTCCCCCCCCCCCAGTAAAAGCTGAGATTCTTCGGAAGTTCAGTATCACATTCTGTGATATTGGGGGCTGGGTAAAATCACAAGGGGTATATATATAAATCAAGGTATATCAAACCACTCTGTTGAAATATCACTTTGTGTACAAAGTTTTTAAAAAGCACCAAAATGCGTCCCAGATCAGACAAACTCAACATATGTGCCTTCTAGAAACTACCAATGAGACATCTTGTTTAAATAGTTCAGTGCATAATAACTGTACACCAACAATTTCCTATTTGCTTTTACTCTTCTAGACTTGTGGCTGCTATTTTTCTACCTGCGCCTGTCACAATACCAAGTTTTATACTGATCCAGTGGAAGCCGTGAAAGACATACCAAATGGGTCTACTCTTCTTGTGGGCGGTAAGTACCGGAATGGGCTACACTTCCCTGCAGAAATTACTTTTTCAGTTTCTCCTGCCAATGGGAAATTTCCGATGGATCTTGTTATGTGCCTTCAAATTGTCTCCGACTTAGGATGTCCTATGAATGAAGGCCCTCCAAAATGTCTAGTCTTAGGTAGTCCTAATCTGCTCTTGTAAACTCAAGAACGTAGCTTCTTTTATGGAATCGAACCAGTTATAGTTTATCTTCTCTTCTTCAATCTTCAACTTTCCTTAGCGTGATTGTTTTCTGCAGTGAGTTTTGCCTTGATGCATCCAAAGGATGACAGCTTATTTGTCATTTTTGCTTTGAGGGAAAGTCTGGCTTGATTTGATTCAGTACTGACTTGTTGGTCTTCCTGTCAGTCCTTGGTATTCACAAGCTCTCCTTCATGACCATGTTTGGACCTTACTGAAGGATTTTCAGGCAGTTGACAGGAGAGGAATGGAATTTCACTTCTGTTCTTCTATGTTTATCTCTTGTTTTTCTATAAACCTGCTCAGACTTTTCCCATGTGTTGACTGAATGTGCAGAGCCCTAGTATCCATCAGTGGTGTAGTGGTAAATTTTGAAGTGCATCTGCTCATCACAAGCACCCTCTAGATACTAGCAATCCAAAAGTTCATGCACCTGTGTTATTCCGTATCAGCATAACAGTTTGAGGAGTTTGCATTTTCAGAAGTAGCAGGGTTTCAGGATCAAGCTGCCTCATCCATTTGCATAATATCTGGGATAGCTAACAGCAACATCCTGTTGCTGGGAAAATCCAACTTCCTTCTTGATCAGGGGATTTCAGTGGGGGCAGATGTTGTCAGTGACCTTGTCAGGGTATTAACTCTAAGCCTCACCAAACTGCCAGTGTCAGTGTGTCTTCAGGTCATGCCCATACTGTGTTCATCAGAAGCTCTGAAGGGGCTCCTGGGTACATTGGCTCGCTACTGCTTTGGCAGTCAAGATTGTCCTGAGCCCAGTGTTGAGAAGAGTCTATGTCTGCAGCTGTATGACATGACCTTTTTCAGACCTTCTTCTCATTGTGTGGAGGTCAGGGAATGAGGTCAGTGGGTATGACTTGTATTTCCTCCATGCGTTCAAACCACATGCAGTTCAGGGGATTTTTGGGCAAAAGCAAAACTATCTGGGCTATCTTTGTTGAAATCTATATGTGACTGTCCCCAAGAAGAGTAATATATTTTGCTATGTGTACAATAGAATGTATTCATTGCAATATATTCACTCAAATTTCATGCAAGAATTCATGTTTATTTCACTGTGTTTTATTTTTGGCTTTGTTTTGATTTTTGAAACTCACAATAAAAATGAATGAAAATGCAATGTAGGAGTTTCAAAAAGGGCTTGACTTTGATTGCAAACTCAGCATTGGTTTGCTTTGGTCTCTTAGCATGAGCCATTGTGTCTCACCACCTACTCTTCTTGATTACGAGAACCTGAGCGCTTGATCACTCTGGTACACTTAAGTCTGCAAAAACACTGGTGTATAAATAGCATATTGTCTTCAGTGGGCTTCTGTATGTTTGAACTTTCTAGGATGGTAGCCATGACACTCATGTTCTTCCCTGAAAACTTAGAATAGTTATGGGTGCAGTTCAGGGTAAAAATGAGCGCAAAATAACTTTCTATAAGTAATGTTTCCAGGACAAGGTGACTCTTCAGAATTTGTTCTTAAGATGAGGTATAAAAATTCCTAAAGGCAGAGAGTTGTTACAGACATAAGCAATCTTGGTTAACTCTAGAAGTATACTTCCTTTGCCAAGAGAAGGCTAGAGTTATGCATCCCCACATACCAGTTCTGGCTTCCTTTCACTTTTTTTTAATGTTTCTGGGATTTCTGTGAAATTTTTGTTTGTGCTGAAAATTGAGAATTTAAGAGAGTTATGTAGCATGTTGGGGCTCAGACCCCACCTCTGCCTTGTACTTAAGTCTTTCTGCCTTGTTCTTGCAATCATGGCAGTATTTTTTGCCCTTTTCTCAAATTCCCAAATGTGTCCACAGTCAAAAAATGTTATCTGTCCCAGCATATATGAAGGAACTTGGGTCAGGGTACATGTGTGTGCATGTTTGTGTTGCCTTAAAATTTCTCAGACACCTTCCCCCACACCCCCCCAAAAAAAGTCCCAAGGTGAGTTACAGTAGAATTAAGACCTATAAAATCAGCTTCAGCCATTAAAATACCAGCACCCATAAAACAATTAAAACATCAGGAATGGCTATACAATTGAGCTGATATATTAAACAGCCCACCCTAGGAATAGAGGGAATTCTTTACTGGGAAGAACATTCCACTCTCTTGCGGGGGCCACCATTTGAAAGGCCTTTTCTCTTGTTGCCATCCATTGAACCTCTCTTGTCTGCTTCATGATATGAAAGAGATCCCTTTTCCTGAACCAGGGGGTAGGAGTTAGTGGGGTGTGGGGTTTCCCTCAAGGTATAATAAGCAGTGACTGTTGTCAGAGGTGTGTGAATTGTTGGGGTAGTGGTCCCATTTGTACAGCTGAGATGTTCATGGCAGCAAAATTGTGTTGCATAGGTTTTGGGCTCTGCGGAATTCCCGAGAACCTCATAGGAGCTCTGCTGAAAACTGGTGTCAAAGGGATAACCGCTGTCAGCAACAACGCAGGGTACGTATGCATAATTTCCTAGAACTCTGATCATACGGAATCTAAATGGGATTTTCTTTGCAAAATGGACAGCACATGGTAGAAAGAAAATACCCTGTTTATGCTTCTGAAAGAACTGACCTTGGAACTTGAAATGATGGCACCAAGACAACTCTTATGAGTGTTTGCAAGTTTTAATGAGGTCTGAACTGCCAAGTATCCTGGCTGAGTGCAGTTCTCTTCTCTCTGTCTTGGGCTAGTGTGGCACATTACTTTTTGGGTAGGGCCAAAATCCAAAGTTGGTGTGGCCAAAGCCACTCCACATATCCATTTATTTTCCTTCTCTCAGGTGCATACTTTCACTCATGTGCCTTAGTTAATCCTATACCTGCCCAGCAGCCAGCATCCTATTTGGTTATTGGTAGATATTTTAAATGTCTTCTATTTTTAATCCCAATTTTAGAACAGTAAAAGATTGGCATGGTAGACCAGCGTATGTGGGTAAACAATGATAGGTGAATATTGTGTCCAAGATTTGAGAAAGATGCAGAAAAAGAGTGCAGAGAAGGGCAACAAAATGATCCAGGGCTTGGAGACATTGCCTTGTGAGGAGAGACTGAGAGAACTGGGTATGTTCAGTGCTGAGAAAAGAAGACTGAGTGGGGACATAATATCACTTTCAAAGTACTTGAAAGGTTGCCACAAAGGCGAAGGAGAAGATCTCTTCTCACTCAACCAGAGTTTAGGACATAGAATAATCAGCTCAAGTTGCAACAACCAGATTCAGGCTAGATGGAACCAGTCATCTAGGGAGGTCATGGGTTTTCTTACACTAGAGAAATCCAAAAAGAAACTGGGCAGTCATCTGAGTGGGATGGTGTAACGTGGTGTCCTGCAACAGCAGGAGGTTGGACCTGATGACCTTCTTGGTCGCTTCCAACTCTATTCTATGATTCTCTGAAGTTAAAAAGATATTAAATATATATCTATCATTGTCCAAGGAAAAAATGCTCCACCTGAGGATTATATGCTAAGCAGCAATACCATTTTCCTTTAACTTTATCCTGTGTTATTGACATTAACAAGTGTCTCAAACAGTGGGATTTGGGTGGTTTCTCTGTAGTGTGGAAGACTAGATTCAGGTTTGCTTTCTTTGAATGCTGTGGTTCAGCAGTTAAACATTAATAATGTTTTCCCTCCCTTATCAATGCTGCTATTGACAGTGTAGTTGAATGATAAGATAATACTGTTTCTTCCATCATTCAAACACTTTCAATTATTTTTTGTTACCCAATTTGGATGTCATTGCTGGAAAATGGATAATAGCATACTGAGAATCTATAAAATGTTATATTTAGCTGTACTTAGAAAATGATGTTCATGAAACTTCAGAAATAGCAGATATTTTTAATTTCTCTTGTTTCTAAGTTGGTAAATATTTAGGAACTACTGTATAACCAAAGAACTAGGTACAATATGTGCTTCTTTCTCGTTTTAAGGTATTTCCTAGTTCTGATGCATGCCAGTGTTTCTTTACACCATTATATGTGGACATTTGCCTTTTCTTTGATTGGGAGTGCCAACTTGTCATATCCTGATGGCATTCAGCAGAGTTAAAAATGGATATTGGAGGAGTGGGGTGAGATGGGATGTGAATAACTGGGGCAAAAGATCTTAAAATACCAGGCACAGCAGAAGAACATAAGAAAAGCCATGCTGCATCAGATCAAGGGTCCATTTAATGCATCATTCTGTTCGCACAGCGGCTGAGCAGCTGCCCACAGGAAATACACTAGCAGGACATGAATGTGACAGCAGCTGGTGCAGTTAGGCATTTGCTTCTGATACCTAAGATGGCATATGACCATCAGGCTGATAGCCTTCTCCAGGAATTTGTCCAACCTTCTTTTAAAGTAATCCAAATTGGTGGCCGTCTCTACATCTCCTGGAAGTGAATTCCAGTGTTGTATGACCAATTATCTGTTTTGAATTTCCCATCAGTCAGCTTCATGAGATGATCCTACAGAGTTCTAGTATTATGAGAGAGGAAGAACTATGTCTCCCTCTCTTCTTTCTCCACATCATGCATAATTTTGTTAATCTCTATCATGTTTCTTGCCCCATTACTTGCCTTTTTCCCTTGAAGCGAAAGGATCTTAAACGTTGCAACTTTTCATCACAGGGGACTTGCTCCAGCACCTTGATGGTTGTAGTTTGCCATTTTTATATTTTTAAAAGCAATAAAACCCTGCAACAGTAAAGCAGGAATGTGAAAAACAGTGAAAATATTAAGCATGCAGTTCTGTGGCTGGCTAGACGGTGTGAAGGCTGTCTAGAGAGCCTGTTGGAGAGGGTAGAGTCACAGCTCGGATCTCAGAAATGCACTTTGAGGTTGGAGCTGGAACTCCGACCATGGTGAACCCTCCCTCTGTCTTCACAGCTAGCACACTTCTGAGGTTAGAAACCCAACCATGGAGCCAGTGCTTGGTAGGTGTTTGGAGTGGGGCCACTTCAATCTGTCTTCCTCAGTAAACAAAGAAATTCAGCCATTAAGCCTTCTGCAAGTGGGAAGACTCCGCAAACCAAACTTTCCATAAGTTGGGTGATGCATTCTTTTTACACATGAATGGTATTATTTTAGCCCTGTGAGTTTTCTGTACCTTGAATGATGATGAGAATGTAGTGTCAAACTTCTTCCAGTAGTGTGTCAAATTTGTGATTTTTTTTTTTTTGGCTGCAGCTTTGCTGTTCATTGATTTATATAATAAATGAGCCAAAGGTACAAAGGCCGTGGTCCTAGCCATGTTTCTGTATGAACAATTTTTAATTTGTTAACTGTGCTTACCTTAAAACCTTCCTGAGTATCTAACTGAGCCTGTTGCTCTGTTGCCTGCCAGTGTAGATGGGTGCATGACGGAGAAGTATAAAACTGAAGATGATGTAAATATTTTAGAAGAGGAAATATTAGAACTCCTGGTCATCAAGTGTGTTAAGACCTGTATGCAGATAGAGTTCCCCAACAACTTGAAGACCTCCAGTGAGGAAGAGCCCACCACCCTGCCAAGTAACTGGTTCACTTGTCAAACTGCTCTTACCATCAAGATGTCCACCTCATGTTCAACCAAAATCTGCTGGACTGTAATTTAAGGTCATTAGACCTAGACCTGCCCTTCAGGGCAGCAAGGATGTCATTATTGTGACAGCCTTTCAGTAGCTGAACAATGCCAGTTTCTAAAAAACACAAGACATATCTCTTCTGTGAATTTGTTTGTGCTATGTTGACTATGATAGGGTGCACCATCACTTTTCAGAGAGCATACCTCTTCTTACCAGATGTTGGAGAGACACATTCTTTTATCTAAGAAATGTCCATTTTAAATTACATTTATTATACTTATATTCCACCTTTTTCCTTTCAGGGAACTCAAAGCAGCTTAAATAATCCTCCTCAATCTTACCCTCACAAGAACAACCCAGTGAAATGGGTTAGGCTGATAGTCTGTAACTGGCCCAGACTCACCCATTGAGCTGCATGGCTGAGTGGGGACTAGAACCCAGATCATGTGAGTCCCAATTCCACCACTACACCACACTGGCTGCCCGTAAGCAGCATATTTATAGTTGTGGGGACATTCCATTTTAAGTACTCCTCCATATAACAGTATGGAATACCTTTCTGCCTACTAACCTAAATTTTCTGCCTAAGTGTGGCTAGTATTTATATTTTCCAAACAATTTAAGCATTTTTCCTAGTTCTGAAATCATCACCTTTCTGCACAGATTGCTTTGAGCTGTGCAAATTGCAAGCTTTTCATTTTGACATTGATTTCAAAGTTAGATTTGCATTTTCAGAGGTGAAATGTGGGCATCCTAGCTCAAAGAAGGTCAGAGAGACCCAAACAAATTCAAACTTGCATAGCAAAATTAGTTTTACTGATTCCGAGTGTGATTTTGGCAGCTTTTTGCTGTGTATCATTTAACCTTCAGTGAATTTGTTTATACTTATTTCAGTTCAGAATGGCAATAAATTGTGGACCTTGAGTTGCCAGACAAATGAAACTAAAATATTTAAAGAAATCCTCAAATCAGCCCAGCTGTGTTCAAGTAATTTTTAAAAAACGTCATGAGACATTTTTGTATATGTATTTTTATTTATTTATTTATTTATTAAAACATTTCTATGCTGCCCCTTGCCGAAGCCTCGGGGCGGCTTACAACACAATAAAATACAAAAATAACAATATAAAATTAACAATATAAAATAAATAACAATATAAAAGAAGTAACAATATAAAAGAAGTCGCCCTGGCCAGATAAATAAGCAAATATTTTTAACAATTAAAATGACGTTTAAATAAAAAGGTCTTCACCTGGCGCCAAAAAACAAATAACGACGGCGCCAGGCGGACCTCTCTGGGGAGCACATTCCATAGATTGGGCACCACCGCAGAGAAAGCCCTCCTCTGAGTACCTACCCTCCTAATTTCTTTCATGGAGGGTTCCCGGAGAAGGGCCTCTCCCGCAGATCTCAAGGGGCGGCCGGGCGTATATGGATGTAAGTGCTCCTTCAGGTAACCAGGACCCAAGCCGTTTAGGGCTTTATAGGTCATCACCAACACCTTGAATTGGGCCCGGACTTCAATGGGAAGCCAGTGAAGCTGACGGAGGACTGGAGTCATGTGAACATAACGCTCCGTCCCCGTCAGCAACCTGGCAGCTCTATTTTGAACCAATTGAAGTATCCGGACCGTCTTCAAGGGAAGCCCCACGTAAAGCGCGTTACAGAAGTCAAGGCGGGAAGTCACCAGCGTGTGTCTCACCGTCGCCAGGCAGTTGTACTCCAGGTAGGGGCGCAGCTGATGGATCAGCCGAAGCTGAAGGAAAGCGCTCCTCGCCACCGCTGTCACCTGAGCTTCCAATGAAAGCTCCGGGTCGAGGAGTACTCCTAAGCTGCTGACCTTGTCCCTAAGAGGGAGTGAAACTCCATTCAGGACCAGGTCAGATCCACCCTCTCCGAAGCCCGATCCGCCAACCAACAGGACCTCCGTCTTGTCTGGCTTGAGCTTCAGTTTATTGGCCCTCATCCAACCCATTACCTCGGCCAGGCACCGGTTCAGCACAGCCACTGCCTCACCTGGATTAGTGGAAAACGAGAGGTAGAGCTGGTTATCATCAGTGTACTGATGATTCCGCAGCCCACACCTCCTGATGACCTCTCCCAGCGGTTTCATGTATATGTTAAACAGCAAAGGGGACAAAATGGACCCCTGTGGTACTCCATGGCATAGCTGCCATGGCGCAGAGCCATAGTCCCCCAGCACCACCTTCTGGAATCGGCCGTTGAGATAGGAGCGGAACCACTGCAAAGCAGTGCCTCCGACCCCCAATCCTGCTAGCCTATCCAGAAGGATACCATGGTCAATGGTATCGAAAGCCGCTGAGAGGTCCAGAAGAACCAACAGGGACGCACTCCCCCTGTCCTTCTCCCTGCACAGGTCATCGTACAGGGCGACCAAGGCAGATTCAGTACCGTACCTGGGACTGAAGCCGGACTGAAATGGGTCCAGATAATCAGTTTCATCCAAGAGTGCTTGGAGTTGTCCCGCCACCACCCGCTCTAACACCTTGCCCAGAAATGGGATGTTGGCCACAGGTCTATAGTTAGTGGCCATCTCTGGATCCAGTGACGCTTTCTTCAGGACCGGTTGGACTACTGCCTCCTTTAAAGGGGCAGGCACCCGACCCTCCCTCAGAGAAGCGTTAACCACTTCCAAGATCCAGGTCCCAATCTCGTGCTTGGAATTATTTATTAACCAAGATGGGCAAGGGTCCAATAGGCAAATGGTGGGACGTACTCGTCCAAGCACCTTGTCCACATCATCGGGCCGCAATAACTGAAATTCATCCAGTAATTCTGGACCAGACAGCAGCATTGACATCGTCCCAGAAACCTCTGATTCATTAGTGGTGTCCAGCTCGTGACGAATCTGAGCGATTTTCTCCCTGAAATGCGTGGCAAAGTCATCACAGCGGGCCTTTGAGGGTGGAACCGGATCTTCCTTAGGACCCGGGCGAACCAGGCCTTGCACCACTTGAAAAAGCTCTGCCGGACGGCATTGTGAGGAGGCAATGGAAGCGGGAAAAAACTTCTTCTTCGCCGCCCTCACCGCCACAGCATAGGCCCGATAGTGGGCTCTCAAGTGTGTTCGGTCAGCTTCATCCCGTGATTTCCTCCACCTACACTCTAGGCGTCTCCCAACCCGCTTCATTGCCCGCAATTCAGGTGTATACCAAGGGGAAGAGTGGACTCTGCCCGGTGGGAGAGGACGCTTAGGAGCGATCGTGTCCACAGCCCTGGTCATCTCCGTGTTCCACTGTTCGACCAGAGCCTCGACAGGAGCACCAGTCTTGTCAGCTGGAAACTCCCCCAGGGCTTTCAGGAATCCATCCGGATCCATCCGACTCCAGGGGCGGACCCACACAATTGGATCCGCACCCTTACAGAGGGAGAGGCCGCTCTCGAGCACAAACCTCACCAGGAAGTGATCTGACCATGACAGGGGAGTCAAACATAAATTCCTCACCCTCAGGTCACCCTCTTCCTGCCCCGTCGAGAAAACCAGGTTCAGAGTGTGTCCATGTTCATGAGTCGGGGCGGAAACATGTTGAGACAGCCCCATGGCCGTCATGGAGGCCATGAAGTCCTGAGCCGCCCCAGTCAGACCAGACTCGGCGTGGAGGTTGAAGTCCCCCAGGACCAACATCCTGGGGGTCCTCAACACCAGGTCCGAGACGATCTCCGTCAGCTCAGGCAGGGAGACTGTTGGGCAGAAGGGTGCACGGTACACCAACAGAATCCCCAATCTGTCTCCGTAGCCCAACACCAAGTAGAGGCACTCCAGGCCTGGCCTCGAAGGGACCGGAAGTCCTGTGAGAGATGGAGGCTCAGTAAACCAAAGCGACCCCCCCTCCCCTCCCCTCTGGGCGTGAACAGTGCTGAACCAGATACCCGGGCGGGCACAGTTGAGAGAGGGCAACATCCCCCCCTCTCCCACCCAGGTCTCCATTATGCAAGCCAGGTCGGCCCCCTCATCCACAATCAAGTCATGGATGAGGGAAGATTTATTACTGACCGACCTGGCATTGAGCAGCAGCACCGTCAGGCCCGAGGGGCGGTTGACAAGGCTACCTGGCACCCTCTGGCTGGGGGCAGAACCAGAAGGAGGGACAGGTGTCAGCCATCTGTCCCTCCTTCTTCTATGCAGACACGTTAAGCCCCCACCGCTGTTACGTCCATTTCCCAAGACCACGCCAATGGCAGTGCCCGCGCGCTCCCCAGGAAACATAAACGTCGACATGGCCAGGGACGACTCCAAATTCAGAATAGCCCTTGCTAATATTAGCAGGGAGGTTATTCAGTGTCTTGGCAGGTGTTACTGTCCTGGTATTCCTAAAATATGGAGACTCTCAAGTTGACACTCTGCTGACAAACTCATATGCTATTCAGGTTACAAATGAGGAATGAAACATGGAAGAGTTTTCTAAGCCGAAGTCAACTCCTACGTTAAAACAATGTGATAAACAGTAAAGTTATTCAAGGCATGGTTAACCTTGGCTTGTACTCCCTATTAGATTTCATTTGCTAGGGTGTGACTTTGTAAGGCTCGATGCATATATGAAAATGGGGGAAAAGCAACCAGAAGCTTTCACAATGCTCACAGTGGCCCAGAAGCAGAAGCTTGTGTGCACAGAGTGTGCACAAATATGCTGCAACAAGGGCAAGAGGTGTTGAACAAGAAATGTGGAAGAAGAGAAGAAACTGGGAAGGGTGCATAGACTTGACTCTACCGCCTATACCCAGAACACTGTTGGACCATGAGCCAGGGTGCTTCCAGGGGATGCCTGTATCTATAGTTGCCCTGTTTCATCCATGGACTTAGAAAGGTTGAAAAGATGTCAGCTTCAATTTTTAACCATCTTGTGTGTGTTCTTTCTTTCCTTCCAGTGGGGAAAAACCCAGTAGTGGTGTAGGAAGTTTGTTATGCCTATGTCATGAAACCATCAAAGTTATGGGAATAGAATGTGTTACAGATAAAATTACTTAAATAGTCTTGCTTCTGTTTTCATCTGCATTTATATGTTGAGATCCATTTTTCAAGAATCTGGATGTAGTACATATTTGCTCCTCCTCTCTGTATTGGGGTAGGTGTGCTTGTTTAAAGCTTGCATAAGTGCACATATACTTCTGATGACTGTATGGTTCATGACAGAAGCTGATTTAAAATAAAAGCACAGGACAATAATGAGAGATATTTCTGTTGTTCACACCCATATGTTTTGAAGTCTAACGACACTTTAAATCTTGTTTATACCTGTCACTGAGCAGGTTTTGTTTTAAATTGAGGACCTTTGACCCAGCAAAGCAGATTTCATGCCAGTATGTCTTTATGGTTTGGAAGGAGCAGGAGGTAGGTGTGTACTGGAATGCTGCTTGCAGGATATTCTGCTGAATGGGCTAGTTCTTTACTCTAGTAAGGCTGTATGTGTTTGAGAGGGAGAGAATGCAGAATGTTAATAAAAACCAGGAGTTAGGGCATTCAGTTCACTAAACAGAATGAAAGTTGCGCTTCTGGACAGCAGTGGATTTGCTCTTCTTGGTGTTCTCTCTCTGCTTTTTATATTGTTTCATTTTGGAAAAACATTAAAATCTCAAAAGCCAAAAGTTTGTTCCATTTCTTTAATACATGAATAAAAATACATTTCTATTAAACTTATTTTCAAATGTCTTTAATATTTTTAAGATGTTTTCTTCTTTTAAGCAAGCAAGCAAACCCATCATTTCTAAGAAAAGAGTTGCCTTGGAAATAAGTGGTAGGGCTAGCTCACAGTGGCTCTGTGCTTGTCCAGTCTACACTGGGGGGCTGTCATGCCAGCAGACTTTTCTGGTTGAGATTTTGGTCAAAATAAGGTCAATAGGCTTTGCTGCTAGTCCTAAAATCGTTTCAGGTCTGGTAATGGCTAATGTACTGGAGGAGGCAAGCCAGTGGATTAGAGGAGCCCTTGATAACTGAGGTAGAAATATCTTTCTAATCGTTAGCAAATCTGTCCTTAACCTTTTGTCCGCTCAAGCCAGTGATTCTCAGTGCTGCATGCAGGCTGAAGCAGTATATGCACATAATATGCTTTGGTCACAATGTGGTAGACATTGAGGGCTGGCTGAAGAATTAGTACTGGCCAGAGGTTGTGTCTGTTTTCCCTTACTGTCCTGGACTTCCTTGATTTCCCATTTCATGGATAAGACACCAGCCCCTGCCCTTGTGCTTTCACAGGAATATTTCTTACAGCAGGTTTTGTCAACCTCTGAATTCTTGGAGGCCCATTCTCTTTTCCAGGCAGTGGTCTCAAAGCAGATGGGAACAGTCCACAGTGCAGTAACATACATGCTTCTCATGCAGAAGGTTCTGGGTTCACTCCCCAGATCAGCCCAGGTAGGGCTGGGAACGTTGCCTGCCTGAAACCGTGCAGAGCATAGTCTAGTCAGTGTTGAGTGGCAACAGGAACCTTGTTAGGTCTTGGCTAAAGTCCTCCGTGAAGTCTTTGGGAAAGGCAAAGGTTCTCCTACTCCATCTCCGGATTTCTTAGTTTCAGTGCTATGGGATGAAAAGAGGAGTCCCCTTCCCACCTCAAAGAACAGCAACCAAATATGATGTGTGTGTCTGTTGGGTGTGATGTGTATGTGTGCAAGCTTCTCTGTGGGTGAAGCACAATGAGACCAGTGCCAGCAAGGGATAACCCCACCTGCATTGGCCTGTGGCCCAACCATGGTTGCCACGCACTCCCTCTTGTGCTGGTCTGGAACCATTTCAGTCTTCAGCACCGAAGTGCCCTCCATCCCTGGTGTAGGCAAAACTAAAGTACAGTGGTACCTTGGCTCACGAACTTAATCCATTCCAGGACTCTGGTCATGACCCAAATTGCTCGTGAGCCAAGTTAAATTTCCCCATAAGGTTCAATGTAAATAAGATTAATCCGTTCTTTAACTATTCTTTTAAATCAGAAAAATGTGAAGCAAAGTGACAAAGAGCAACAGAGATTGCGGCCATCTCCCCCCGCCCCCCCCGCACCCCAAGCACAAGCATGGCCATCTTCCCGCCCCCCCCCAGCACAACCACGATCACGCCCATCATCCCTGCACTTGCCCATCATCCTGGCATGCTGGGGGGGGGGGGGGAGAGACGGGCATGAATGCAGGTGCGCTGGGGCAGGGAGACAGGCGCAATTGTGCGCTGGGTGGAAATGGCTGAGATCACAGTTGTGCTTATGCAGGAAAGATGGGCGCGATCTCGGCCATCTCCCCGCCGCCCCCAGCACGATTGCGGCTGTCTGCCCCATTGGGGGGGGGGGTGAGGAGATGGCCGCAATCATGGTCACCACCCAATATGGAGTTCGCAACCTGAGTAAAAAATTTTAAGAAATTTTGTTCGTGATCCGATTTGGTCATGAACTGAGGCGTTTGTGAGCCAAGGTAACACTGTAAATGGGCCAATGTTCTGGTTTATTACAATGGAGTTTCTTGCTGTGAGCTCAAAGTTGTTCACCCAGTGGTTGCCTCAGGGGTGGCCCAACGGTTCAGGAAACTTGATGCTATCTAGCAGTTTAAGGCTTTCACAGTTGTGATACACTTAGTATCATAACACACAAAGGGTGAGGTAACATGGAAGCATAGAAAACCTCTTTCCTTGTTTCTCACAAACCGAGAATGGTTTCTCTTACAAATGAAGCAGTGGACAAGCTTTTTACCACATCCTATTTTCGAATTCATGGCCTGCTTGATAACTACCCTGTAGTGTGGCAGAGAGCCTTCCTTTTTGGATCTCTGAACACATTTAGCAATCTGCGAATCTGTCCTGGGCTCCACCACAACATGGCTGGCATGCAGCCTAAGACTGACTACAAGGCAGAGGTGGCTCGGAGCACCAATTCAGCTAACAACTCTTTTGAACCCACTATTTGTTGGCAATACTCCATGCTAATTAAAAAAGCAAGGTTGTATGGGTACCTTGTGGGGAGATAGGAAAGATGTTCAAAGGTATACTTGTGGACACCACATAGCTTGCCACGCAGGAGAATAAAGAGGGGTTTTTGAGTAGTCATTGTGTCTCTTGCTCTGCTAGGTCGTATTTTCATTTTTAGTCTTTGGAAAAAGTTAGTGAGCTAATGCTATTGATTATCAATTACTTTTGTTTGTATAACAACATTTACAGCCAGTATTATTACAGGAGAAGCAGGTAAGTGGATAAGAAATGATACATACAACATTTAGTGCGATATAAATGTGTGCTTAATTGCATTATTTCTCTATGCACTGTATGGTGGCAAATGTGTCAATTTCAGTTTTGCTCAGTTCTTTCTTTACCTGACTGTTAGTTCTTTTTAGAGAGGTGGCAGGGTGTCCTCACATAAAATTTTCAAGAAATTGTTTGGCCCATTTTGTAACTTCTGATCACTTTTTCTCTATAGGGTAGATAACTTTGGACTTGGACTTCTACTCCAGACCAAGCAGATCAAACGCATGGTGTCATCCTATGTTGGAGAGAATGCAGAATTTGAACGGCAGTATTTATGTGGAGAACTGGAAGTTGAGCTTACACCACAGGTAAGATGCCTTTTTATTGGACTAGCTGGTTATCTTTTTGGGATGTCCTATAGCTAATAACCCTAACATTGGTTTTGGTCTTGGGCTCCACTTCCCATACTTGCAGCCGCAGCGACTCCATAACTAGCATTTCAGGTATTGAATGCTATGCTAGAGGATCATCGCAAGCCATAATGTTAGCGCAACATTGCAGACGTGTGCTCCAAATGTCTGTCTTGGAAGCAGGTTGCTAAAATGTGATGTTGCTTGATTATGACTTTCAGGTTTTGAATTTAGGCAGAAATGCTGTGGCCCTTAGACCATGTTTTTGAGGCCATAGGTTAGTTCACCTTTGACACTGGAGCTGGGCGTTTGAGCTCCAGCCCCTCTTGCCACCTTCCCCTGCCTTTTTGTCCTGGAAAGAATGGCACCATTTACCCTCCAAGGTTGGGCAAGCAACCTCGGAGGAAAAGGAGCATCAGCATAAAACTGACACAAGAGGTCATCTAGAGATCTGGGTTAGGATGTTACCAGTACGCTCCCATCTTCTGCTCCTGGGGAGGCAGTGAGCTGTGTACTGTTTCTTAGTGGTTATTTTGGGCTGGATGAGCATGAGTATGAACAGAGTGAAGCTTTATCCAGACAAGATGGAAGAACACTTGCTGGGGGGTTCAAGAGATCCTGCAGTCGGTCCTCTGCTTGTCTTGAATGGGGTTGCACACCCCCTGACATTGTGAGCGTATAGCTTTGGGCTTCTCCTGGATCTGCAGGTGGCGCCAGCAGCCAGCAGCGCCTTTCCCTCTGTTTCTGTGGGGTTTGCTTGGGTTTTTTATGTATGTATGTATGCATGTATGTATGTATGTTAAGTACTATCCATTGTTTCCCAGGACTGCCCATCCTATTTGTCTGCAAATAACAGTCACTGTTACTGTGTGGTTTTCTAGAAAAGAATCAGATGTTGAAAGATGTGGAAGATTTTAGTAAATAAGTCAAGAAATAATAGCACACAAGGCACACTTTAAGCATGTGTGTTTGGGAGAAAGCATAGATGGGAATCCTCCAACACTGTGGATTGTATATGTTAGTTACTCCAGAATAAATATAAATAGAATTGCTGCCATCTAGTGACTAGAACAAAAATGCAATATGAATGCAAGTGTTTTCCTATTCTCTGTGTTTTCACGCTTTATTTAGGTACAGGAGTACATTTTATGAAACTGTTCAAGTTTTCAGTCTGGTTGAAGTTGCTAGCAACAAAGGAACTGGATTTTAAACCTGTACAATAGGCCATTACGTAATTCTTGTGAAGGACTGCAAACAGCATAATAGTGGAATTAAAATAAGAGCAATGATAGGTTGCCATTCTGATGGACTGTTCCTCACTTAAATATTTCTTGGACTATTCTGCCTCTCTTGATGATACCTGGGTGATCTGCTTTCATTGCAATGGGCTGTAGTAAGCAGGAATTGCCACTGCCCTTCTGCCTGAGTACCAAAACTTGTTTTGTTGTGTTTTAGGCTGTCTTTGATGTTAGGGTTTTATGTTCTAGCTTGTATGAAATTGATTTTTATACTTATTGTAATCTACTAAAAGAACTTAGTCTTATGGCCCATGGGTGACATTCGCAAGCCATATATTAATAATATAGACTTTGACATCAGAGCTGGTCAGCCAGTGGCATTAAATGGCATTAAAAGATTTGTCTCCCAGGGTCTATGAACAGTTTTTCTGAAACAAAGCTTCTCAAGTTCTGTTTGTCTGCTACTAAGTTCAGACAGTAGCTTGGGGGTCGATGCTGTTAGAGTAATATTCGAACTGCTTGAAGATAATAGGCAGAGGTCAAAGGAGAGAATGAGTGGAGAATTTGCCATTGCAGTTTTATCACTGCAAACCTTTCTTTCAGTCAGTAGCGTAGTGTTCCTTTGTGATCAATGCCTGTTCTTACCCTTTTTTCCTTGTTTCAGGGCACCCTTGCTGAGCGCATCCGAGCAGGAGGAGCAGGCATTCCGGCTTTTTTCACCAGCACAGGCTATGGGACTCTAGTGCAGGAGGGAGGGGCGCCGATCAAATACAACAAAGATGGTACCGTTGCCCTTGCAAGTCAACCAAGAGAGGTAAGGCACACATGGGTTCGAACTGGGCTGTGGCTAGAGTGGGGGTTGGCAACTTGTGGGCCTCCAGATGGTTTGGCCTACAATTCCCATCAGCCCTCAGCACTGGCTATGCTGGCTAAGGTGGATGCGAGCTGTAGACCAAAACTTCTAAAGGGATTCTAGTTTCTGCTTCCAGAACTAGGAGCTTGAGGTTTGCAGTGGGTGAGCATTTTGGTTCTTTGTGGAAGCCCTTTCTGCAGCTTTGTTTTGTGTCATAGCTCTCAAGCCAGGGTAGGTGGACTTCAGGTCATTTAGAGACACAGAGGTCCATCTGCACAACCAAGAAATGGTATAGTTGAAGTTAGGGGTTCATGGTTTTATTCTGCAGCGCATTTGGGTGCAGGGAGTGCGTGTGCATGTGTGTACAAGTCTGTTGTTAGTGTCCTCTGCCTAGTTTGTATGGCTTAGATCCTTCATGCCAGTGGGACTGCCTTCTTCCCTACATGATCCATACAGTTTCTAGAGATCGCTCTCTTAATTCTAAGGATAGGGAATCACTTTAAACCTGGACTGTGGAAAAGTGGGGAAACCACCAACATTAGTGGTGGTTCGAGGGAAGGGAGCATGGCCATCTCAAGAATCCTTGGTCCTTGTCTTATGTATGTATGTATTTTAATTTATATACCACCCAATAGTGCAAACTGTCTGGCTGGTGAATGACAGTAATACACACAATCAAATACAATATAGAATATAAGAAGAAAATGTCATGCAATTACATTAAGAAATTGAAACCACATTTTAGGCAAAAACACCCTTTTAAGCAATAGACAAGTGCTGCAGTTCTCTCAGCAAAAAAAGTGTGCAGGAAAGAGTCTGATCCTGACAAAACTTGCCAACAGCCTACCAAATGGTGATGATGCTAGTGGTGGTAATCTTACTTCTGTACATCAGAGTGAATTACAGGGTTTCTCTTTCTCTTTCCCCCCAGCATATGCACCCACACACCAAGCTATTGAACTTGATTTGACATGCTATTTTCACCTTCTTTAACCCCTTTGCAGAGCAACCTGAAAAAAGAATAATTTTTAAATCCTAGTAAGAGAGCAGACTATTTTCAATGAGAAAATATTTTACATGTCCCTCTAATCTGCTTGTTTCCTCTAGGTGAGGGAGTTTGATGGTCGGCATTATATTATGGAAAGGTCGATAACAGGAGATTTTGCCCTAGTGAAGGCATGGAAGTCTGATCGTGCTGGAAATATTATTTTCAGGTAAAGTATGTTCATGGAGCAGATACTGTGTTCTCCAAGCCACAGCTTTCAAACTGTTTTTCCAGAAAATCTCAGAAACTTTTTGGGATGACCTGGTTGAGAAGATCAGCAATTCACGGCAATGAGAGCTTGCTGGGCCACAACTGGTATTATTCTCTCATAGCTCAAAAGTGGGCATGTGGCCTTCCCTATGTTCCCAATGTTTTGCAGTTCCCATCATCCCTCATTACTGGCGATGCCTAAAAAGCAGAGACATCATGCTGCTGACAAAACTTTGTATAGTCAAGGCTATGGTTTTCCCAGTTGCAATGTATGGCTATGAAAGTTGGACCATAAGGAAGGCTGAGCGCAAAGGATTGAGGCTTTGAATTGTGGTGCTGGAGGAGACTCCTGCAAGTCCAGGTTAGTCTTAGAGAAGATCAATCCTGACTGCTCTTTAGAAGGCCAGATACTGAAGATGAAACTCAAATACTTTGGCCAGCTAATGAGAAGGGAGGACTCATTGGGACAGACCCTGATGCTGGGATCAATTGATGGCAAAAGAAGACGGGGATGGCAGAGGATGAGGTGGCTGGATGGAGGCACAGGGGCAGTGGGTGTGGGCTTGGGTGGACTCTGAGGGATGGTGGAGGACAGGAAGGCCTGGAGGAATGTTGTCCATGGGGTTGCAGTGGGTCAGACACGACTTTGCAACTAGCAAGCAAGCAAGCACTAGGGTGATGGGAGTTGTAGGCCACAGAGTGCAATTCTATGCATGTTTAGACATACAAATACTTTTTGTAATCTGGGTGTTGTGCCCTAAAAAACATTCCAGATACGCTCTCCTGCAAAATCCCACAAGAATGTCAATCTCTGGAAAAATGCCTGCTTAAAATCTTTTACACCGGTTGTCATACACAACGGAAATTTAAGTACACCAAATAATTAATAAAAAGGACATGGGAACTTGACATATTGGGCTTTCAAAATGTTTCATCCAAAGTGTTGAATTAACCTAAATGTTGAATTTACCGAAAGCACAAATTCACTTAGAATTTGGTAAAGCAAAATAACCGGTAGGGGACAGTAGAAGCCTAGCATTCCATTGCATAAGGATTGAGAGAGAACTGTCTAGAAAATAGCATTCTTTGGTTTGATTAGTACTGTGAATTTTCTCTGCTGAGGCTTACAGCATCAAGGACCCATTATCAGAAAACTCCACATCTGTATGACTGCAGTGTTTAAAATAGATAAAAAAAATAGGTTAGGAAGACCTTGGAGATTGTTTGCAAAGAAACAGCTTAAATATTCTTCTGCCAGGAATGCAGTGAAGATGTTGCTTTTCAGAACAGCGTCAAGCAAGAGACAGTTAAATAAAGTGTTCGCTATGTTTGTATTCCCCCTTGGAGGAAGCCCAAGGCAACATGCCTGATCCTCAGCTTCCTCTTCTCCATTTTATCCTGTGAAGTACATCAGGTGAGAGTGAAAGCCCCAAAGTCAGCTGGTGAGCTTCATGGCTGACTGTGGAGATTTGAACCTGGGTGAGCCCTGTGAGGTAGTTTGGGCTGAGTGTCTGTGCCTGGCCCAAAGTCATCTAGTGAGCTCTGGGGCTAGGTGGGGACTAGGACCCAGATTGCCTGAGTCCAGCCCCATGCTCTTAGCCCCTACACTGGACTTCCTTCTTGATTCACACTGTTACTCTACAAAACTAAAACCTAGAGCTGTGAACCAAGGAATCATGGAATTAGCTCTACCATTGGTTCTGAGTAATGGAAATTAGTGGAGTCCAGGGATATGTCCTGGGTACACAAAGAATCATAAAAACATAGCAGGTGTTTTTGTTTTGTTTGTTATATTTATAGAAACATAGAAACAGCGCGAGTCTAAAGGGGCCTCCGAGGCCATCTGGTCTGACCCCCGGCTCCAGCTGGCTCTGCTCATGACACGCCTACCACATGCATGTCCAGTCTATCCTTGAACAAAAATGTTTTACCTTTTCCTGTAAGGAACCCTGAGGCAGCTTGTAAATCCTCCCCCTCATCTCCATTTTATTCTCACGACAACCCTGTCTCTGTTAAGTAGGTTCTGTTAAGAGTGGCTGTGCCAGAGTCACCCAGGGAGCTTCATGGTTGAGAGGGGACTAGACCCCATATCTCCTGGGTCCCACTCTGCTACTCTAACCATTGCAGCACACAGGGTGGGTGTAGCCCCCTGCAGTGGGCTCAGGCATTGCCAGAATCCCAAGATAATGTTATGCAAGCTCTGGGTTAGCTCACAAGGAGATTTTCATTGAGTAACTTGCAGTGCTAGCAGGCTCTCAGTAACAGCAAGGAATCAGTGAGGCTCCCATCGGCCGGAACAGATGAACAGATAACAACACAGCCTGCTGGCCCAAGGAGGGGCTGGGTGAATTGCCCACTTTACATACCCTGCCTTGCTTTCAGCCAATTGCATGTGCATTAAAAGTATGTGGTGCTCAGCACTCCCACGACAGAAAGTGAACAAGGTCATGCTGTGGTTGATGGGAATAAGGGAAGCTGGTTAACAAGCCTGATGAGCCTGTACTTGCTCATAATTTCCCATGATGCTCTGTGTCTGTCCATTCTCCTTGCCAAGAGGCCTAAAACTAGGTGGACAAGAAGCAATACACTGCCAGCTTATACAGCAGGCCATCCAGTTGAACTCCCTGCTCAGTGCAAGAAATCACAGAGGCTTTGCAGGCATCTGTTCAAGGCTCACAGTACAGGAGGAACACCCCCCCACAACCTAAGATAAGTGATTGCATTGTCAAATCTGTCCTACTGTTGAGAAGTTTTACCCAATGTTCTACAGAAATCTTTTTAAGCCCTTGAGATGTAATCCTGTCTTGAGCAGAGCGCAGATTTTTGCTGTCTCCTGTGAAGATTCTGGTGTTGAGCCATAGTAGAAACCACACATTTTGGAGTAACATCTCTCTTCAGTAGCTTGAAAGGAAAATGCAGAAATTCTAGAAGGAAAAATCTTACTTGCTCTCTAGGTAAGAGGAAAATCTTAAATGCAGGTATTAAGCCTTCCTGTTCTGTGTAGCTCATCAAATTATTATGTCTTGTTGCTCCCCATCACAGGTTAAAGTTTCACAGTTGCAGAGAACCCCCCAAAAGCTTAAAATCTGCCTTGACTGTGAAATAGGACCTGTAGGCTACAATCACCTGCCCATTTACCTAGGAAGAACTTCCATTGAGTTCAATAGGACTTGTATCAGAGTTGGCATGTATAGGATTGCATTGTTGGTCTTGCTTCTTTTCTTTTAAAGCACTTCTTCTTCCCACGCTCAGCATGAAAAACTCTTTGTAGTTTGCTGTATACATATATTCCTTAAACCTGTTCCAGCAACACAGTTCTTTTAATATTATACTGTATAATATTACCTATATATTGTACATATAAATAAAAATAAAACTTCCAATAGCAGCCTTTGCCAACCTGCCTGGTGTGTTGGACAGCAACTCCTGGTCCACATGGCCTAATAATATTTATTCTCTGCAGGTGCAGTTCTGTGTTTCTTTAGGCAAAAAAGGGCCTACAGCATGCTGGCTGGGGAATACTGGGAGTCGTAGGACTTTTTCCATCTAAACATGCATAGATTTGTGCCTGGTTCTGTTAAAGTGACCTAATGTTGTTTCTGATGTTGCAAGAGTATACTACAACAGCCTGAATTCTCATATATTCTCATTTTTTTTTTTTTTACTTTTTCACTCTTCTCCAACCCCTTTTCTTTCTCAAATAGGAAAACTGCAAGAAATTTTAACCAGCCCATGTGCAAAGCTGCCAGAACAACTGTGGTAGAGGTAAGCTAGACCAGGTATATGTTTATTGTTAAAGAGCTGTTCATATATTCTACCTAAGAGTGAACCCTCTTTTTCACAAATGCTGCCTTCACTTCAGCTGGGGAGAGTAAATTCCCTATTTGTGTGAGCGTGTGTGTTCTTTGCTTTCTTTTGGTAGGATGTTAACAGCTCAGAGAACATTATTAGAAGATACACATACATAATTGGTAACAAACCATTGATAACAGTGGGGAGTTGTTGGTAGTGCCTTCATTACAGCAGGAATGGAATCATGAATGGCTGCTGTGTCACTTGTTGAACCATAAAAACCAAACACTAGTTTGCAAGAGTAGCTGAGAAAGGCCTTGGGTTCAGCCCAGGTCAGAGCTCTTCTGACACAGTGCAGGAAGGAGCTCTTTTCTTGGCAAGTTCTGCATTGCCTTGGTCAAAAGCTTTAGCCTCTTTCCTTCCAGCAGTGAGCAGGGTCAGAGCGTGAGTCAAAGTGGCTGGACTTTGGAAAGTAGGTTGAAGTCCGTAGGAAACTAGGCCGAGGTCCACGTAGGCCTCTGGGACAGCAGGGCACAAAGAGTGGAGGTCCACGTGGCTTAGTGTTCCACTTGCAGAACTCTCCCTTCAGGTAGAAAGCTTTCATTTCTTCAAGAAAGCCCTGCTAGAACTTTTCTTGCTGACATTTTTTTTTCTGTGTGGAAGTAGTTTCCCTTTTCTAGTCTCACACATGCTACTTTTCTGTGTGGAGGTTTGTGGATAAGCATTTGGTTGTGTGGCACAGGGCCTGCAGTGTGAAGAGCCGCAACATAGTTCTTGTGATTGCAAACTAGTGTTATGTCTAAACTATCCTTTAAATTGCCAGATTCCCTTTGCAGGCCGGGAAAATTGAAGGATTTCATGAAAGTTCAAATGACTTGAATCAAGCTGATGATCTGTAGTGAACACTGTCGACTTTTTAACATACCATTTTCTGTCCTTTTTAAAGTATTTGTTTGCTCAGAATGTTTATAACCCTTTTGCTGATCAATACAAGGAACAGCATGGAAAGCAATATATTCGATTTTGTGAGATCACCAAGTCAAAGGCAAGATTCTCCGACTAGCCTTCTGAAAGCTAGGCCCCAAGCAGACTTCCTTTTGGGGAACAAAGATGAACAGAATTTTCTGTATCAGTTTTACACAGCATGCTATCTGTTAAAATCAGCTCGGAGGTCAACATCTAGCATGAGAATGAGGAATGTAGGGAGCCTGGCTCTCTCCCCCTTGACCTCCTGGCATTACCAGTTTTAAAAGGGATGTTGGAAAGTAGAACTGTGGAGGACACACTCATTCAGATCCCGAGTAATTATTTCTGCTTGAACTGAGCAATATTAGCTGTATTGGCCAATGATGTTCCATCTTGATATAAAGGAACTTCATATGTTACCACATCTCTGCTACATTTGCCTCTTTCTCTTCCTCCTTTTTCATAGTCTATTCAGATGTTTTTTCCTTTCCATTCATAGTGTACTTTTTAAATGAAAAATTTTCTTGCCAAAGAAAGAAGCTAGATTGGTACAGGTCTAAATTTTCTTTGATTTTGGAGTATTCAGGGCTGTCAGATGACTTTGGGGATAACAAGGAAAAGAAACATGGCTGGGAAGGTGGGAACAGTTAGAATTGCATGCAGAAATGCTCTGTCACACATAACTAATTAAGTAAATGTCATTAAAAACCCTACAATGGACTCGTGGTTGCTTCGCAACAAAACTTCGAATCCATTATCATTTTTTTATTTCAGATACAGTGGACCTCATTACAATATGGGACAGAAATGAACAGGATCCATTAGTCACTTAGCATTTGGCATTTGTTTTTATTGTTAATAGAGAGAAACGGGCATGCTTATAAATGTACACTTATAATGAAAAGCCTTAGCTCTTGCATTTTCTTAATTCTGATTTTACTTTGCAAGGTAGGATTCTGGGATGTGCCCATGTCCCACGTTTTCCAAGGTTTAAAGGAGGATATTTTCAACCCCTGCTGAAATAACCTTGAAAAGACTGCTAGAAATGCAGAGAGCCAACACGGTACCCTGCCTAAACCAGCATATCTATCTTAGCACAACAGTGTTAACAAAGCTGAGGTTGTAGATCATATGCTATCAGCTCAGTTTAGCTTTGCATTTTCTGTAGATAAAACACATTTTCCCATTCTGTTTTCTTTACTGATCAACCCCAAAGGGTTCCTAACCTTCTATAGCAAACAAACACTAAAATTGTTACATAAAATACAACATCAGAATGATGGCAGTGTTTATGACAGATCATTGGCTTGACAATCAGTGTTGGAATCTTCATGAAATGTTTTCCAGGGTGGAAGTGTTAGAATGAGATGTTTCTAGGCCCTGAACAGTTAAACTGACTACTTCAAGGGCTGATTCAGCCCAAATCCTGAAACACAGTTTACCATTATGAGAATGAGTGTAGCTTTGTCCTAGGCTTGTAAAGTCATCCCTACCTCCTCTGGCATGGTCACAAGGAGGAGTTTGAAAGGTTTTACTTCACTTTTATATCAATCATGCTGCTTACCATCTTGTTTGAATTCAGTTGAAATTGAGTAATTAATCTTAACTTGACTACTGGAAAGAAACCATCTTCAAATTATAGTCTGTGAAGTGGCCTTGCTTCCTTCAGGTTAGGGTTCAGACAATTGCCATGCAGTCTATTAGTTTTTAAAAATACTGCAGAAAATTTTCATCACTGTGGAGAGAGAGGAAGTGAAAGGGGAGAGAGGGAGGCCCCCAAAGCATGCCTTCCTGTCCCACCCATCTGGTGTTGGAAAATTTGGCATTTCCTTGCTGCAAAGGGGGAAGTACTGGTAAGTTTGGGTGGGGGGAGGGGTAGAGCTATTCATGGTTTTTCCACTCTAATGGGGGCCCTGCACCCCAAATTCGCATGAATGTGTAAGGCTAACTATACACGATCCAACTTACATTCAGATTTAGCTTAAAATATGAATTTCCATTTTCTCAGGAAAAGAACTCATTCATAACTTGGGGTCTGCCTGTAATCAGTTGGAGTTAATCTTTGCACATTATCTTGCCAAAGCAAAAATATGGACCTGGGCATTCCAGATTCACTTAACTGGACAAGTTCATCCAACTGTTTAGCTAAGATGTGAAGTTTTTCTTTCAGATTTTGGCTATAGGAAACTCTTAACATTCACAGAGTGCTAGTTTTATTATTTTATTTTTATTTTTGACTGCTAAAGGGTTTTGTTCTATGGGTGGGTGGGATGCAGTGGGTAGTTGGAAAACAATAATTTTGATTTTTTCTGTTTTCGGCTGTGTACTCCTCTGCAAAAGTATGAGGCTTGGTTGTTTGCTTCTTTCAAATTGGGAACTGCATGCTTGTTTCCTTCGTGGTGCTTCTCAAAGCTGTTTGAAGTTTCTGTGGGAAATTGGTATGCTCTGGCTGTGCTGTGGCAATATGCATCTTGAGTCATGGTGGGTTATTCTGTTGCATTATTTCAGTTCTTTGCCAGCCTAAAATTGCAGGTGGTATGAAGGAAAGTATGTGAGCAAGAATTTGGTCCAGTTGCTCTTCATTGTCAAAATGGTAGCTATTGGACTGGGGAAGAGCAGGCTACTTAGATGGACTACTGTTCAGGAGGGTAGAAAGTAACCAGAGATTCCAGTGAGATCGCCTTCCAGGAGGATGGTCCAAGACATTTTTCAGCCTGAGGGATCTGCGGTGTTGGGAATTCCGTTCCACAAAGTTTCAATTCTGCTGGCAGACAGTAGCAGATGGGCAAGTTTGGCCAGCCTGGGGGCCACCTGCATCCAGACAGGCTGCATTCTCCTTTTCATGTGATCAAAAACCCATCAGGGGCATAATCAAAGTAAGTCTGGTTAGCCATCAAACTTTGGAGAATTGAAGGGACAAATATAGTTTGTTCTCAAGCATCATTGGTGGCAGGGCCTGCACTAGAGGCCCAAGGCAGCCACGTGCAGCTTTGGACTGCATTTTGCTCACCCCGCACTAAAGCTTGGAGGTACTGTAACATCTTGTTGCTCCAGCTGAAAGACTAGTGTGCCACTCTGCTAATCCTTGTATGAATCCTACAGCATACACCCTTTGATGCCAGCTTGCCTGTTTTTCCTGCTTGCCTAGGTAGAAGAAATTGTTGATGTAGGGTCATTTGCCCCTGAAGATATTCATGTCCCCAAGATCTATGTCCATCGCCTCATCAAAGGGGGAAAGTTTGAAAAAAGAATTGAGGTAAGTTGAAATGGGTTTGCAAGCTATCCTTTGAGTTTGGTCATACAGTGTAGGCACATCTGTGTAATTTCTCTTATTTTGCACAATTTATTCTGGTTTTGCTAGTCATGGGGAAGGATACGAAGCTGTGCAGGGCATTGAAGCCATGCCCCCAAGCACAGAAAATCTTGCTTAGCCCAGCTTCTTTTGACTTCAGCATTTTAGCATTTTAGAACACCTCAGTTTCCCCATCATCATGCCAGACTTTCATTCTCTAGTCCCTGTAGACACAACTGCATAAAATGTCCCTTGAAAAGACTTGCTGGGCACATCTGAGCTGATGCTTGAGGTCTAATGATCTCTGTAATGAAGGCAGCTGGCTAATGACCCTGGAATCAGCTGGTGGAGATAAATAGTTACATTGGGGGGCAGGGTCTCATGTGTGCAACCACCCCATGTCCTTCGACTGGGCTACTTACTCTGCAGACCTGCCTGGGCCTTGCACCTCTTCTCTGCTGCTATAGACACAATGTCATTTGGATGTCCTAGAGCAGGAGTGGGCAATTTGTGGCCTTCTGGATGTTTTGGCCTATAGCTTCCATGTTCCCTCACCATTGGCTACATTGGCTAGGGCTAATTGGAGTTGTGGCCCCCAGATGTTTCATCCTACAAGTTGCCCAGCCCTTGTCTATTGTAATATTTGAAGAGTCTGATGACTAGATGGTTTCCCTTCATAGCAGATTGGAAACAAGATGGCTTTGTTTTTCTTCTTACACTTATTTGACCAACCTTTAAAAACTACAAATGGTTTTTGAATGGTCATGTGAAAGATTCTGGGGTTCCTTGAAGAGCTGGCAGGAGTCATTCAATGAGAAGATCAGTACTGGTGGAGAAATGGCGGGCTAGCATCCTCCATTAATACAGTGTTCTTTCTAGAATATTCCCCAAAATCCTTTGTGAGGTACAAGGGTTCCACAAAGCAAACATCTGGGTTTTCCTTCGTACACAAGTCAACATGGAAAGTTTTGCTGGAAGATAGAGGACTTGAAAGCCATTTCCCTTATTACAAATTCTGATCTCTGCATCTGTTCCAAAAATGCCTCCTTTCCCAATAGATACTTTGGTTCTTGGAGAAGATCTGACGATATATATTATAGTCTAATTTTGTTATTCTTTGTTTCCCCAGCTCTCTTCTGTATTCAACTCCAACACAAACTTTTTGCAGTCTCATTTTAAGTGTTTTATATAGTCTAGACCAAAGTTACAGTAGGGATTAATTTTGGTCTGCTGAGTTTTGTAATCCTGCTAGGGATCTGTCTTGTCAAATAGGCAATGAAACCACAAGCTCCTCTATTTACTGAATTGAGCTCGTGTGCAGAGAGAGAGACTGTAAAAATAGCATCTGTCTAGGAGGTTCTGA
Organism: Varanus komodoensis; assembly: GCF_004798865.1. Lineage (NCBI taxonomy): Eukaryota > Metazoa > Chordata > Lepidosauria > Squamata > Varanidae > Varanus > Varanus komodoensis. Next base: position 374,290 of record NW_025336087.1, on the reverse strand, counting down.
CTGCATTTTCCAAACATAAATTGCACTGGATATAATGCAGTTTTCCATCAGAGTGCTGGGCAAGGAATTCAGCATAAAACAGATTTATTTTTGAGTGCATGGAAAAGCAAGATACGCTCTTATCATATTGAAAGAAGAATAATGAGAGTTGTTTATCTGGCCTGGCTGTGGGTGAAGGAGCAAAACAATCAACTGGAAACCTAATTTCTATTTAAACGTTTATTAAATATCTCTTTCAAAGATATTGAAATTCTTCTCTAAACTGAGAAGTAGCAGAGGTGTTGGGGTCTGGGTACATACCACAGCTGCAGATGCAAGAGTCCCATCCCTGTAGTTTTAACAAGTCTAGTCAGGAGCAATTGTCATGGTGACAGTCTGGCTCTTGCTTAATTTCCACTCCCGGTTTTGTTGTGCGTGTAGGAACACTCTCCGTTGCTGTGGCCAAGGAGTTCTTTCCTGCCTGCAGGACAGGAACAAGAAGTATAGTTTCCCCACTCCAACTCCTGTTGGAAATTTGCTCTGTAAAATTAGGCGTATTGAATCCTTTTCTCTCTGAGGGCCAAATTCCATTTTAAAGAAGCATTCCAGTGGTGGATGGAGCCGAAATACCAAAAAGGCCAGTGTTCTTCTTTGTGCATCATGGATATGGGTGCTACACCTGTGTGGAACCTGTTACTGGGAAGATTCACTAGCTAAGAGTGTTTTGGCAGGAACCCTTCCCCAGAATGAGGGGAAAGCTACACAAATGGCAGGAAGCAATCAGTGGTTTATGGGAATGGGATAGGGCTTCCTGGGGACCCTCTGATGAACCCTGGATTTGGCCCACTGAGCCTGAGATTCTCTAATCATGTGCTTCATCAATCCACATCCCCGGGATTTTAACTGGGTGTGTTTTATTCAACTGATATTGGTGGATTCAAAATTATTTTATTTTATTTGGTCTAAAGTGGAAGCACTTTTAAAGAAGCTGATGTCCATGGCCCATGCTGGCTGTCATCAAAACACTTGGTTTTCCTTATTGTACCAATTCATAGTCCAGTTATTTTTCCAACACAAATCTACTAAAACCTGAAAGCTGCTGAATGTTAATCTGGCCTGCCTGTGAATCCAAGTAGATGTACACCAGCACAAGTGCTGGCTACAGAAGAAGACAAAATTGACAGCTTGGCTAAATAATTTTAAAAATCCCATTGATTATCTGGGCTGTGTCTAATTCATGTTTAAAGTTCTTTTTCACATTGACCCTGGAAGGACTCTTACCTTTGTGGTTGCTGCTGAGATTCACTGCTCAGCCCCTCCTCATGTCATAGAAAACTAGCAAAGGTTTCCCGGGGCGTTTCGTTTTCCGAGAACAAGCATGGTGACTGTGTTTTTCTAGTCTAGTGTTTGAGAGTCTCTCTCTGAAGGCCAGTGTTCTTTGGACTAGACGGGGAAGAGAATGCTGTGCTAAGCTCATAACTGCAGATGGCATCCTGGAGCAACGCTTTTGAGGGAACAGAAACTGGAAAACAGTTTTCCTGTTTGCACTGCTTAGTGAGTGTAGTTCTGCTGCAGACAGAAAAGGAAAAAGATGAGGCAGTTAATCGTCCATTAGCCCAAGGGATGGATAAACAGCAGTCTAGTTGGGAGGGACTTTTGCTGTTGGGAGCAGTGCAAGCAGAAAGTCTCTGCTAAAGCGCCTGCATTTCTGGTTAGAAAGATTGCGGAATAGGAAATACGAAAGACCCCTGCCTGAGTCCTAGGTTGCCCCTGGCCAGTCAAAGTAGAACATACTGGGCTGCTGGAGGAGTGGGGAGCTGTTGCAGCCACGAGAGCTGGATTTTCCCCTGGGATTGCTCCAGCACCCAAGGCGCAGCAGTAGTAGTTTGGAAAGGTTTAATGTCCACTTTAGGAGCAGTTTTTAAAGGCTTTAAGAAACACAGATGTGTGGTCTTAATAACAAAAATGATCCATACGAAACATAGCAGAGACAAATATGTTTGGTATGCAGAACAAATAGTAGGCAGTCTCTATGGTCTGTCTCATCGTTTTCTGAGAACAAATGGTTATTCTTTGATTTTTTTGATGTGGAACCAAGGCCCATGGTAGGGGTTTGTATTGTCAAATAGTAAATGAAACTGGAAGTTTGTCTACCTAGTTGGGGACAAACAAATTTAGATGGATGAGCTAACTGGGCACATGTAGAGTGGTAGAGCTGATACTAGCCTTCCCCAGCCTGATGCTCTCTAGTTGTTTTGGGCTAATGCTCATCGGTTCTAGCCAACATGGTGAAAGTCAGGAATTCTGGAATGGTGGTCCAAATATCTGGAGGACACCAGGTTGGGGAAAGCTAGTCTGAATAATCAGACCTCAGCAGGAGATCCTGTACAATGAAGTGGTGCTGCCAGGGAAGGTTTTGAGAGTAGATGTCCAGTGCCCCACTTGTTGGCAAAGCGGCCAAATGCATCAGGGCCATCCTACCACATTTCAAGTAAACGAAGTTGTTCATTTAAATAGATGGGGGCTGGCTTGTAAAACTCTTAGGTCAAGAATTACTTAACTGTTTTGTTGCTAAATCAGCCTAGCCCAACTTAACTGTGTCTCTTACAACTTCAAATCGCCTGAAACCTGTCTTGGATGTAAATAAATGTCAGTTTGTATAAGGACTGAGATATATATCCATCCCTAGTGTCCCATGAAAGGATACAACAGATGTCAGCATTTTCTCTCTCTCTCTTTTCTAGCGATTATCTCTCCGCAAAACTGAAGATACCCAAAGCAAAAAGAAGACAGCCGGTGATAATGTGAGGGAGAGGATCATAAGGAGAGCAGCTCTTGAATTTGAGGATGGCATGTATGGTATCCTTTGTCTATGCTGAGAGTCCTTGCATTGTTCTCTGTTTGAAGGCACAGATGCATGAATAAAGTTCTGAAAAGGATGAGTTGAACCTTAACGAAATCTCTTAAGCTAACCTTGGTATTGGCATTCCACTGCTTGCCAGCAACTTCATTAGTCCTGACATCACCGTTCATCTACAGAGTGAAAATGGAGTTCTTGGCTTGGTAAGAGTACTACAGATGCTGTTCTGTAAAAAACAGCAATAAAGGGAGGGAGGAGCACTTATGCAGGATACTCTTAAAATGCTTGCCTGGACGGTTGATTCAGTATACATGTATTTTAAACTAGGGCCCCTATCCAACTGAAGATGAAGTTGACGCGGACCTCATCAATGCAGGTAAATCTGTTTAGTCTGTCCTTCAAAATTCAATCCTGCCCTTCCTTTAGTTAATTTAGTGAACTGTACGGCCCTGTTCTACGTGGTGTCCACATGGAGAGCCAGCAAAACGGAGTAGGGGTTCAAGTTAGTAGGAGCTGCGGAGAGGCTTGTTCAGGATGTTATCTCTAGGGGATGAGGATGCAGTTCTCCCCTGGCCAAGGCTTCTGTCTGAGAAGAGTCTTGGAGTGTCCTTCTGGGGACATTTTTATTCTTCCCCTCTGTGGTGATCTTACATCTTTCCCATGGTTGTAGGTCTGACCCCTGAGTCCTGACATATACACAACTGCCCCCTTTATCCTCCCAACAAAATATTGAGGTTGGTTAGGATAAGAGCCTCATGTTTTTTCAATTTGCTTCACTTCTGATAAGAATTTTTAAGTTAGGTCCCTTCTTTGGTGGGCTATAGCCAATCATTTAGTGGTTTCCTAACTTTGGCATACAGTATCCCCTCCCTCCATCTAAAAGGTTGAAATGCCTCTCCTTATGCTTAACTCATGTTCCTGTTCACATTCAGCTGTTCAGTCATGTCTGACTATAAGCGATCCTATGGGCCAAATCTCACCACACTTTTTGATCCAATGACACCCCTTTCACCATTTATTTATTTATTTATTTATTAATTAAAACATTTTTATGCCGCCCCATTCGCCGAAGCCTCGGGGCGGCTTACAACATAGATAAAACACCTGAACTGTGCTCTGCCCTGCATCCTCTTTGATGGAGTCTAGCCACCTTGCTCTTTGGCGACCTGGTTTTCTCTTGCCGCTGAGCATTCCAAGCATTATACCTTTTTCTAATGAGCTTGATCACACAACATGGCCAAAATAAGCGAGTCTCAGCTTTGTTATCTTGCCGACCAGGGACGCGTCTGGTTTAATATGCTCCAGCACCTGCTTGTTCATCATCCCCGCTGTCCATGGAATGTGCAGGAACCTCCACCGACACCACAGCTCAACTGAGTTGGATACTTAACTACTTTAAGCTAAAATGTATTGGGGATTGTTCATGTTTTGCCTTTGGGTCCACCCTCTTATCTTCAGCCCCATCCAGTGCTGGAATTCAGAACCTCTCAGACTTCTCTGAAATTGAATTCTGTTTGCAGGCAGAAAGAGATCCAGCAGCTTGCACTGCAACACCCTGGTTTGTAAACAAGCTTTCCATTTCTGTGCAACCATATTTGATGTTAAAGGTCTTTGTATAAAGGCATGCCACATGGTCTCTTTCTCTGGGACCCCCATGAGGATCTCTTATTAAACTTTCTCCACTGTAATATTGCACTTGGAGATGGGCAGACCCTTGTCATTGCAGGATAAATGTTTGTTTCTATCAAAAATGTGTTCATTCAAAATAGAGATAATAAATACTCGGTGCTTCCTTGACCAGTTAGCCACTTAAAGCTTCACATCTGTTTCTTCTATAGGTAAAGAGACAGTCACTGTGCTTCCAGGCGCGTCGTACTTCTCTAGTGATGAATCTTTTGCAATGATTCGAGGGTACGTGATGCAAAGATCTAATTTGCTAAATGTCAAGAGCACAAGCCCAGCTGGTAGTTGAACTTATTAGTAGTCCATCGCAAAGTGGCTATCTGTCAACCTTCTGCAAAGCAGCCATGCAATTAGTAGCTGGATATTGGAACTCAATAGATTTAGCAGCTGGATATGGGAGCTCAAAACAGTCAGCTCTCCTAGCTCTAACACTTGTTGCTGCAAATCCTTTGTAATATATCCCGCAGACCACTGTAGCCGTATTTGCTGGTGTTTCAAGCTAAAATTATTTATTTACCATTTATTTATTTGGGACTTTCTATGCTACCATTGCAATTTGTGACTCCTGTAGGTTGAAATTGGCCCCTGGAGTCCTAATGCTGTCAACTCCTGTGTTATATGAACAGGATAAGAGGCTGACAGTGTTACTGCAGCAAATCCATTGTGTGCTTTGTGATGTGTTTGTGTTTTGTAAACTCCACATGTTGGAAATTTGATCTCTGGCTAACCAGTCTGGTCCACTGAGTTCCTGGCAACATATTCCCAGTAGGATTCATCTCATGTTTATCCAGCTGCATTTATCCATTTAATAATGTTTAGTAGGCATGCAGATGAAATGAGAGAGTGCCACAGTTCTTGATGTTTCTTTTCTTCCAGATGTGTGTTGATTTTCTGATTTGCTGTTTTAACAGGGGACATGTTGATTTGACTATGCTTGGAGCAATGCAGGTGTCTAAATATGGTGATCTAGCCAACTGGATGATTCCTGTAAGTAGATGGAAAAGGTGTAATAATTTTCCTTTTCACCAATGCTTAATTTAATTTGAAGTGATTTATAAATGTTAGCTGGAAGGGCATAATGTATTTTTTGGAAAAAGCAGAGCAGCAAACGTTTTGTTTTGATTTTGGTGATTTGTTTAATTAGCCTGGAATAGCTTCATGAAGTACATAGTACTATGAATTATATTACCTTCTTGGGGAAAAAAAAGTTTGCAGGATTGAAAGAGAAGCATGGGAAATGATACTGTGGTTTTTTTCTGTAATGATATCTTATAGTGGGAAAATAGTCCTAAGCCACTGAAAATCACACTTTAAGAGTAGAGAAGCTGGAGGTTAAGGAGAGGTTAAAAGTGAGGGATGACATTTCCTTGGGGTTTATGAATATCAGTATCATAAACACTGGCGTTGCTGATTTGATGCAGTGGTGAATAAACCACTGAACCAGTGATGGATGCCCTGAGGCTAGCAGATGATAAATCCTAAAGAATAAATCTGGGAGAAATCCTGTAGTTAGCATATGAATATACTGAAAATTGCTATCAGTTCTTATCTACAGCTCTTATATTCTGAAACTATTTTTACAAAATGTGTGCCTCTGGTAGTTTATCCTGGGCAAAATCTTATTATCAAAGCAGTCTTAATAATCAGATCATGAGTCTGTCTACTCTTGACAATAGCTTTCCAGAGAGACAGACAGAGACCTTTCTGACCTCTTTCGATTAATCTTTGCAGTGCTCTTTTAAAAGACCTTAAACTTCCAAAGTTCATATATCATAGTAATATAGTTAAGAAGTAATAAAATTGCTATGGAGAGGTGTTGAGAGAGTCTTTGTTTAGGAAAACAAGGAAAATGTGCAAAGATGGCTTTTTTTTTTTTTTTGGCAAATCTTTATTTGTTTTCAGGAAACATAGTAGAGGGAAAAAGAAGAAAGCCCAAGGTTGTTCTAAGGATTTAACAAGCAACTCCTCTTTTAAACACATTTACAATAAACAAAGATCTCTATCAACCACTTTCCTATCCCACCAATTCACTTCTCAGTCATATATTTATCTAGCCTATACAGTTATTTATACATTGTAACGTTGCCTTGGTAATGAATAGTAATCACAAACATTTATAAGAATTATATTTTCTTTAACCATTATTTATATTGTTCATATTAAGCCTTCCATCTTTGAGTACATTCTTCAGCTGGTCTTCTGTTGAAACAACTAGTTAGCCTTGCCATTGTTACATACTCGGCTAGCTTGTTTTTCCAGGCTAAGCAGCTTTCCACTTTGAGGCAATGCTGGCATTAGTTTTTAGGGTGATGCACATTTGTTAATTGGAAATCCAGTGCCTGCATGTATGAATTTTCATGTGTGTGTTGGCTCTCCAATTGCTTTATATGGGGAAAAAGTTGTCATGCATAAACTGGTTCTCCAATTCATCTTTTCATGAGTATATTTGCTGGGAGCACATCGGGGAAGTGATCTGCACTATGCTTTGTTCCAGCTTCAGTGTAACTAAAGGAGTCCTGGAGTGAGAGGAAGTAAGTGGTAGGTCAGGTTAGGTAGATCTACGAGGATTTACTAGTAGTTCTCCAGGAGACTTGTGCTAGCTCAGCAAGCAGTTCTCACTTCCAGTGGGTGATCAGTAGCAAAAACAGGAGGCTTTTCCCCTCCTCAGGTGGCTGAAAGCATAAAAGCTTAGCGGGAGGAAAAAGAGTCTGTACAAAAGGTAACAAGGTAAAGGTAAGTTTCATGCAGATAGGTTCCATTCCCTCCCAAGAACTTTTCCAGGTTTTGACCTGTAGCCACCACCTCTGGCTATAGGGTACCTGCATGCAGCACTTTTGAGGTTTTACACAGATCGAGCAGATGCTCCTACTAGAGCAGGGGTATCTAGTAATTCAGCCTAAGGTCAACATAATTTGTTGGACCCAGTTCTCAGGCATTGCATTCGAGAAGTGGGTCTGAAGGCAAAGGGAGCAGGGCCAAAGTACCAAAACAACTGGTGTATTTTACTGTGATCTTCCTTTTGCCAGGAACTAAGCTTTAGCAGAGGTATTTTCACCTTTTAAAGATTGGGAGGAAAACATTAAAAGGCCAAGAAACTGCCACATAAGCAGCAGGCTGGGAAGAGTGTAGGGGAGGTGTGATCCTCTGGGACACCCAGGAAGGGCCAGCTTTGAGGTTCAACACTTCTGTGGTAAAGGATGTATTTCAAAATTGAACTGTGCGTTGTCTTTTTGTCCAAAGGAATGCAAATAGCAGAAATGCCCGTTTTGCTCATATCTGCAGCTCAGTTCTGTAAATTGTGGCAAGCTGAGTTGTCAGGGATGCACCTAGGTGTCTGCGAATGTCTGCAGGTTGAAAAGCAGGGTTGTTCTGACAGCTTCAGAGAAAAGGGTGATGGTGTCAAAAATGGTGGCCATCTTAGCTGAAGTTTTGACTGCACATGTTCAACTGGCCTGTGTAGATTTTCTGTATCTCATTTAAAGGAAGCTTAACTAGTCACTCTGTGGTTTCTTTTATTCTTTCTACTGAAGGGACCCCCACCCCCACCCCGCAAAATCATTTCCTAGCATTCTTTGGTAATGCTCCTTGGTTTCTTCTTTCCCCTTTTCTCTCACTTTCCCTTCTTTCAAATCTAATCTAGCTGGCTGAAATGGCAGTATGATGACAATAATTTTGTAATTACACCATTTTGCAGCTGCTAGTCAATGGGGAAAAATGACAGACCAAATATATTTCAAAAGCAATCCATCTTTGGGTTATATCCAGCCATGTACTTTTTATTGAGGAAATGGAAAATAAAGTACTGGAATATGTGGGGTTGCTATCATTTTTTATTATTATCATCATCATCTCAAGCTGTAATATTGGTCAGTGGATATTAATGTTCTTTAAGCTTTACAGAAAATGCTGTATAGGAAATTGTTCAATGCCTTCTTACAGTCAGTTAGTTGTTGACAACTTTAATTATTTCTAATCCTGAAAAATAACATATTGCTGAGCACTGGTTTTTGTGCAGTTATTTTTAAGCCTTTTAAGTTTCTTCCACAGAAGGAAAGTATAAATAAGCTCTTATTTTAACTCCTTTTTGGATACTTCTACACATTGCAAAGCTAACTACTTCTTACAGAATGATGTGTTTTCTTTTACAATAGTCCTCTATTTGTAGAGCTGCCAGGAGATTGTCCCCCATTTGAAACCATCTATTTGCAAGGTTCTCCTGACTAATTCCAGTTTAAAGATAAGGAACTGTAAGAACTGCAGTTCACCTGCAAGTAGCACGTGGGCAGCAGACTGGACAGGCAGGTCACAGGTCACCTGGCCATAGTCCTTTGCACTACAACAAGATGCCCTGTGTTTCTATTTAAACCATACACATTAGCATATCCATGTGCTATTTTGTGGAGATGCATTCTTTCTTGTTTAGCAATTCCTAAGTAGCCACCACAAGACTAAACAGGCTTGCTTGATTGTGAGGCCCTCTCACTGGCATATGATGAAGCCAGTGCTATGTAAAGGTCTTCAAGGCTAGATCCATTGTTGTGGGGAAGCTTCTGAGCAATTTCTTGGCCCAAGAGAACCCTTTCAGTGGCAAAAGGAGCAATGCCTGATCTAGTTAGGAATGGAAGAAGTAAGTAGTGTGAACTCAAACCATTCAACAGTTCCCTGTAGAGAATCAGGCCTGGTGCAGTGGAGGAGTATATTCTGCATGACTTAGCTTGCACCCTTAGCCAAGAGAGAACCAAAATGGTAGTGCTGGCTGCTGGTTGGTGGGCCTTTTAAGAAGCTTGGGCCCTAGCAACTTGAGCTCTGATGCATGCCATGGAAACCTTCCGCACAAGTGAAATGTATGCAAAAATGCAGTAGAATAAAATCTGAACCAAGAAAAAGAGCAACAAAATAAAATTAGCCTAAGTAGACAAGTGTCCAGGATTATCATCCATGAATTCTGCATGTTTTTAGGTTAGTTCCTGAACAGTCAATATCTTTGGTTCTGGAACAGAAAAGATTGATTAGAAACTAGAGCTTCCTGTTGCAAAATTTATTATTTCCTGAACTTACAGTTTTGACATCCTGCCTTTCTTCTTCTTGCACAAGACACACAAAGCAACTTGCAAGCTTCTCCTCCTCTCCATTTTATCCTCACAACAGCAGCTGCCCTGTGAGGTGGGTTAGATTGAGAGTCAGCAACTGGCCCAAAGTCACCCAGTGAGTTTCATGGCCAAGTGAGACTAGAACCCACATCTCCTGAGTCCCACTCCACACTGGCTCTGGCGATGCAGCCTGTATACTGAGTGACTGTTAACTGGTTTGTGCTACTTCAAAGGGTGGTTGTGTAGTCTAGCAGCACTGGTACCGGATCAGAACCTCTGGTCATGCAGTTCACATGCACTGGTATCGCCGTAGATACAAGGAACCGATATCTGTTTGGTCCGTTACCTTATTTCCCCTTATGTAAAATAGCCCATCTCTCATGGTGGTTTTGGGGATGATTGTATTAAGAAATTGAGCATTTTTTGCATTTGATGATTATTTAATTTTATATTTTGTGCAGGTCTGGTGCCTATTTAATCACTTTACGGTCTAGTGGGAGATGCAGGATGCAAAGAATGTCCATTTATTTGTTTTTGTTTTGTTTGAAATTTGCCTTTTAGGGTAAGATGGTGAAAGGAATGGGTGGTGCCATGGATTTGGTGTCCAGTGAAAGGACTAAAGTGGTTGTCACAATGGAGCACTCAGCAAAGGTAAAACAAACAAACCAAAATAAAACTAATAGAAAGCAATATGCCTGTCCTGATTTTTAAAAATTGATTAGTGCCCTGTTGTGCTCCTTGCCTTCATAGGAGTGATCGCTCGCACAGCAGGGCTTTCTCACTTTAAAAAATAACCTAAAATGAGTTGAAATGTTCATTTCTTGAATGGGCCTAGTCAGCAGAGCTGATAGAAGGAAGCATCACTGCTCTTTGCCAATCCAGGCATATTCTAAGAAGGCTGGAAGTCGTGCAAGTGGCTGCTCTTGGAGGCACACCTGACTTGGAGCTGCCCTGTTAGCTCATTGCTTCTGTCTGCGCTAGCCTGTGGCCTACCTCCTTGGGCTTTAATTCCCGCCTTGTATCTGAATGGTGCACCATGTGAAATAGCCGATATCCTGAGGCATTCAGATATCTACTGTGCTAAGAGAAGTGGCCTTAAGAGCCATGCTGGGTTAGACCAGCAGTCCATCTAGTCAAGCGGTAGTCCAGGCATGGGTACCATTGTCCGTTTCCACGCATGTTCATCAGCAGCAATCTTCCAGATTGAAGTGAGAATAAAGCCCTCATTGGTAGAGGGGTTGCCAACGCGCATAGAGAAAAATGGGTGCACTATTAGACTTAGAGAGCCTGTAGAGAGGATACAAAAGAAAGAGGTGTAAGAACTGCAGAAGATTTCTGCTGGATCAGACCGAGTTTCCCTTGGATCCAGCATTGCTTTCAGAGTGGCGCAACCAGCTGCCTGTGAAAGCCCATCAGTAAGACATGAGTACGACAGCACTTTCCCACCTATCTTCCCCAGCAACCAGTGAACATACATACATCCAGTTGTAGTAGTAACTATTGACAATCTTATCCTCCTTGATTGATGTCAGGAAAAAAACAGCCTCCCTGACATCCTCCCTGCACTGTTTAAATTATTTGGCCAGAAAATGATGCCTTTGTCACAGACATGGGAGTCACTTGGTAGTGGCAAGATTTTGTGTTGCCTAAGCAAGTATGTATATGACGAGACCCTTTTTGAATCTTAAAGTGCAATAACTAGTAAGGAATGAATATAAGGCCAGGTCAACTCAAATTATATTCTTTTTATATTGTGTTTATTTATTATTGTGAGCCGCCCTGAGGCTTCGACGAATGGGGCGGCATAGAAGCCTCCTAAATAAATACATACATACATACAATACAATACAATACGTGTTCAGAAAATGCTGTATTTGATGCTTGCTTGGGGAAGTTGAGTTCCTCTTTCATGGTTAGCTGTTTGCTCACGTTGATCTGGTATACAGCGGCCTCCTGCAGCAGTCTGGGGTCTTGTGACGAAGAAGCAGGCATCTTATTGCTGGGCTAACATGGGAAGTGGCCCTGAGGTGGTAATTTTCTCCCTCTTGCTCCTATGCTGGTGCAGATAAAACTTTATTTTATGTGTTTGTTTATACAGTGATATATAAACTGCCTTTTCATGCATAACTGCTTTCATGAGCTGTGTACACCATTTCATTAAAAACATAATCATAAAATAGAACCATCCAATTAAAACCACAGTACAGAAACGAAGGATAAGTAGTTGATTAATCCCTGGATTGGGTGAAAAGTAGGCTGAAATCATAACCTGGGCTAGCTCTGAAGTGCTGGAGAATTAAGTATGTCATCTTCTACTGCTGGCTCATGTCTCCACTGAGAGCCCCACACTGAGAGCCCCACATGTGTTGTAAGCCGCCCCGAGGCTTTGGCAAGGGGTGGCATAGAAATGTTCTAATAATAATAATAATAATAATAATAATAATAATAATAATAATAATAATAATCCAAGATCTGGAATTGGCTGAATATCCCATTCTTCTATTCCCATTTTGATGGTGTTCTGTAGATACAGCTTTAGATAGGTCATAACTGCTGCCGTAATAATAATGGGGTGACAGCAAGATCATCCTTAACTGCAAATTTGTGTAACGTTGGGGTCATGGTGGTGGTCTTGAAAGCCACCTCTCCACAAGTCTGTGTGCTTCAGTCATCAGGGGATGTTTAGAGGAGATATTACATGACCTTAAAAGATATACCTGATGGGTTAGTGAGCACTTCCCTTTAAAAATAGCACTGATAAATCATGACTGTGCCTGGAACAGACCTTGAAAGGTCCTTGAATTAAGCATTGTTGAGGTCTTGTAGTCATTTTTTCTTAATGCCAGTCAATTTCATTGAGGGTGCTAGCAGTCTTGGCAGCAGATGTAGATGTTAACTCGTATGAATTAGAATGAAACCATAACTGCCTACAGCAAACCAGAAAGAAACAGGTGGGGGGAATGGGTGAGAATACTCGCTGCTCCTCCATAGATAAGCAGAGTCGTCATGTGTATAAAATCCATAAAATTTGGCACTGATTAATTTAAGCTTGGAAAGTCTTCCAAGTTGCTTCTTGAAGTATAGAAATGCAAATGAACAATTGGAGATGAAAGCAAATTATTACCAAAGCTGTTCACCTACTGTTAATTAACACATGTAAAAGCAGACTTCTGGAAATTTTAAAGGGGCCGCTAAATTATGGATTGACATGAAACTCTTTGCAGCCAGATTCAGAGATTATATCCTTTGCAAGCATTGGTTTCATAATAAATACAGGTTTAATGCACTCCTGACCTGAGTTGCATGTAAAAAGGGCCCTAAATACTGACTGAGTTAGCATCCTCTGCTAGTCCAAAGACTTTCCAAGTGGCCTGTGACTTTGAAATAGCTTTGGTGTTGGTGGCTTTCCCTAACATGCTACCCACCAGGAATTTTGGACTTCAAGTCATGTTGATCTCAGCTATCCTGGCCAATGGTTAGGAATGTTGGGACTCGTCATCCAAAGCACTGAAGTGCTATAGGCTGACCTAGAATATGCATGCAATAGATTAAAGAGACTTCCGTAAACACAATGAACTACAAAGGTAACTTCACTGGCGGAATCTTCTATCGAGTTGTGACATGTTCTGAGGTTGTTTTCTGTGATGCTCAAGCAAACATTTTTTCCTTTGGAAGGTAATTGTCCATTTTTGTGCTTTCTTTCCTTCTAGGGAAATGCCCACAAAATTTTGGATCACTGCACTTTGCCAATTACTGGGAAACAGTGTGTGAATCGCATCATAACTGAAAAGGTAGGGCATTTAATTTTGTTAATCCCATTTCCCCTCTAAGTAGCTCAGAGCTGTCTTTTAACCTTTGCAATAGCACAGTAAGGATGGGTAGGCAGTGAATTGTCCAGGGCAAACTCTGGAAAGTTAAAATGCCAGTATGGTATAGTAGGTAATGTGTTGGACTGGGACTTGGAAGATCCAGGTTCTAGTCCCCACTCAGCCCTGAAGCTTGCTGGGTGACTTTGGGCCAGTCACTTACTCTTAGCCTATTTTACCTCACAGGGTTGTTTTGAAGCCTTGGGGTGCTTGCAGGGATAACAAAATGATAAATGAACAATGTCTTTGTGAGAATGGCCAGTTTTAACCTGGCTCAGGAAGATCAAGGAGGTGCCTTCCCCACCTACCCTCAAATAAAGGACCCCCCCCCCCCCCAGTTCTCTCAACTGCCTCTTTCAGTCCTTGCTGTATTGAACAAGCAAGGTCTGATGGGGATTCTCTTTGCATTAGTTTGAACTCCAGTAAAAAATCTCTAGGCAATTACAGACTATGACTTACAAATGCCAGTTGCACTGAGAACGTTTGGCAGTAGAGAAATGAAATGAATCAACGCATTGACTTTTCCAGCTTGAAACACTGGCTGCAGGCCTCTTGCTTAACTAGTAAGGCTTTCCTTCTTTCCATTTTAGAATACACTTCATTTATATTTCCTTTCAATCCTGCAGGCTGTGTTTGACGTAGATAAGAAAAATGGGCTGACTCTGATTGAAATCTGGGAAGGCCTGTCAGTGGATGACATCAAGAAAAGCACTGGTACTGACTTCGCAGTAAGTTGTTGTCTGCATTGAGCTGTGTTTTGCATATTCGGTGGGAAACTGTCCAAGTGGGTAAGAATCACGTCTGGTCCTGGCCATTTGGCTTCTTGTGCCCTTTGGTTTCTCTGCCGCCTGCCCTTAGCCTGACCCACTACTGAAGGGCCTTCCCTGCTACATGCCCCTAGTTCCAGTTGAAGAATGTGGTCTTTAACTGGAACAGGTTCAACACTCCTGCTTTAACATACAGTGATAGAGTAGACAAATGGCATAACAGCACTGTGGCGTTTGGAAAGAGATGCAGCTGTCCATACTTATTTTCATGGCTGATTTTGAAAAAGCGTATTCCAGACAACACATTCAGCAGCCCATAGCAAGAGAATAGTGATTTAGAGACACCCGTCATTATTATGGAAGTGGCATTATATCAAGAATGAGCAATGCAGTTTGGATTTTGCTTGGCTCCAAAGTCAAGCTCTTTTGTTTTTTGTTTTTTTCCATGTACCCTTAAATCAGATCTACAGCTTAGCTGGTAGATCATCCTGGTGGGGCAATCTATTCTAGTTTACAGGACAAATTTATTATTGAAATTATAACACCACCATAAAAACAGAATGGAAAGCCATAACTGTAAATTTGTTAGGTTATAAAATAATAATGATCAGCTTTGCTCCATACAAATTAAAATATGTCTGTCTTGTCTTCCTGTGAAATCCTGATTCTCCCTTAGGGGATCCAAAAACGTATTAAACCCACAGTCCTATATAGCACTTACCAGCTAGTCAGATCCATAGAACTCAGTGGGGGTCAAATTCTGAATAGATTTGTTTAAGCTTTAGACTAGGATCCCAGTGAACAAGTGGCTTTCAGAAGAAAAACAAATACTGTTCTTTCTTTTATGATAAACTACCCATTTGGTAAAAGGGACCTTAGGTCAAAGTTGCAGAACATGTCCTTGTTTCAGGGCTTCTTAGATGCTAGACTGTATGCAGATTTCTTGTGCATACCGGTTTTTCTGTTTGCTTCTATGCCCCAGATTGATCGGCATACATACTAATGCTCATACATATTTGTTTTTGTTCTGTCAATTGAAATGAATGAGGGTATCTGTCAAGCAAAAGAATCAAGGGGGTATGCACACGAATACTGAGTGCCTCCATTTGGATTGGGAGCGGGAGCCAGTGTTTCTTGGGGAATAATTAACGTTGTTGCTTGTGCAATTGCAAGCAATTATAACTGAAAATGGCTTGTGACATGGCTTCATTAATGTAAAATCTTGATGACCTTGTTCATGCATAATGCTAAACCATGGCGCATTTACGTCCTACTCTGAGTTTTTCTGAGGTCCCCCCACCCCCGCGTCTCATCTACTCCTTCCCTGGATCCCAAATGCCTTCCGATGCTGTAATAAGGACAAGTAGACATCTGGGGGTTTTGACTGTTCTTGTCTGCTGTACATTTTGCTTTAGCCTAGCAAAATAATGTAGCCTAGCAAAACAATTACTCATAGTTCTGGTTTCAGTCCATGGTTTAAACAACACAGTGTTCAAAACCCAACAACAGGTTCTCTTTCTTGGTTGTTAATAAACTATGGTTTATTAGAATAGCTGCACTCACACATTACAATAATCTAGAATTCAACGATAGCATTATGTACAAACCAACCCATTATGCTGGTGTTTACTTAGCATAATTGTATACTGCATGAAAATCAAACAGAGTGAAATTGTAGTGGTGAAGGTTTGTACTTGGGCATCAAATAACCATGCCACCCAATCCAGAGCCTTCTAAGGCCTCAAAGAACATGATGTGAATGCATTTTTCATGTAAATTAACACATTTAACATTCTGATAGATAAAATTTATAAGTTAATTGCACTTCCCAAAATGAAATCTGTGAAATCCCAAACTCCAGCCATTCAGTAAATTGTTCCAGCTCTCCATTCCAAATGGAATTTATCTTTTTTGTAGACTGCTGGGTAATCTTTCTCAGAACTCCTACATGAATCAAAGAATTCATGATAACTACTTCTCCTCCCCCTGCACACACACTTTCTTTCTCTCTGCTCAAATTCTTCCTCAAAGTCAATCTTTTTTCTTCTGCAATGCCTTTAGCTTAATCCTTCAGTCTTCATCCCCATACCTAGCACTTTCAAAATGTTCGAACCACTTGACTTCATAAGATAGAACATTGTTATTTTCCCTGTGTAGCTGACATGGTCTGCCTCAGTTACTCCATCCCCAGGCCTCCATCTTTATGGTGCAAAGGAGGCATCCTATGAAGCAGGGGTCCATCTTGTCAGAAGGCTGGAACATCATTACAAAAGTAGTACTTTCATGTCTAGGACAAGTGGGATGATAAACAAGGAATTCTACCACATACGGAACACTTCCAGAAAGACCGAGTATCTGAGACCATAACATGCTAAAGTGACTGTAGGACCTGGCTGTTTTTATTTGTGTTCTCTGTGCATCACACATAAGGACTCTGTACCAGCACAGAGCCTGTTGTTAGGAAGATTCTATAGCTGCACATTTATTTGGGTGGGGGACCCTCCCCTTCTTGTTCCAGGCATAGATGGGAGAGGCTCTTGCCAATTCCCTCAGTTGCTTTTCAGCCATCATTGTGCCTAGACTGGGAAGCACTTCTCTACAAACTTAAGGATTTCACAGTCCTTATTATCTGCATCTCTATCTTTCTTTCTTCCCTTCTCTACATACACAGCTGCTTACGTCCTCTTCATTCTCTGCACAAAACTCCTTTTCACTCTTTGACTAGCATTACAATTTTTTTTTTCCTCTTCCTCGTGTCCTCTGTCAAAACCTCACTTCTTGTCCCATGTTTGGCCTTTCCTGTCTATTACAGTGGCTTCAAAGGCACCCTTTAAAATGTGCATCCACTGTGGGAATTTCTCCTCATGGACAGGCAATCTCTCTACCTCTTCTGCTTGGGTGAGGAATATGTCATCAGTTCCTGCCCTCACTGCCACACCTTCACTGAGTAGGACCAGAAAAATAGGGCAGAACGACTAAGGGACAAACTCTGGAGCAGGACCCTACAGGCCACTGACTCCACCAAGCAAGCAGGGCATGATTGGCCATTCACTTTGGCTGTGGCAACACCACATAAGACCGCACTGAGAGCAAAAGTTCCAACTGAGCCCAGCCCAGCAATATCCAGATGCTCGCTGGAAGACTGCGTGGGCAGCAAAATGGCCGAATGTGCAAAAAAGATGTCTGCTGCAGCCAAGAAGCAGCACAAGTGCCTTGCTGAGCCCCTCCCAATCCTCAGCCCTGAGAAATTCACCAGACTAAAAGCAGCTGGAGCCCTTGGTACCAACAGAAGAACCAGTCCTGGCAACATTGATATCCAAGGGGGAGATAAGGGATAGCCCTCCCAGATCACCAGCCTAACCACCATCCAAGGCATTGACATCACAGCAATCCACACACGCCTCCCAAGACTGACTCCACCAGCTCTGGAAACACAAGGGCAGTGAGACATACCACTTCCCACTGCTGGAATGGGACTGGGCTGACGACTGGTTGTCAGCCCCACATTGGTCTCGAAGGGACTCCCAAGCATCTCGTAGGGATGATCATGATTCTGGGTACTGAGAAGATGCTCAGGCTGCACAGCAGAGCAAGCAAACACCAGGATGCTGACTGTCCTCACTTCTCCAGCATGATGCTCCATCCACTGATGCCTCTACAAGGACCCAATACTGGCTAGAGCCACCCAGTTGCAATCTGCAATGCCACCAGTACTGAGATCCTTGTGAATGAAGCTGCCCTCTCCAGCACTGGCCCCTGAGGACTACATAGCAGACTTTGACTTATCAGTATGGCTGGCCCCATCTACCTCCTTGCCTGGTGCCACTGTTGCCATACCAGACCTGGTGTCCCAGCAGAGGAGATGAGCAGGTTTTCTGAACATGTCCTCAGGATCGTACACTCCCTTGGACTCAAGATGGACTCATGACAGAGTAATGGACCCTGTCTTTGACAATCCATATCAAGGGCTTGGTACGGCTGACAATACCATTTCTGTCCACACTGCTTCAGACAATTCAGCAGTCATGGAATACTCCCTCAGAAGCACACTCCTAGCCAAAGAGACTTGAGAGTATGTACTAGGTGATACAGAGGGACATCCCATTCCTTCCAGTACCCAAGGCCCAACTTGGTTATCAAGTTGGTGCAAGGCTGATTGCAACAGGAGTGTCCAGTGCCAGTTGACCAGGAGGGCTGCCATCTGGATGGTTTGGCAAAGTGGGTCTGTGTGGCTTCAGCACTTGGTCTCTGAGTGCTGAAGCCATGAGGCTACCATGACCTGATACCAGCTGTTTTTATGGGAGAAGATCAGAGCAAAACTGTCCACTATATATCGGCGGGTCTTAAAAATGCTCATATTCATTCTTTGTTAGCTTTGACTCTGCCTTCTTTCTTCTGTTTTGCTATTTCTTTCAGTGTTGAAATTGGGTTAAGTCTCTGTCCATGGCAGTCTCCTATCTTTTGCTTCTGTTCCTGGACAACATATTCCCCAAAAGTAATGCTGCTTCTTGGTACCTTGTAATATTAAAAGCTACTTCAAATAGCTGCAAGTCTTCTGGAAATCTTGTAGACATTATTTGACCATTTAATTTATCTGTCTCTTTCTTTCTAGGTTTCACCAAACCTCACACCAATGAAGCAAATTTCAACCTGAGAAGTAGACTGGATTTAGTATCTTCCATACTTCCAGTAAAGGGGAATCAAATGTCTGTTTTGCAATTACACATTTTAAAGAGGTTTTTGTAAGTAGTTTCTTTGGTAGTTAGCGCCAGGCTGACTATGTATCTATAACTCCATAAATGTTTGTTTGCACACAACAGTACTGTTTCCAAAACTAAACTCAATTTTGTACCTAGATATTTTTAGCTATCATATTGCAGGGTTGATAGGTTTGTCAATACACAGTGGCAAGAGGCATTGGCCCAGTGTGATGGTTGTATCTCAGTTTGTAAAATTGAGATTTGTATGCATGCAACTCTTCCTCAGGAGCTGTGATCAAACCAGGAAGACTAAACAGTTTCTACTTTGTCCGAGCCCTGAAACCATGGCTACCAGCCTGAGAACAATCTAGGACCTTAAATCGGCTCAAACCCATCTGAACAAGGCCAGTGCCTTCTAGATGTGATCTTAATGCTGTCAGTTTGGACAGAAGCCACTTCCTCATGCCAACCATGCCAGCTTGCAAGTGCCTGTACATCAACTGCAATTATGCACACACAGAAAGGCATCAGACAACATGTTGGCCTAAACTATGTGAATGATCATAACTTTGGATATTTGGGTGTTCTAAGTCCAGAAACCAAGGAAAGGTGCTTGCCTTTGAGATTTCCAATGGTGAAGGGATGGTGTTTCTGCGCTCGGCGTGACACGTTCCTCTTCAGAGAAGCAGCATCAAAAGCACTTATTTGTTGACAGTACAAATTATAGACAAAATGTCTATGTATGAAAACTTGAGCATGGAGATTTGCTTAAATTGCCTACATTATTTGCAAAAAATTTGGGTTTCCCAGGCATAAGATTTTGATATTTGATTTGCTGAAATATACATAGCCCTGGGTTGCATATGAAAAGTGCGTTGTTCAGCTTTGGGATGGGGAAAACTTTGTTGCAATGGAAATTTATTGTCATAACAATATCGTGGTGGCTTTTTTTTCAGACCTTTTAATAGAAATATATACACAAGTGCACATGCACATCTCATGTGTGGAATTCTGCCTTTCTGTTGTTAACAATGAATCATTCGCACAAATGTCTAATGACTCCAATGGGAGCAAGGCAGGGTCTGTTTTTTTTTTTTAACTGCAATTGTTATACCATTTATGCATTGTATAAAAGTTAAACCATCTGAAGTTAGAATTAAAACAGTGCCAGATAACAACTGTCTATCTTTCTTGGCCTGGGCAGTCCCAAGAGTTTGTACCTTTTCCCCACTCCAAAGCTTCTTGAAATATGAGATTAATAAGACAGAAATCAGTTAGGGATGATCAGACATTTTTGCATTAGGAAAAAATCAAGTACTTGAAGAAAGCCATATGTTGTAATTGATGGCTGATCTTGGATTGTCTAGTTTAAGAATCAGGGTGGATAACTTGTTTCAAATCCCTGTTCAGCCAGTTCAGCTTATTGGGTGGCCTTGGGGAGAAACAGTCTCAGCTTACGCTACCTCCCAGGTTTGGGATGCCATTCTTGAGCATCTCAGAGCAGTGTTGGACTGCAGGTGCTACTGTTCTGTTCCAAACCTTTGAACTTGCCTTCTGTTGCATTACATGCGTGCGGTTGGGCGTCTTTGAGAGGGAGTTGTCCTGTGTCCTTGCCTCCTTCTGATAAGCCAGATCTTGCCTCCTTATTAGTGCTGGCAAAGTAAAACAGAACAAGCCTGGAGCACTTTGTTCACGATTCTGCTTTGTCCATGTAGCGTTCCTGGAAAAACTCTTTTGAGCCTGATGCTGAAACTAATGCTACTTGAAGCCCTTTATGTGAGTTCAAAACTCAGGCCTCAGTCCATTCTATCTCCATTTGCCAATGCTGTTACCAGAGGCCATCACAGTTTGCAGCCAATAATGTGTTGGGCTTCCAGCTGACTGGATCCAGACTTGGAGCCTACCCAATGGAATCAACAGAACTCAAATTACTCACAATTGACACGCCATGCTAATTTTCGAGGGTCCTCTCTAAGCACTACTAAGTCTGTATCCAAGCCAGCATTACTATTTTCTGGAGAAGTAACCAATTGGTATGCTATGTCCGTAGGAGGTTTAAAACCGAGGGTAGGTATTGGCATTGATTCATCAGTGCTGAATAAGGGGCACTGCATGCCCTCTGTGCCATTGGATTATGTGACAGTGCAAACAAAGTGACTGGTATTCTCAGTCGGCGATACCCAGCTCTGTGTGCATTTGAATGTGTGTGGGGCAGCAACCCCTTACTACCCCCTTCCTCCATTTGTGGGTTGGACTTCTACATCCCTGAAATAAGTAAATTAGGGAGCAGCTATGAAAGGCCATTGAAAGATGAGAACTAGAATTTTTCACTTCTCCTGCATGGCATGTTAAGGTCTGGATACTAGCAAAGGACTAGTGGATGTCATTGTCCACTTGGATGGAAAAGCATTTCATGACAAGAACAGTTGCTGTTTGCTGCTTCTTAGTTTGGAAAATGTTGCCATTGGTGCTGGACACATGACAGATACTAAAGAAACTGCACATTGCAGTGAAAAATGGAGTTCCCATCATATTAGAACAGGTTTCCCCAATGTGGTGTCTTCCAGATGCTTTGAACTACAGTTCCCAGCGTTCCTGTGTATTGGCCATGCTGGCTGGAGCTGATGAGAGTTGAAGCCCCAAAGCATCAGGGAAATATTAGATTGGAGAAGGCTGTGTTAGAGCAATGGGCAGCAGTCACCCCATGAGATTGATGCATAGAATTGATGCACAGTAGCTTCAAGACAAAAAAAAAGGAAGTGTTTCTTTGCATACACACATATTATATAAATAAGGCATAGCTAACTTATGGACTTTGCTGGCAGCGTGGTGGTGATGGCTGTTGGCAGAGATGGATTTAAAAGGGGAATAGACAGATGAGGGGAGGCCTACAGGCAGCAGTTAGCTAGGACAGCTATATACAGCTGCCACTTGAGTGGATTGAATACCAGCTTCTGGAGATGACAGCAGTTGCAGGTTCCCCCAGCATGGTGGCCTTCAGAAATCTCATTCCTCAAAGGGACTATTGGCTGTGCTGGCTGGGAATGATAGGAGTTATTGGCCAAACACACCTAGATAGGCTGCCAAGTTGGGAAAGGGTTTGGTTGTGGGCTTCTCAAATGCTCCCAGTTAAACCGTGTTGAGGAACAGGACGCTGGGCAAGATAGACCTTTTGTCTAATCCAGCAGGGCTTTCTTACATGTTTACAAAACAAACAAAACACCAGTTTCTGTTCAATATCAGGCAATGTGTGCAGAGTAACAGGAATGATGCTCTCCCCTCTCCCCTTCAGTTTATAGTTTGCTTGCTTTCATGTTGTATGTCGTCATGCTTTTGGTTCTGTTCATTGACAAACCAACTGGCAAAATATAAACAGCTGAGGGAGCTACTGAATGTACTGTAAACTGTGTGTCCAGGTATCTTTTATATGTACTTGCAAACAGTCAATAAATCAAATTGCAAAAATAGTGCACTGCTGCCAGTCTTTTTTAAGGAAAATGTGACTTGTCAGAAACAGAGGTGTCCTTTATGACATCTTTTGGAATAGGACTGTAGCTTGGGGGGTGGGTTGAACACATGCTCTGAGTGCAGAAGGTCCCAGCTTCAATCCCAGAAAGGGCTAGAATCATAGAATAGTAGAGTTGGAAGGGACCATCAGGTCCCATCCTCTGCTCAGTGCAGGACTCCAAGTCAAACCATCCCTCTCCAATGGCTGTCCAGTTGCATCTGAATACCTCTAGTGTGGGAGAGCGTACAATCTCCCTTGGTAAACAGAAGTTCTTCCTGATGTTCAGCCAGAACTTGGCTTGCTCTAACTTGAGCCTGTTATTCTGTGTCCCACACTCTGGGATGGTTGAGATCCTAGCCACCTCCTTTCTGACAGCCTTTGAGGTACTTGAAGAGTAAGTGCTGCTAGGAAGGTATCCTGCCTTGGAAACCTGCGGCCAGCCAGTTTCAAACATGGATCATGCGAGAGCTGAGCCCTGTATCTCTACACACCCTCCCTCTTGTGGAAGATACTTCACAAGAATTTAAAAATGTGGGGTTGGAAGAGAGTATGCAGACTGGCTGTTCGTTTTTTCTAACCTTTGGAACAGTGACTAGAGAGAGATGTTTAAAATCTGGAGTTCTCCCACATTTTTGACCATTCTATTTCAGTTTAATAGAAATTAAACCAATGATAAGTAGCATTTTGGAGCAATTCTCATGGCTTGCTTTGGGGGTTTTGTTCTTGCATCATATAGGAGGTGGCTGAGCAATGTGCCCATATGCTGTTTTTTTTAATTTTTTAAACTTTAATTTTTTAAAAAAAATTAAGTGATTGGTTTTTAAACATGGTCTTCCTCATTGCTAGCTCTTCTATTTACAGTGAAAACCTGGTTGTATACAGCCAAATCATAGCTGCCATTTTCCAAGATGGCCAGGTAGGATTGTCCAAGCTAGAATTATCTGTGAATTTCATCTTGTTTCAAATTATTTCTGGGCCCACTGCCTCTTGGAAGTTAATGTTCAAGGACTTTGTTGCATGGGGGAGGGGGTGCTGTTTAAGGAATAAAACCAAAGCTCTCTGGGACATGTGGAACTAGTATTACCAGGCTAGGATCTGAGTATTAATACTTTATTCCTATTTTGAGTAGCTGGTGTCTGCTT
This sequence comes from Varanus komodoensis, assembly GCF_004798865.1. NCBI lineage: Eukaryota > Metazoa > Chordata > Lepidosauria > Squamata > Varanidae > Varanus > Varanus komodoensis. Next base: position 350,695 of record NW_025336087.1, on the reverse strand, counting down.
TAGAACATTAACACTCCATCTGTGAATAAGTGTTTCCTTAATAATATCTTTCAAAGTAATTTTCCATAAGGCCTCTAATATAAATTAATTGTCAACCTGTTCTTCTTTACCCATTACTTTGCCAGCAATTTTTAAAAATAGATTAATCATAATGGACTTTTTCTTTCTGCTGGTGATAGTTAAGACTGCAATCTGGAACTAATTTACATTCATATAAAGAACTCAGATCAATGACCTCTATTACCCTAATGATAAAATACCAGAAGAGGTTTCTAGTGTTCTTTGAATGTTCCCCCTGCCCTGCCATTTAGGAAGGTGCTCTGTCATTGACGTATCATCAGCCATCTCTTACAGAAGAATTGCACGTTTTGTTATGGGGTTATGGCTGGAACTGCTTCTTCTCTTTCTCTCTTGAATTCCTGTGTTCTCAGTAAGGTGAACAGACTATCAGTCAAAATAATAATAGTCATAGTGAGTTGGATCCATACTTAAGGTAGGATGGAGATATATACTGGATCAGCTATGCTATCCGAGGTGAACTGCACACTCCTTTATGGTAGCTTCCAGTGGCCTGAAAGATCACAGAGAGGAGATCCTGCTGGGTGGGGCAAACTGTAGTAGAAATGTGGGGGAGCAAAGGATCCCCCAGATCAGCAGTCTTCCTAGCAAAGCAGATCTTGCATCTGACCCTTAAGTTGTACTTAGAGTTAGACCTACTTCAGTCGATGAGACTTAAGCTGACCATGACAAACTTAAATCCCATTGATTTGAAGAAGTATTCTAAGTATTATTTGATTTTATTTCTATACTGGCCAATCACCAAAGTTGTCTGAGTAGTTTACAGCTTTACAGTTTTCTTACATGAAATTTGAATAGGTCCCTTACAATAGATACATATGAAAAAGATTCCTCTATATTGTTGGCATAAAGCAAAATAAACTACTGTCTATAAACATAGTTCTGCATTGGCTTCAACAAAGGCAGACCAAATATTCATGTATTCATTAATGGGTAAGGTAAAAGGTAAAGATTTCCCCTTGACATTTAAGTCCAGTTATGCCTGACTCTGGGGGACGGTGCTCATCTCTGTTTCCTAGCTGTCCGCAGACAGTCTCCATGGTCATGTAGCCAGCATGACTAAACACCGAAGTGCATGGAATACTGTTACCTGCCCACCGAAGTGGTACCCTTTTATCTACTTGCATTTGCATGCTTTCAAACCGCAAGGTTGGCAGGAGCTGGGACAGAGCAACAGGAACTCACCCCCTTGTGCAGATTCGAACCGGCGACCTTCTGATCAACCAGTCCAGCAGCACAGCAGTTTAAACCACTGCGCCACCTGCATTCATGGGTGGGATACATTTAAAGACCACACAACCAAAAGTTGGAAACAACATTAAGTCCTCAATTCATTGTGTAACTTGAGGCAGCTGTTGGTCCTTCCAGTACTGTGCTGTTAGTCTTTGAGCTGTCCAAAGGGCAGGTTGAATTATATGCGGCCCTGAACACATACTGAGTAGCAAATCTTAATTTTTTAAAACTTCCAGATGTGGAGCTACCACTGAAATTAGCATTGCCATATCCAGTGTGCCCTGTAACATCCCCTAATAGGGTATAGGGTGAAGTCAGCCGCAATTTTGTGCATTCCCCTCCACTCTTGTTTCAGATCACTGGTGGCTGCTTTCATGGAAGACAGTTCGTCAGAGGCATGAATTGTTATCCTGAGCTACATGTATGGGGTTGGGACTGCAAACAGTGAGGTCGGAGAGAAATGAAATGCAGGAAGTATGAACAGTGATTATTAGGTTGTTAATTGTGACCACTTGGTCAGTTGTTGGTGCCAATGACCAACGTTGGGATACCTGAGTTAGAACTGACAACAGTTTTGTAAATAGCATTTGTCGTAATCAAATCTCCTGCTTTGATCTGAAAAGCACGAATGGAGAATGCTTGGTGTGCCTTACCCATGAATACATGGCCTTGGAAGTCAAGCCAAGGAGGAAAAATGCAGCACTCTTGCCACCTATCTTGTTTAATTTTCTCTCTCATAAAAGTTCCCTTGTGTCCACTGAACATTCAATTATTCCTCTTCTCCTTTCACACATACCGAAATATGCATTCAAATGGGTTTGCCTGTTTGCTACTCAGATCAACTTTGTATTTTTATCCACTCTTTCGTACATGTTTGGCTCGAGTGTATTCCAAGAAGTATTGTGTTTGAATCAGATTAAAATTTAATGTGTTTCTTGATAGATGTATATTGCAAAGAATGTGGTATTCCATATAGGGTGCACAGCTTGTCAGATTGTCTCCTCGTATCAAATTTCTGGAATACAAGAATTCAATCCAAGCAGCTATAATTGAGAGAGCATAAGGTTGCCAGGAATAGCAGCTGCTGGACTTATCCATTGACAGACATCTTGCTGATGAATTATTTCATCTTTGCTGTACTTGCTTTGGTGTATTTTAACCCAATAGACTGTCATGCCTAATGACCATATTCTTGTAGCTTAATTCAGACAGAGCTTTGGAGGGTGTAACATTCTCTAGAGCTTCTTTTACTTTTGCTATAATACTCTAGGAAAGACATCTCACAAATAGATGGAGAATCTCAATTAGAAATCATGGATTTTCTTTTTCATGTTATTTTATTAGAATACGCCGTATCCCATCTTTTAACTCAATGAATTTCCAAGGCAGCTTCTACAAATATATGACCAAAGTATACACTGACAATTGTCCTGGTCTGCCTTTTCTAGGAAGTGCCATTTCTGGAGCTCTAAGTCAAAGCTGTATACAAAAGCACGCCTAGCCACTTGAAAAAGTCCTAGTGGCTTTGCTATCTTGCCAATCAGACATTTGCACTGAGATATTGCATGATGATGTCTTGATCTGTGTCAAGATTGCAACCTGAAATGGCATCAAGGTACAGGGTCTTTGCACCAGATCCTATCCACCTCATCTTATTTTGCCCAAAAGATGGTATTTTATATAACATTCCTGGTGAAAGCATATATCAAAACAAAAGTCCTTGAGAGGAAAGTACGTCTATGATGATTAAATAAACCCTTGCAATATAAACTTACCACGTAATGTTATGCACCACAAGAACTATTTTGCCAGGACTGAATGTCATTAACGTCTAGAAGAAGAGTTCACAAATACCTTTCAGAGAACTGTTGGCATTTTCAATAAAATAAAATCCATCATCATCAACTGAAAATCACAATTTTGAATCTTTGATCAATTCTTTACAAGACATATTCATGTGAAGAACTTTATTCTCTGCACAACAATATGACTCATGATCGTTCATACTTTAAGCCTTTGCTGCTATGTAGCAATGCATTTGGACTAGGCCCATCCTGATAATTTTGGCCAAAAGCTCCACTAGTCCCTCATAGCCAGCATGAAAAGAACCATTCTGGGTGCTTCTCCAAGGCTGGAGGAGCATCCCTGGAGAAGAGGTGAAGGAGGAATTCCAGGAGATGGAGAAAGCGGGAGACCAGCAGTGTTGCTCCCCCCACCCCCTGTCTGAAGCCAAAATCATCCAGATGACTGGCAGAGCAGAAGAAGCAGGGAAGGAGTGGTTACTTTGTCCATCTGGTAGAAGATGTCCATATGGCTGAATAGAAAACCTTATACATGAACGTGTTCCATTGGGAACCAGAAGCGTCGCTAGAGTTACAATTTGTGACTCTGTTGGATGAACCAGAGTTCAGAATTAAATAAATCAGTATTAAATAAACCAAATATCTGACCTTGTGTGAGGGAGGTGAGGAATATACTGTGTCTTTTTTCCTCGTTGTTATGACTATCTTCAACCTATGGTCTACTTTTGTTGCAACACAAGTGCACAAAATTGCATCTGTGCCTTGTTATGCTGAGGCTTTGCTCACAGGAATCTATGATCTGGGCCCACAGGGATTTGATGCGCAGTCTGTCTCTCTTTAACCGAGGCAGTCCCCATACTTTCTAGCACAGGTCCCTGCTAAAGCACTGATCCTATTTTGACCACATGCCTACCTTTAGCATGGAGTCTAAGTTGTGAGGCTGGACAAAGCACAGTCAGGTGGGCCATGGAGGCCTTATCTGGCAGCACTGGTACCACTGCATGGCTGTGAGGCCTATTTTCTCGCAATTCCTCAGAGTGATGCTATGTCAGGGGGATTGTGGGAATTAAAATGGCAGCTAGACTTAGCTATCTGCTTCTTCTCAGTTCAATGGGCTAGAAGGATTTCCCAGAGCCAGAACTATATTTCTGTGTTAAGCCAGACAGAGAGTATTCTTGTGATAAGAATGAATATAACACACTTTTTAAAAGGACTGTTGTGCTAAATGCCCAGGACTAACAAGAGGAGCCTCTACTGGAAACTGAAAGCAGCTGAATGTACTTCAGTGGAGGCCTTCCTTACTTTTTAAAATTAAATTTATTAATTTTGCTATTTGGTTTATGGAAACATACAGGCATGTAAAGTGGTCCTGAAGGTTCTGCCACCAAATTGCCCAACAATGGCCCATTGTTGAGGACCCTGACCACAGGGGACCCTGCCCCATTTTAATCATGTCAAGGGAGCAATGCCCCAACTGCTCTACTATTTGGGTGGATTGTACCTGCCATCCAAAGGAAAGGAGCCATAGATCTAGTGGATCTTAACAGGCTGGTGACTCCTAGGTCAGTGCAGCTCCTTGTCCATTACAGCCCTTATTTTAAGCTTTATAGGATCTCTCCATGGTGCTGAACTTCATCCCCCAACATCGGTTTACCACCATGGAGCATCACAGATTGCTCCGACGCCACTGATGTGGAGTCACCCACCCCTCCTTCTATTGCCATTCTCTGATCCCAGCACCCCTTTCTCCTGTCGTGGCATTTGTAGTCACATCAGTCTCTTGATCTGCAGGAAAATAAAGGCATTCATCTCAGCAGAATGTGTCTTATGAATGCCTTGCCATTTACACCTACCGCCCAGTAAGACATTAACTGATGTAAGAATCGCATCCCCTTGGCATTCTCTGACCCAATTAAACCTCTCCTTATGATGCCACTGGTGTGCAGATGTGAACAGCATGTTATCTAAGTCCTTGATCCTATTAAGCTGCAATTCTTAAGGTGGCAACAACTGTTACATCAGCCCATACAGTGACAGTCGCTGGCAATTGTCTTCTACCTCAAACTGTGACCAGACACAGACCCAAGAAGTTTAGTGATGTTCTGATCCTTACACTACTGTAACAATCCCATGGGCATCTGTCTGGCCACCATGGAAACAGAATGCTGGACTGGATCAACTTGTATCTGCTTATCCATAGGCAATCTTTCTAATGACGTTCTGTAACACTAATGATGTTTTCTAATGACATTCTCTTCACTACATGAGGCTTTAAATGCACCACTATTTGAGGCTTCTGCCTCCAGATTCTTTGAGAAATTAAGGCTGCCTCCTTGATATGTGTTTCCTCTGACCCCCAGATTTTCTTTTCTCTTCTTTATTCTGTTTCATCACTGAAACACAAGGTACTACTGTGGGTCTGCAGAACTGTAAAAATGCAGGCACTTCTTATTCTGGTTCATTCTGCCCCTTCCAAGTATTGCTGCTAATATTAATATTAAGGAAGATGAATAAATTAATTTCTATGTCACCAAATAGCCAAAGCTATCCAGGTAACTCACAACAATTCTATTAATAATGATTGCTCGATACATAAGCAAGGCCATGCTGGATCTGGTCAAAGTTTTGTCTCTCCCAGCAATTTATTTCCTACTGTGGCTGACCAGATGCCTTTGGAAAACCCACATCTCTCTCAACAGGCTTTTTTGGCAGTCTTCTCCAACCTAGCACCCATCCAGAAGTGTTGGATTACAATGTTCAGCAGACAGATAGATAGATTTAAGACCTAAATAAAAATGACAGTGTCAAGTCCACTGTCCTGCCAGAAGGAAAATCCAGGCACCATATCATTGATCTAACCAAAGCTGGGGAGTGCCTGGAAAGCATAGGAGAAACCCTAGAGGAGGTTGGTGTCATCTAAAGCACCAGCAAACTCCTACAAGTGAATTATCATGAGCACACAATAAATATTTCATGTAGAGAAGCCCTTTGAATATAAGTTTGCCTGCAATACTTGGCCCAAATCCCAAATGATGGCTTAAAAGTAAATCCCACCAAACATGGACCTGGAACATGGTGTATTGCATAGTTTGTGCGAAGGCTTGCTTCAGTTTTGTGATCAGATTGCTGCTTCCTAGGAAACAGGAGAAGTTCAACAACATATTACATAAAGTTTTTCAGAATGTCAAACCATGTCTTCTGATGAATTGCAAGAACATATACAGCTATCTCAATCATAACTTTTGAGAATTTAAGGGTGGAAAAAACCCAGACTTTTCACCATTTTTTTAAAGAAGGAAAAGGAAAGAATGATTGAAAATATAGCCAAGTGTCTCTGACATTATGTGTCAGTGCAAAATAAATTTAGTAATAACCTGTCAAATGATGTTCCAACTGCACAGCAAGTGCTCTGGCTCTATCATGATAGCAAATGGACACAACACATGGGTTTCTTGATTGGCAGCAAGTTTATGCAATCTTCCCAAGGCATTGGCAAGAAAAGAAAATTTGTAAAGATCCATTTAAGTCAAAGAATTACCAAAGCCACACTGTCTGGATTTTCAAAGGAAAACAAAGAGCTCAAATCACGTCCTTTTCTACCTCCGTGTTTGATTATACAGCATGAAATGGGTTGCATCAGACAGGCCAAGAAGAAAATGATTTTGGGTTTCAATTGTTAATAACAGGTTTTTGCCCCTGCATTGGACTTAAGGACTCTGGGGATCCCAAAGAAAAGATATGCAAGATCCAGGTTTGCTTACAAGGAGATCTAGTGTTCTGTTGAGTAACTTACAATGCACTCAGTAACAGCAGCAATCAATCAGCAAGACTCCCATCAGCTGGAATGGGCAGACAGCAGAGCCTGCTGGTCCAAGAAGTCTGGACAAAAATGAGTTGGGCTACATGCCCACGTTGTATGCCCTCCGCCATTAAAGGACAGCACCTATTGACACTGGGGTGAGACTTGCGGTTCCATGGATCACAACTACATCAGCGTTAGGGTTACATCATGCCTGACTCTGCTGAGTGGCAACTTGCTTTTTTGCACCATAAGATAGTATTGTTGCTCAATTGATTGGCAAGGCCATGCTCTGGTGAATGAACAAGGCTGCGCTGTGGTTGATGGGAGCATGAGTAGCCTGTCCCACAATCTAATCAACTCAGCCTAGGCCTGCAGTGCAAGTTGTTAGCCAGCCTGGTAAGCCAGCATCTGCTCATTGTTCCAGTACATGATACCGTGTGTCTGTCCTTTGTATGTCTTCCCTGCCAAGAGCCCCTGAAATAGCACAACCTACCAAGAAGCCTAAAAGAACAGGGGAAGCAAAAGATAGAAGACACACAGGTCACTTCTATTTAAACGAGTCAGCAGTGAAACCATAGCCATGTCCACTTAAGAATAAATCCTATGGATGCTGATGAGGCTTAGTGGTTGGGTTCAAACAGAACAACAAACCATAGTGTGGTATGGTTGTCTGAACCCAGGTAGGGACTTACTGCATGGAATGTTTGGGTTTTGTGTAGCCATGGAGAGAAACAACAGTCTGTTGAATTGCTTCCATGCTTTACCATGGCTTGTTTGATTGTGTGAATGCTGAAACATGGTTTCCTTGCTACCATAGAGTCCTGTGGAAAGAGAGACCACTCCTCACCGCAGCCTCCACTGTTCAGATCTGCATAGCAACTAATGCATCAGCGCCAGAAGCACTCTTAATGGCTGCTGTTGTGATTTCCCATCTCATGCAGCCATGAGCAGACAAAAACAAAACATTGAAGTCTGCCATCCAGTTGTTCAAATGACGAATATAAGCATGGTGCTACATGAACTTTTCTGCTACAGGCAACGGGTGGCCCACCCCCTCCTCCCTCTGCTGCCAGGTTTCTGGAACTTGCAACAGCAGAAGATGTGGTGGTTTGCTACAGAATTCAGTGGCAAATCACTACAGTAGAATAAAATTAAGAAATGTAAGCTGATACTAGTTGAATTCTTCCATTTTGCCCATCTGAAGTAGTTTGCTGATGAAATTCAGTTGCAAATGGCAGGTGTTTCGCTACATTTAACAGTGAGATGGTAGCAGGAATAGAAGCAGAGTGAGCAACTTTATGGCATGCATGAGGGGCAGTTGCCCACTCTTGATTCAACCCATTATGTCACTTCCAGCCTTTCCCAACCTGGTGTTCTCCAGATGTTCTGAACTGCGATTCCTATCATTCCTGGCACTGGCTGCACTGGCTGGGGTGTTAAGAGTTGTACTCAAAAATTCTGGAAGGTGCCAGACTTCCTATTGTGACTGGAAGTTCCCCAAGTCCTTGAATATTGTTTTTTCCTAGCAATCTTTCCTGCTGGAAATCTCTTTTATTGGCATTGCCTGAAATGCACCCAAGATTTCTGGTGTGCACAACAAAGCATGCATTCTTTTTCTGAAAGTCTTTCTTAGAAGTGTTCCCAGCATTGGTGAAAACACTGCTGGGCTACACTGATGTCAAAGTGCTTTCTCCACTCCAGCTATACCACAATGCCCCAGTCTTGGGCCTCTTTGTACAGGAGGAATGTTTGGGTTAAGAACTGGTTCTTAGAGAGTGGTTCAGCCTTGAAGTAACTATCAGGGAAGGTATACACACAAGCCTAAAAATAAACTTGGCATGATGCCAGTCCACATGGTACTTAATGGATTGAAATGTAGCTGCCTAAGGGACTACACTACCTCTACAGACTGTTCAAAAATAATCATGCACTTCAGGATAATCTAGCTGGTGTATAGATTTTTAGCTGCTGGGGATCCAGTGTTTTTGGCTGCAGAATTTCCACGGAGAATTTCTTTGCTAGAAAAGCTTTTCAGCTAATGCTTTCCTCTTTGAAGCACAATCATGGAACATTATATCAGCATTCAAAACCTTCAAGGATATAAGGACCAAACAACACATGGGGTTGGGGTGGGGGGAGAGGCAGGGATATAGAGTGGCCAGGTATTCTCTTTTACAGAAGACAGTCCTCAGTTTGAATGTCCACCAGAAGGTCTTCTCTGCTTGAAGGAGTGCTCCACCTGAGGGCTTTTCAGTAGTGAACAAGACCACCTCACGTCAAACTTTAAACCAATTCCTTTTCCAAAAAGGACAGGGAGTGTCACTTTCAGGCTTGAAGCCGCTACCCAGAAGCCCCCTCTCCAGAAGTTCTGTCCCAGATGCACAGATCAACTGATAGGGAGCATATGACCTTTGTACAAATGCATCATGTCCCCATAGGTCCAGAGGAAGAGCTTTTACAGTTCTGCCATAGAGTGGTCCCTTTTAACTCCCCCTTGGATGGGCCCAGTGGGGACAATATGAACCATCTTGAAACTTGTTCCATCATGATACGTTTTAGAAGTTTTACAGTCCTGGAGGGGTGATTTCCATCCTTTCTCCAATTCCCACACAACTACCCCTCTGAGAAGGACAGGAGAACCTGGAGAAATGTTGCCCGTGGGGTTGCAAAGAGTCGGGCACAACTTTGCAACTGAACAACAACAACAACTCTTAGAATGTAAGACAAGAGCTTTATCTGCAATTGAACAGCTCAGCAGCTCACGTTTACAGATATCAGCCATGCCAACACATCTGTCTGAAGTCATAGAAGCAAGAAGGCATGGCTGGATCTGACCATCCTGCTCTGGTCTGTTTGGCCATGTGTCTGGTAGTCTGTCCAAATCTTTGGAAGAGGTCATCTTTTTCTTGGCACTTTGACATGTGGCACTGGTGTTTCCTTCCATTTTTTCTCATACAAGAATACATACACTTGAACTAACTTGGCTGTCTTTTCTGAGGGCATTATATTACCAATGGCTATGCACAAAACACTTCTGGAGCACTGAACACTTGAAACCTTTTAGATTGTTCTTGCAAGTGAACGATGTCTTTGATCATTTTCACTGGATTAAATTAAGTCTGGGTCTCCAGTCTAAAGAGTGTTTTTCCTAATTCCAACTATTTAGCCTCTCTTGTTGTAGCTCAGCTCCCATCTTGCTAAGCTGCATCTCACATTGCTATGTTTCTAATATGTCTAAATGGGCAGTACCCTGTAGTGGATTTAGGCTCACTATCTTCCGCCTGAGACTGTTGAATGTGACCCAAGATGGAATCACCTTTTCCTTAACATTGTTAAACTTGTCCTAGCTGCCAGCCATAAAAGATTTCAGAGCAAGGAAGACAGGATCAGGCACACCAATGGATTGCTGTGTGATCGCTGATCACACTGAAATCCTTTGCATCATTTCTTATGCAATGATTTTGTTGGCATCTGTAGGCCCATTCCATGGATTGGAAGCATTTCTTCCTAATGTTGACTGAACTTGTGAAAGGAATGATTTTTGGTTGGCCCTCTTGAAAAACAGCAACTTGTGATACAGGGTGCATTTTCTTACCATTGAGTGTTTCCTTTAACGTGCCTATACTGTTAGCTAAAAAATGGACAAAATCATTTGGACAAGAATTGTCAGGTACAACAGCACCATATTCACAAAATCCTTCCAGTGTTTTCTCAGCATGGCTTGTGTCTGTTACGTTTCATATGGCTTGTCTTATGGTGAACATCACCCTGAGAAACACTACTTCAAGTTGCAGGACACCCATTTATTAGCTGTTTTGATAAAGTTGCTTGATGCAGATTGGGCTTCGGAGAGGGTGAATTGAACCTTGTTCTGATTGGGGTTGCACTCCCTCTTAGGGACAAGGTCCTCATCCTGGGAGTGCTCCTCGACCCAGAGCTTTCACTGGAAGCTCAGGTGACAACAGCGTTGAGGAGCACTTTCCTCCAGCTTCGGCTGATTCATCAGCTGCGCCCCTACCTGGAGTACGACTGCCTCGCGACAGTGACACATGCACCGGTGACTTCCCGTCTTGACTTCTGTAATGCGCTTTACGTGGGGCTACCCTTGAAGACGGTCTGGATACTTCAATTGGTTCAAAATAGAGCTGCCAGGTTGCTGACGGGGACTGGGCATTATGTTCACATGACTCCAGTTCTCCGTCAGCTTCACTGGCTTCCCATTGAAGTCCGGGCCCAATTCAAGGTGTTGGTGATGACCTATAAAGCCCTAAATGTCTTGGGTCCTGGTTACCTGAAGGAGCGCTTACATCCATATATGCCCAGCTGCCCCTTGAGATCCGCGGGAGAGGCCCTTCTCCGGGAACCCTCCGTGAAAGAAATTAGGAGGGTAGGTACTCGGAGGAGGGCTTTCTCTGCGGTGGCGCCCAATCTATGGAATGCGCTCCCCAGAGAGGTCCACCTGGCGCCGCCGTCATTTGATTTTCGGCGCTAGGCGAAGACCTTTTTATTTAAGCGGCATTTTAACTGTTAATATTATTGGATTTTATCTGGCCAGGGCAGCTTATTTTATACTGTATTTTTGTATTTTTAATTTAATGTTTATATTTTTTAATTTAAGATTATAATTATTTTAATTTATTGTTGTAAGCCGCCCCGAGGCTTCAGCGAATGGGGCGGCATAAAAATGTTTTAATAAATAAATAAATAAATAAATAAATGTTCAAAACCCCATGCTGGTATGTTGGGGTGCCTACCTCTTCCCCTTAGACTGTACAATAGACATTGCAGCCACATTTATTTTCATCCTTTTAAGCCGGTTTTGCTTGCTATTTCAGCAGGTCCTGGACCTACATGTCATTTAGCATTATGTGCTCAAACAAAGCATGCACTGGTACAGGCAATTATGGCAATTAGGAAACAGGTTGCTGAAAATCTCACATTCATTTGTATTCCAAAAACCAGCATTTACATCTTAGGCTTCATAACAATGCTCATCATGAAGCAACATGGTATAGATTTTGAGCTTTCTAGGCTCCAGCACTTTAAATGGCTCCTGAGCATTTTTAGTGGATGTTTAGGCTTAAATAATTTTCAATCCATCACACATTGCTGAATGCTACTTTTTCTGTTCAGACCAACCAAGTGTGTTAGGTAACTGTCTGGCTATTGCCAGCAAGGCTGCACCTGTGGGAATCCTGTCAACCATAAGGGCTAAGGCAGAGCTTGCTATCCAGGTAATTTACATCTATCAAGGGGCTTCTTTCTGTTGAGTTTGCTATTAGGGGCAGAACCTGTTTTCCTCCTTTTTGTGCCACCGCATGGAGTCCTCACAACTGTAACAATCGGGATGCAATTTCCCAAGTTTTGCACCTTTTGTCATTGGGCTGGAGCATTTGGGATGTGTGCATGATTCAGTGGGTCTATAAGTCATTGGCTGATGCACTCAAGGCCATGTAGAGGCCCACTCCCAGCTACCTGCTTCCCCAAAGAGAATGCTGGAGATGTTCAAAAAGAAACTGGGCAACCATCTGGGTGGGGTGGTGTAACTTGGTGTTCTGCCACAGCAAGGGGGTGCACTCGATGGCCTTCATGGCCCCTTCCAACTCTATTAGTCTATGATTCTATGAGACCCTTGGCCATTCTTAGCAATGCCTTCAGAGAAAATGGAGGGACAAACTTCCATACACATTCAAACATTTTGAATGAATTATGGAGAAGTACCACATGAAACATCCAAATGCAAAACAATTTCATTAAAATTAGTTTCCACAAATCAAAATGGTGTTGAAGACCTGCAAACCCTTTTAATCAACAGCCTTCATTCTTTAGCTGATGCCTTCCAAACGGTTGTTTTGGTGATGCAGCCCAAATTTGCTCATGGTAAAACCAACAGTTCTTATTGAATTTTAATAAATGTTTTATATAATTTTAACTGTGCATGCCTTGCAGCACTTAACTAAGTAAATAGCACATATAGTGTGTTTGGTAGCACCTGAAAAAAGGCCTTTTACTGGGCACAGTAAAAAGACAGATACAATAAAATACAATATATTGAAAATAAAATGCAGTATACAAAATTTAAAACTGCTTAAACATCTAAAACAATTACAATACAAACTAGACCTGTTAAAGCAGCTGATATATGCCAAATTTCAAGAGAAATGACTCTTGGAGAAGCTTACTGTCCAAAGCTGCCCTGGAACAAAGTATATTTGTCCATAACTTGCCATGTGTTGCTGGGGCATAATGGAGTCCACCAAGACAGCACTTTTGAGAGGCATCTCCTGGAGCAGATTGAGTTGTTTCCCTCTTTGATATCCTCCCCCTGGCAAGCAAAGATGGCTTTATTCTAGCAGAACTTCAACTCATAAGTAGGTCTGGTACTATTTTTAATAATACTTTAATGTTTTTGTATTTTTAATTACTAAAGCTAATGACAAATAAAACCATTGAAATTACTAGTTTTAAGTGCACTTATAAGCTGTCTTGAGCACCTTAGTTAAATAAAAATGCCTGTGTGATGGCAAGCCAGTATTATCAGCACACAACAGTAAGCAAAGAGGCCATGCTAGGTCTCTTGCCAGCTTCAACTCCCACCTGTTCTGAATTCAGCCACTTCCAAAAATATTTCATCCCAATTTTTTTGAAATATCCAGTAAAATCCAGACATTTTATACCCATTGCAGGTTGAGCAGCTCCAGATGTGCTCCAAGAAGTTTGGGGCAGAGCCCCTCCCCGCACAAGCTAAGGCTATCATCCCTATGCCCATGTACTTGCCCATAATCCCACTGAACTGAATGGGACTTCCTTCTGAGTGAACATGCCTAAGAACTTACTCAAGTGTTAGCCGTCACTAAATTCTATTGAAAGTGCTGGAACAAGCTAACTGGCAGGAATGCAGATGCTTTTTCTGGAATATGCAATCCCAGCTTACACATAATTACTTAGACGCAAGTGAGAGTTATTTCCAAGTAGGCTTACATAGGATTGGAGCCTTGGTCATCACTCACTTGAATGGGATTGAGGCCAGGGTTTCTTAATCAAACTAACTGCCCTGATGATAAACATTGATTATTCCTGATTGGTTACCAAGTTATATTGACCCTAGAGGGGCCCCTGCCTTTCCTCCTGACATAAGAGAATAGAGCATCTCTAACAGTATTATCGGGACTGCAGGTGGTGCAGTGGTTTAAACCGCTGTGCGGCTGGGCTGGTAGATTGAAAGGCCGCTGGTTCGAATCTGCACAACGGGGTGAGTTCCTGTTGCTCCGTCCCAGCTCCTGCCAACCTTGCAGTTCGAAAGCATGCAAAAGCAAGTAGATAAAAAGGTACCACTTTGGTGGGCAGGTAACAGCGTTCCATGCACCTAGGTGTTTAGTCATGCCGGCCACATGACCACGGAGACTGTCTGTGGACAAACGCTGGCTCCCTCGGCCAGGAAACGAAGATGAGCACCAGCCCCTAGAGTCAGGCATGACTGGACTTCATGTCAAGGGGAAACCTTTACCTTCACCACAGTATTATCAATCATGTCTTGATGGCAACGTCCAAATCTGCAGCCTTTTATTCAAAAAAAAAAAAAAAAAAAAGCAGCTAGGGATAGCAGAGTGTTGTCTTTGCACTCACTTGTCAGATAACAATTTCCACGCAGAAGCCTCCAAACCTTTTCATGTTCAGCCATTCATCTTCTCCTGCTTTTGCACTGGGAACTGTCCTTGTCCACCAAGTTTCCAGCACAATTTTCACTCAACAGCTGAAGATCAGTTTTTGGCAAAGGAGAGCTTTATCTAGGTCTCCTTGTGCTTCTGATTTCTTTTTTTCTTTTTTAAATGAAGCAGACACTCAGCTAGTAGCAGACTTTCTAATTTTCACCCATTTGGCCTCCTGAAACACTTTAAAGGACAACCAGGCTAAAAAAAAACCTATGAAATCCAACATTCTGTTTCTGACAGCAGTCTATGTGGCTGGAGACAAACCATTGTTTATGTGAGAAAGTTGAAAGTAGTTTGAGGGAAGCATTACTTTCTGTGTTGTGCTCATTTGTTTCTTGCAGTCCAACAGGTTCTCCAAATTTTCAAAACAAAATCCTTCCAAATCTGTTTACCACAGGGACAAAGGGGCGGAGTATGCTGCTCAGCCAGGCTCCTGCACCTCTGCTACTGTGTCCTGCTTTCCAAGTTCAAGTTTGAACCCCGCAACCATTCAGCTAATGCTGGTGGCCCAACAGATTCTCCTTAGAGTAGCTACCAGTTTTGACTTTCATTTTTATGAGGGAAAAACACTGATATTCTTAGAAATCACCTGATTAGTGTGCATGAAATCAGACAATGGAAAGATAAAAATGTCTTATTTAGAATATGCTGTAAGCCTTTTATGAAATGATAGTTTTCATCCTTTTCCAATCTTAAGCCAGTTATGGCTGTGAGCATAACTATGATCAAGGTTCCATTTAGATGCCAGGAAGTACTTCCTGACATTTAGGACCCCGAGGGTGTGGAACGGGAGGTGGTTGAGGCCCCAACGGTGAGGGTGTTGAAAGACAGGCTGGACATGCACGTGGTGGGCATGTTGTGAGTGGAGCCAGCTGGAGCCAGGGGTCAGACTAGTTGGCCCAAGAGGCCCCTTCTTTGCTGTGTTTCTATGTTTCATACTGAAATGCTTGTGCAGGTAACATCTCTAGGAAATAGGGCACCATGGAAATTCTTTGCTGCGGATGAATTTCTTTTCTGACCATGGAGTGCCATGTCCTTTTCATGCTTCCAGTTCTGGCCTAGATCTTTCCTCAGCTGCCATCTATAACTGCCTTCTAAAATGGCTAGCTGTTTACCCAAGGCCAACAGTACTTGGAGGGCCAGCCTCAGAAGGCAGCGCTTGGGAAATATTTTTCAGCCCTATGGCTTCTCAGCACAGAGTTCCGCAGGGGTCACTTTTGTCATCCATCTCCATAGCACTGCTGGGAGCGTCATCCAGCATTTCAGAGCATGTTGCCCTCAGTTTGCTGATGACATGCAACTCTGCTTCTCCTGTTCATCTACATCAGATTATACTAAATGATCACGACACTCAACAACTGGATGAGAGCTCATAAGGAGAGCTGATGTGGTGTAGTGATTAAGAGCACTGATCAACAGTGTAATCCTGTATAGGTCTACTCACAGCTTTTATTTATTTATTTATTTTTAATTAAATGTTTTAATATAATTAAGCAAAACAATAGAATTAACACAATGACAATTGTGACTAATTGTCATAATTGTTATTGTGTTAATTGTATTTTAGTTATAAAAATAAATTAAAAATGCAGAGAAAAAATTAAAAACGAACAAGAAACAGGAAAGAAAATGAAAAAAAAAAAAACCCCAATGGTGACCAATCATCACTGATCAAACAACACCTCAACATCAGTGCTACTTCCACCAGGACTAACAACTCAAATTACTTAATGTAAGATCATTTATTCATTCAGGTTGCCCCACTTCCCTTCCACAACTGCACTGAATAGGTCTACTCAAAGTAACCCCCAGATTTATGGAGTATAGAATTGCATCCTAAGTGTGACAGACCAAGGAATTAGCACCCAGCAAAAGTTGGGGGTTCATGGTGGTTTGGGTGAACACACTTTAAGGCCAGTGTTAGATTGGGACTTGGGAGATCCAGGTTCCAGTCCCTATTTGACATGAAGCTCCCTGAGTGATAACTCTTAGCCTAGTATACCTCACAAGGTTGTTGTGAGGATAGATTAGAGAGAAGGATTATGTAAGCCTCCTTGAGTTCCTTTTAAAAGAATAAATGCATGGGATCATTACTCATTTACAGTATGTTCAGGCTTTTCTTTCTTTCTGGCACTCCCCAGAGGGAGGGAAGTTCTTTCCCTTCTGGTTCCAAACAAATATATTAGTCACTGTGTTTATGGGATGTGTCATGCCATCTCCCAGATTAGAGAAAAGTTTATTGTGTTATTGCATATCATATGTTTCTATTTTCTCTATTTGCAGCAATAACAAGATTTGCATACACAGTCTGAATCATATTTTCTCCTCACTATGCTTAAGGGCAAAAAGAGAGCTGTGAGGGGAGTACTCTGAAGCCAATTTTGGAGTAAGAAAGAGAAAGAGGCAGAGACGAGTTAGGAGTAAGCCAAAGGAGTGAGTAAAGGGAGTGGGCAGGATATGCAAGTTATGCCTTTTCATTCCCACACCTTGATTAGTGCAAAAACTTAATATGGAAATGAAAAAGGTAGGCAATTTACTTCCTTTTTGGAAAGATACTCTAGATTTGAGGAGCCCCACTTTGGAATTAGCATTGCTCACAGGGAAATGGTTTTATATGTTGGGACCCCCCACACCCATTATATTGTGCACTGTCTGGGAAGTTGTTCCAGAATCACAAAGAACCACTTTTTCTGGACTAGAATGCTCCAGACTGGGATGGGGCTGAATCCGTGTGTCCCCAAGGTGGTGGGTGGTGTGGATGGAAAACCTGCCCAAAGAGACCAAAGCAGCTTGCTAAGAAGAAAGCCAGGTGAACCACCCTGAGTTCCTAGTGCTAGCAAAGAGTAGCACGGGCTAAGAAGAAGCAGATCCAGTGAGAAATCCTAAGTAGAACGCAAAAGACAGAAGCTAACCAGGTAGGGCTGTGTTTGGCCCGCTAACACAGGCCAGTGACAGGTAAGCCAGGTCGTGGGAGGCCATTCAGCACCCTGGACAGCTTCTTTGCTGTTGCTTGTAGGGAGCAGAAGACAAGGGCTGGGTTCTGATGATGGTGGGGTGAAAGAAGCCACGGTGACTTCTTTCACCTGGCCTCTGTAGCAAGCTGGTCACACAACCAGTCATTTCCCTAATCACCCTTATGGTACATGGTTATCCATGTCTGTGGAAGTTGTCAAGAAGCTGAGTGGGGGGCTCCAAAGCCACTGTAGAACCCATGTCTGAAGCTTTGAGATGGGTTTGAAGCCATCTTACCAGGTATGAATGGCACAGGAAGCTGTGTGCCGCAAGGATACTTAGAGAAATCAGGTGCCACTCAATAATCCCTCATTTTTCCATCCTCCAGGAACACTTGATAAACAGAGGGGTTTTTATGTTTTGGGTTTTTGCAACTTTACTCTAACTGTCCCTTGCTATATCCAGGCTCTCACTGTCTCCTCTCCATGATTGCATTGGTGCCAAGATTCTCCAGTTTTTGTTGGAGGATCCTGTGCTTGAAGTATGTCTTTTGCACATGTATCAAATGCCTTTCTCTCACTTCTGAACACGCGTACACTCACACACACCCAAATGGGAAGACGTGCATAGGATTGGGCTGACAGGACAGCCAAGCCGGTGGCATGGACTGGGGTGCTCAGATTATTAACCCTGCAATGGAAAGCAAGCCAAGCAATGGCAGCAGAGGAGGGGAATGAGGTACCGGGACATCTACTCCACTTACTCTGACTTTCTACTCTTGAGGAGACCAGCTGATTCTCAGGTACACTTGTCTGGAGCATTCGGCCTTGTGAGCGGCTGAGGCGATCGTGTCTGGCCCTAGGCATGGAAGAACTGATGTTAGTGCTTTTGAGCACGCTCCAGGCTAGGCTGCAAAGCCACTGCTTGGTATGTCAGCCGTGTTCTGTCCCTTCCCCTGCCCCTTTTAACCTGTGCTAACAGGACAGGGTGGACACAAGGGCTTTTCAGTGACTGGTAGTATTTTGTGCAATTGTTGTACTCTTGGCTTGTGCCTACTGTATAAACTGGTATATAACATGACCCTTAAACAGAATTAGCAAGACAAAAATCAGGGGGTCATCTTATACACCAGGTAAAAAAGTACCTTCATATTACATTCATCATTTTTAAAGGATAGAAAATAAAGACAATTGTATTTACAGTCTTGTTTCTATTAATCACCTATTAAAAACTTACTGGTACCAGAGGAGCTCCATCCTGCATTGCATTGTTGTCCATGTGGGCCTCCTCCCTCTTGGCCACCTCCCCACACCCAGCCCCTGGTGGACTGCTGCCACCCTCCGTATCGGAGAGGGAATGTGACTATTGGCTAGGATATGGTAATATGATGTCGTGAGAGTCTAGAAGTTTCTGGCTGAACATATACCCATATAGACTGGCATATAAGAACCCCTTGAAACTGAAAATAATAAAGCAAAAATTGGAGGTCATTTTATACACTCGACATATGACAAGCACCAGAAAAACAGCCCAAAATAATGACTTTGTCTTATATACAAGATGCCTTATACACTGCTATATATGTTAGTTTTATTCCTGTTGGTTCCAGGGCAATTTGTCTCTTTTAATGGTATGCCCAGACAGCTTATAATACTGGCTGCTGGCATGTATATTCTTTGTTAAAATACAGGTGTCATTTATTTATCTTTGTTCAATATACTTCTGAATTTTGCATTTATTGAGTTGATGTTTAAGTTATGAGCCTAACTTACGATAATAAGTTGTCTGTAGCATTTTTATTCTTCCTTTCTAGGGATGAGGACAGTGGTTGAGAGAGAGGAACTAGCAGAGCCATGGCTTCACCACCCATCCCTCCTCCTCCTTTTCTCAGAACCTGGCTTACTTGAACTCTTGGCTGGAAATGTTGGGGAGGCTGTCCCAGGATACATTTGAATCTCCTCTCCTGTTGCAAGAGTGACAGGGAATTGCTTCGATCCAGTTGCTTGAACTTCTGTCTGAGAAGGGTCAGGAATGTTTTTCCCTTGGAAGTGGTCATGCCCTTTCGGTTCCCTGCACCTTGAACCACAGAAGCTGCAATGTGGGAAGCCAAGTTGTGCGTATCTCTAGGATACAATTCTTGAATTTGTGGAATTACTTATGAAGTGTATACCCACATGACACCAGCTACAAGATGTTTGAAGAGGTAAACTTTTCCTCTGAGATTTGCTGCAAAAAAAGAGAGTCTCACTGATTTATAGTTTCCTGGTTCATTAGCATGTGAGTTTGCAGGATCAGGGTCTCAATGACTTCCTTTTCTTGAGGCTGGGAAACCGAGTCACAGCAAAGTTTTTCACAACAGTTGAGAGGGGCCAAAGGAGAAATCCCTATTCAGATTTCCCCGTTTGAAGTTGTAGGTCTTGGAGAGAGAAATCCTCTGGATCCCAAGGCTCCTTGGACACAGTTTAGGGGCCATAGGATTGTGCTGTAAAACTCATAATACATTGACCTCATTTCAGTCAATTGGGTGACATATCTAAGTTGACATCATTCACTATTTCAATACCTGTGGAATTTGGACAAAATAAAAAGCACCTTATAGCAACATGGGTTTCAATCTGGGACAAATTCTTTTCTACTAAAAGGGGTTTATTTTGGGAAAGGTCAAACTATAAATCTTTTAACTGAAGTTTTTTTTCCTTTTAAAGCAAGAGGCAAATTGCCATCCTGCATTGTTCACTAAAAGGATACTTTTAACTTAGGCTGTTTCAAATCCCAGCTGATGTTTCTCCATTCCTTAGCTGCAGAAATAAAAAGGTCACTTGTCTCTAACTCTATTTCTTCTCACAGCTTGTGGAACAGAATGTGTCTCCCTAGGGATCAGGCACCTACCTTTGTAAGTCCCTAGTTGTTGCTCATTTTACATAAGCAAATAATGAACAAGGGTGCAAGCCAGGTTAAAAATGCAAAAATGTTATACCAGGGCTATAATTTGCAGTGCGAATAGCTGGCCAATTACCATACTGCTGACTCTTGGAGGGAATGGAAAGGAGTTGGTTTTGCTTTTTCTGCAGTAGCTTATTTGTGCTAAAAATAGAATGTGGCTGGAAAGTATGAATGATTTAATGAGGAGAAAGTGGGCTTACCTATTAGTAGGCTGATCCAGCAAGTAGGCTAGTCAAACACTTAGATTTAAAGGCTGTTGTTTATTATTTATTTATTTAAAGCCTTTTTACCCTGTCCTTTGAGTTACTCTGATTAAGCAAGAAAGTCATTAGAGTTGACTCAGACTAGCAAACATATTATTGGCTCAAATAAAAAAACCCTTAAGTAATGTTAGAGAAATTTCTTTATTAGGCTCAACTGCAAATGTTACAAAGACATGAACATGCTTTTGAATTTAATGGGTTCGCATGAGCTGCGAAGCCTGTAAGTCCTCCAGAGGTCTACAGCCCATGAGTGCTGGCCATGCTGGCTGAGGCTGGTGGAATCTCAAGCCCAACAAATTGAGAAGCTTGAAAGTTCTCCACCCTGGGGTTCCTGGGCACAGAACTCAGATCTAATAGGCGGACAATTGACCTGCTAGAGGCAACCGTTCTCTTCTCTGATAATGCTGTTCATCTAAACAGCTGGCTGGTTAGCTTTAGGGGGCTGTTTCTATTGCTCTTCAGACTTTGGGCACTTTTGCTTTGAGGAGAAACAGAAGCAGGATGTTCCTGATCCAGACAGGGGGCTGCACCCTCTTTTGCTGTTTGCCCCAAACGCAAATAGCAAAATGGGGGCCAGTGTGATGTAGTGGTTAAGAGTGCTGGGCTGGGGTTTTGGAGATCTGGGATCAAGGTCCACTCAGCCATGAAGCCCACTGGCTGACTTGAGGCCAGGCTCTGCCCCTCAGCAGTGTAACTCACCCCACAAGCTTATTGTGAGGATAAAATGGAGAGGGGGACAGCCTTGCAAGCCACCTTGGGCTCCCTGAAAGAGGAAGAAAGGCAGGGTATATGTGTTGTGGGTTTAGCTGAGTGGGTTTAGAACTCTTCAGAGCCCTCACTGATGCAGATCCTTCTTCAAAATAAGTGGTCTGTTTAATAATATCATAATTTATAGTTGGGCCCCATGCAAAATACAAAGCTTTAAAAAAATCATTTACTCTCAATGAGTATCTGTTTAGAATCATAGAACTGTAGAGTTGGAAGGGGCCATGAAGGCCATCGAGTCCAACCCCCTGCTGTTGCAAGACATTGTGTTACACCATCCCACTCAGATGGGTGTCCAGTTTCACCTTGAATGTCTCTAGTGTGGGAGAGCCCACCACCTCTCTGTGGACAGCTGGTTCCACTGTCATATTGCTCTGACAGTCAGGAAGCTTTTCCTGATGCCCAGCCTGAATCTGGGTTGTTGCAATTTGAATTGTTTATTCCATGTCCTACACTCTGGCATCAGCAAGAAGAGATCTTGACCTCCCTCTTTGTGACAGCCTTTGAGGTACTTACAGAGTGATATCATGTCCCCCTTCTCTTCTCAAGGCTGAAAATGCCCAGTTTTTTCTGTGCTGTGAACAACACAGTCTGATCAGGTCTAATTAGGTAGCATTTTATTTGGAGGGAAACCATCTGTATTTGGGTCAAATGTTTCTTGCAAAAATTTGGTGTGCCTCCATCCTTCAATGCTATCCACATATGTCAGGGGTTCACTACCTTTTGGGCCCTGAGGGCTACATCAAGTGTCTGTTAAGATGACATATATTTGCATACAACTCACAAGCAACATCCAACTTTCTCACCTTCCTCTCTCTCCCATGCAGAGCCCACTCACATCAACCTAACTCTTGCCCGAGAGTCTTTCAGAGGCCTAAAACTTGCTTGGATCAGATAAAATCAACACACCTCCCAGGAACCTCCATTCTCTACCATCCAGGAAACTGGCTCATAGCCCTTTTTCCTCCCGTAATTCCCTCAAAAATTCATGGCATTCCACAATTTAAAGGAACAAAGACGAAGCAGCTCTCTAAGAACTTGATGCGCTCTAAGATGCTTGCCATAGAAGCCCCTTTTCTAAGGTGTCTTAGATACTGAGAAGCTTTTGAATATTAATTTCTGGGATGCTCTGGGGATGCTCGAAGAATGGGGCTCCCATGGTAGAGCCAGTTTCTAGAGACTTTTTTTCTGAGGTGTCTTTGGGCCTTTAGGGCTGCACTACACACACACACACACACACACACACACACACACACTTCTTTCTTATTCCCAGGTGTATTTTTTCAAGGTGTCATTTGTGAAGAGGAGGGTTAAATTTTCAATAAGTTCTTTACCGTTGCTAATCTCGGGACCTTAAATTCCAAGGAGGTAAAATGTATTCATTTCTCAAGGCTAGCAGAGAAATCTCTTTTTGAAAACAGAATACACCTTTTTACTTGTCCAAACACTCACTCATAAGTAAGCTCATAATGGCCAACCTAGGAAGCAAGGCAGTAGAAGCATATTTTCTTACCTCGTCTATGCAGACAAGCATAAAAAATATACAATAAGTGAATTAAATGAAACCTGCCTTAAAAGACTGGGATTAATGTATGTAAATGGAGAGAGAGAGAGATCAAGAAAGGTTGCTATGCAACTGGGTCTCTTTCTCTCTCTCTTTGAAAAGGGAAGCATGCTTTTGATAAGAGATTTGTCCTCAAAAAGAATCAGTTTAGAAGTGGTACTACTGAGGAATTCCTTTAATAATTATATTGTTTCTAGCTGAACAGCAGAAAGTTTTTTTTTATTATTATTTAAGAACATCCCCCAGTTCTACTGTTGAATCACATGGGCTTCAGCAGCTAGGAAGGTGATCAGGAAGAAGAGAAAAATGGGTGAAGTAAACACATTACAAACACAAGGATAACAGTATGTTTGGGAGGTAACTTCAGTGACTGCTTCTGTCCAAGGCTGTCAAAATAATTGGGAAGCTTGTTAGAAAGGCCTATGGAAAGATGCTTGGGGTAGGAGTGTTTCCTAGTGGTTTGGGTGCTATATTTATACTGCAGCACATTCTGCCAAACAAAAATTAAGTGGGTGCTTCTATGCATTAATGGGAATAGCCTTGCTTTCATTCAAGAACTGAAAAGATGGTTTTGCATTCCGTTAGTTGTTGCTGCTTCAGTGGCAGAAGCATGAGAATGGCAGGCAGAGGAATAAAATGGAATTGAGTCAGCCACTTCAGTGTCAAAATGGATCGTGACAACTTTGCTGCAGGCTTGGATTCATAGACTAATTGAATTGGATTTCTGGGGTGTTGATTAATCAACTCTGTTAGGGAATAACGTGCCTAATTTTTCCCATTCCCAAAACCAGGGAAAAAGGAGATAACTTTAAAGCAGATGATTTCTGGTCAATGGGCAGCAAGTGAGGCAGTTATTAGAATTCCTGGTTGGAACACTGCTGCTGTCATCCATGGCGGGAGGAGTGACATGAAGACCGGGTCCTCTGTATCCTTGCTTCTAGGCTCTGTGATGATATGAAGAAAAGGGGCACTGTGAATGCGCTAGTTCCTCTGGACCTCTCGGAGGATTGCGGCACCACTGATGGCAGTAGCTTCGGACCCCTTTCATGGGTAGGGAACTGGGACAACCAGCGCCAGGCATTTGTATTAGCATTGTAATGCCTGACTCATTGATGGATCACATGGTGCTTATTCCAACCTGTTCTTCACATGCTATTCTGGCAATGTATCCCGGGCTTCTTCGGATCTGTTATGTTGTGGTTATGTGTCATCAAACTGATTCCTACCTTATGAATGAAAGCCCCCCTATATGTCCTGTGCGTTACAGTCCCATTCAGCTCTCCCAAGTGCAAGGCTTTCTTGGTGGATTCAGTCCAACTCATATTTAAGCTTCCATTTCCACTTCTGCCTTAGAATCACTGTCTATTATCCTTGATGAATCCTGCAAAACAGTAGAAGTGCCAGATGACTGGAGAAGGGCTAACATTGTCCCCATATTCAAAAAAGGGATAAAAATGGATTTGGGAAGTACAGACCAGTTAGTCTGACATCAATCCCTGGAAAAATTCAGGCTGCAAGAGCCTCAGCAAAGAAAATGCAGCAATTAATAAAATACAACATGGATCAAAAATAATCTTCTCAGACTAATTTAATCTCAACCCCTCCCAAATGGACAGAAGGATACTGCAGACATAATCTATCTCAGTTTTTGCAAAGCTTTTGACACAGTGTCCCATGACATTCTGATAAGCAAATTAGCAAAAAAGTGGACTAGATAGAAAAACTGCTGGGTGTATCCAAGATTGGCTGCTAAATTGGGCACAAAAAGTGCTCATTGATGACACCTTCTCAAACTGGAGGAAGGTAATTAGTGGGATGCCACAGGGTTCTGTTCTAGGACCAGTGCTCTTCAACATCTTTATTAGTGAATGAGGAAGTACAAGGGACATTAATTAGATCTGCAGATGATACAAAACTGAGTGGAATAGCAAGCATCCTAGAAGAAAGAATGAAGATCCAGGGTGATATTGATAAACTTGAACACTGGACTGAAAGCAACAGAAAGATTCAATAGGGACAAGTGCCAAATCCTCCACCTAGGAAAAAGAAACCAAACACATTGATACAAGATATGGAATACGTGGCTCAACAGAATGGAAAAGGAAAAGAACCTTGTAGTAATTGTGGGCAACAGGCTAAATATGAGCCAACAATTCAACACAGCCACAAGGGCAAATGGTATTTTAGGATGCATTAATAGAAGTATTACTTTCAAATTATGAGAAATAATAGTTTCCCTATAGTCTTCACTAGTCAAACCTATTCTGGAATACTGTGTCCAGTTCTGGGCACCAAGATTTAAGAAAGATGTTGAAAAATTAGAAAGAGTCCAGAGGAAGATAACAAAAATGATCCAGGGTTTGGAAACACTGCCCTATGAGGAGATACTGAGAAAATGGGGCATGTTCAGCCCTGAGAAGAGAAGACTGAAAGGAGATGTGATATCACTCTATAAGTACAATCAAAGGCTATCACAAAGAGGAAGGTCAAGATCTCTTCTCACTGATACCAAAGTGTAGGACATGGAATAATCAACTCAAGTTGCAACAACCCATATTCAGGCCAGATGTCACTCCTTCCTCTGATTCTAATCCAACTTTCCTTATGATGTGCCCTGTACAAATTCAATCTGTACAGATTGAACAGATAGAGAGATAAAATACATCGTTGTCTGACACCGTTGCCTATGGGAAACCATTCTGTTTCTCTGTATTTTGTTGTAGCTGTAGCCATTCATCCTGATGGGTAGCTGTAGATGGGATACAGCTACCCATCAGGATGGTCAAGTGCTGAGGCACACCCATTTGTTTTAGGACCATCCATAGTTTCTCATGATTCACACAGTCCAAGGCTTTGCTGTAGTCCGTAAAGCATAAGTTGATCTTTTTCTGAAATACTGTGGTGCCCTCCAGTAGCCAATGTATGTTTGCAGTATAATCTCTAGTGTGTCTTCCTTTTTGCCAGCTTGGACATCTGGCATTTCTTACTCAATAGGGTAGCAGTCTTTGTTGCAGCACTTCAAGCATCACTTTGCTTGTGTGGGAGATTAATGCAATGGTCCTATGGTTGCTGCACTCTTTTGTATTTCCTTTCTGGGGGTGGAATATATACCAAAAGTTTCCAGTCCATTGGCTATCGTTTTCTTTTCATATCTGTTGACACATTTTGTTAGGATTTGGACTGATTCATTTTCTGCAGCTTAAAATAGTTCTGTTGGTATCCAGTCTACTTGACATGCCTTAGTTTTTGCAAGTGCTTTCAGAGCAGCTTTCACTTTGCTTTCTAATATTGCGGGATCTTCTTCACAGGATTCCTCTTTGAAGAAGTTGGCCATACGTTCATTTCTTCTGGGCAGTTCTGTATATTCTTTCCACCTTCTCTTTCTGGTCTGTTACTGAGTTCCCTGGTTGGTCTTTTAGCATTCCTAGCCTAGGTTTGAATTTTCCTTTGATTTCTTGGATCTTCTGGAAGAGGTCCTTTGTTTTTCCCCTTTTGTTGCACTCTTCTATTTCTTTGCAGTGATATCTGTAATAGTTTTTTCTGTCTCTGTGTGATAGTCACTGAACACCTTCATTCAGAATGCTGACCCTATTTCTTTCACCTTTTGCTTTTCATCTGTCCTTTGTAGCTGTGGATGTTTCTTCTGTCATCCATATAGGCATTTTCTTTCTTCTTGCTACAGGAATTATCTTTTGGCTCTGGTTTCAGTCCACAGTTCTTTTGGCTCATCATTAATTAAGTTGAACAATGCAAATCTTTTCTTCATGAGGACTTTGTTACTGATTGTTACTGATTTTGGCTCTATGTTTCTGTTCGTGATCTTTTTTTAGCTTGATTTTGATTTTTGCAATTAAGAGTTGATGGTCACTAACACAGTCTACTTCTGGTCATGCTTGATAGCAAGAATACAGCTTCTTCACCTTCTGCTTCCAACTACATTATCTTTTTGGTTTCTGCATTGGCTATCTGGTGAAGTCCAGGTACACAATCATCTGAGCAGTTGCTTGCAGTGTGTGTTTGCAACAGGTTGTTGGTTTCACAAAATTCCAGGGGTCCTTCTCCTGCTTCATTTCTTACCCCTAAGTCAATTTTTCCTACAATGTTTAATTCTACTTCGTTCCCTGCTTTTGCAGTCTGGTTGCCTAGGGTGAACAGCATGTCTTCTTCTGAAGTATTATTAATTTCCTCTTGCAATTGAAGTTTTCAATTCTTTTTCTTTGTGAAAAGGAAAAACAAAGGCCCATGGACTCCCTATCTCTTTTGTAGTGAATTAGAAAGACAAATGCCTGGTTCTGCCTAATCTTGGAAGCTACGCAGGGTAAGGCCTGGTTGGAATCTGGATGGGTGACTTGAATGCGTGACTCGATTATTGTTGCAAACTGCCCAGAGAGCCTCAGCTGCAGGCAGTATGGAAATGTAAGAATAACGCTAATCCTTGTGCCAAGAGGGAAAACATCTTTCCACCCTTTTAAAAAGGGAGAAAAAAGAGAGGGAGGGAGGAAGGCATGCCTATTTATTTATTGCGTGAATGGTATTTTTTCTCACTAATTAAAAAAACAAAGGACCTTGTCTTCACTGAATACAGTGACACAACATGACAAGAGGGCAGTGCTGTCTGTCTTTGTTAAGCCGAATGCTTGCCTGCCCAGCTGTAACACATTCTATCAGAATGGAGAGCTCTTGTGTTATTTATCACTGTCAGCAGGATATAGAGAACCGTGTGTGTGTCTTTGGAAAGGACGCCTCAAAAGAACAGCAAATGTCATGATTTCACTTTTGTATCTGACGGAGCCCAGGGAACCTCTTTCAAAGATCAGCTCCCAAGGACAAGTATATTGTTTTGCTTTTTAAAAATTAGGCTCGGGGAAATGGCATAGGGTAACTGGGGCAGTGGAATTACCTTTAGGACTTCTCTATTACTGCCACTAAAGAGGGAAATCAGTGATAGAGCATGTGTGTCATCTTCAGGAGCTCCAAGGTTCATTCCTTTATTAGTTTCTTCCTTTGTTCATGCTAGCAGGATAAGCAGAATCCAAAAACAAGCAAGCAAATGTGAAACTAATGTTTTGCATATGCAATTTTCTGTTCCTTCCACAGCCAAGGAGACAGGCCCTCTTTAGACCTTTGTATTTCCCTTTTATATCTTACTGCTATCTAACCTCTGGTTGACAGTGTGCTCTAGTGGAATAGCAACCATGACATACCTAGGAAAATACTTTTTCCTCCTTTAGAAATAATACTTAAGTTCCCCAACTCTAAAGACACCCAAGGAAGTGGTCTTAAAGAACAGGAGGATCCTATCTCTGTCATCTAAAGAACACACAAACAACAGCAAATAAGGAATCACAAGGCAATAAAAGGACTTGACTAGGTACTACATGTACCCCCTATGGGACTCCCTGATGTTAGTGAGACCCCAAGCACCTCAGTCCAGAGAAGATAGAGCAGACCTTTGTGCAGCCGCAGAAGAGGAAACTGAATGCTGACCCAGGCCATAAGTGGTTGACTCCAGAAGGTGAAGGCATAGGTGGCATGCGGAGATGAAGGCTGCACCTCAACATTTCTAGTGAGAGGATGCCTCATGAGAAAACGCCCACGTATGAGTACAGCTACTCCTCATGGGTGGCGTTCTTACCAAGGTGCAGAGGACTTGCAGCTGAGCCTTCGGGGGTGGGGTGGGGGCGGCTTTGGAGGTCCCAGCTTTCTTAGCTCTCATCTGGAAGCGGAGAGTTGCTGCAACTATGTTTTACTACCATTTCCAGGGTCTAGTTTCTTTGAGTGAAAGGGCAATGCCACTGATGTTCAGATTCCTGCTTGACTCTGCATCGTGGAGTATATTTCTGTTAGACTACTTACCCGTGTTTCTACATTGGCTGAGACTAAGTGCTTCCTTTTGGAACTCTTTTTCTTGCCCAGTAATACTGTGTCTTTCACCATTGCTTATTTCCTGCCTACCATGGCCTTGAACTGCCCTCTTCCTCAACTAGTTTGTTTCTTGTCTTCCCACTGGGTTTGCCCCTATCAAAACAGGGCGATGCCAAAGAAATCTTTGCGTATCCATGACGTTCTGCCCTGGACACTTGCTTCTCAGTCCTCGGTTGCGATTGTTTGACCATGATTAATGCTGCTATTACCTCTAGATACCATGGGGCCCTCTTCATCTTAAATAACAATGCTTATTCTCACACCAGTAATATGGAGGGACTCTGATTCCTTGTTTTAAAGAGATGGAGCTGAGGCCTGGATATTGTGATTTGCTTATGGCCAGTTACCCAGAAAAACTAGCTGAGCACCATTTTTCAGTAATTTGACCAAAAATCCATGGTGGCACTCAATAACTAACTTGTGAAATTAAAAACAGCTGGCAAACATAGATCATGAAACAGCTTCTGTGAACAACTAGACTTTTCTCCGGCCCTTCCTTCAGGGATCAATTTCACTCGTAATAAAACAAGATGTGTCATTAGAACATTGCATGGGGAGAAATCCAAATACAGCAATGACATTAATCAGTTACGGACATCTATTGATTTGCTTTGCTAAATGAGGATGCGTGTAACTGGGAAGGTACAATATTAGCTTGGTAAAAGATGGCAATTTTGACTGCAAGGGCTTAGAATAAAAAGAGGCAGGTGCACACAGCTCTCTATCTTTTGCTGCAGGAGTTGGGTAGGAAATCATTGCCCTCTGCATTAAAAAGCACTGCTAAATAGACTAGTTTAATGCAGTTATGACACTGCTTAATCAGATACTGGGCAAATTCATGTTGCTTCAGCACTGACCAGGAAATTATACCAAGAACTGCTCTGCCCCTTTATTGGCTAAAGCACTACTTGGGAGCCTTGGTTCTTCAAAACAATTGCTGCAGCAGGATAACAATACACAGGTAGGATCCACTTACTAATCATTTGTGAAGGCTGCTGCTGGTGGATTAACTGGCTGGATGACTGCATTCAGACAACATGATAACCCACATTCAAGGACTGGACACAGATTGAGTTGTGATTGAACTGTGCTAGTTTTTGAATATGGCTTAATTGTGTAGTCTGAACCAAGCTGAGATAACAAACTATGGTGAATAATCCAGAATTCAGAAGCCAACAAGTAATCACAGGGTGTCTTCATGAGTTCTTTGTGGTTAACCAGCCATGTTAACACAGCTGGGCTCATTTCAACAACAACCTACAGTTCAATAACTGGGTTGAGTGTGGGTTATCATGTCTGCACCCAGCCATTGGCTATGGCTAAAATCTACCTTTCTTACTTTTAAGCAAGTATGCAGAATCTCCAGACCATGGGCTAAATGCCCATGACTCAATCCAGACCTCTGGTTTCTCTTCTTTGCCTTTAAAAGAAGCCATCTCTTCAGATGAGCAAGTCCAATCTTGATGATCAGCTAAAAGCCAGTGTGGTGTAGTGATTAAGAGAGCCAGTCTGGGACTCAGGTGATCTAGTTCCTGTCCTGCTCAGCCATGGAGCCAACTAAGTAGCTTTGGGCCAGTCACAGACTCTCAGCTCACAGGTTGTTGTTGTGGGAATAAGATTGAGAGCAGCAGGAGGAGAATGATGTAAGCTGCTTTGAGTTTGTTGTAAGAAAGGAGGTGGAATACAAATCAAATCAATAAATAATCAATTCAGCGGCCAATAAACACATTTTCATCTCATCCTTTGTTGGATCAGACCAAAGTCTGTTTAGTTTAGTAATCCGCTCAGAAGGCCACAGATCCAAAGTCTGTGGTATGTCCAGAAGCAGGACAAAAAGTTGATGTCTTTTCTTAGGTATTTGCCTTCAGCATTTAATATTCTGAGGTTTATTGCTTCTGATCTGGATAATAGCCATGGATAGAATTAACCTCCATGAATTGGACACGCACACAGCTACTATACCATCAATACAGCTTTTGGTACTGAATTCTAGAGTTTGTTATATTTAGAGTAGACCCCCTGAAATCAATGAATATCATGACTAATTTAAATTTCATTACTTTCAATAGGTCAGGTATGACTCAGTTGGCATCCAGTGCTATTAAAGAAGCCGCTCCTTGTGTTTACCCGGAAACTACTGCCAGTATTGGCTTTTATAAGTTCCTGATTTTAATGTACTAAAGTTGTACGCGTGAGGAGGAAGTAGGGAAAAGTGGACTGCCTCTGCCCCTCTCCATCCTTCTAATTGTCCTCTCCCTATGGGGGGCGACTGTGTGCGGGGAAGGGCTCCCTCTATGCGTTGTGCCATCCTTGAGATTTGGAACTACAATAGGAGGTGCCATCCAGTGAGGCCACCTGAACCCCCCCACCAAGTCTGTGCACATCCTGTGCAGGGCAGGAGCCTCCCTCCGGCAGTGCAAGCACCCTGTTGGCTGCCTAAGCAGAGAACATGAGCAGGCGGGGCTCAGGTGCCATCGGGTTCCTGAATATGCCGGTGGTGCCTGTCTTCTCCCCCTCCCCACCCCCAAATCACATCTCTGAGGTTCGTCTTGCAGCTTCTAAGCCACAGGCAGTGGGGCTCTTTCTGGGGTGGCTACAAAGGGTACTCCCAGCGCAAAGTCCCAGCTCTGATCTCAGAACAAGTTTGCAGCATCGTCCTATGGCCATCCAGACTCTGTCTGGTGGCCGCAGGATCGTGCCCTTGGAGCCCTCCTGATTCTGAATCCTGTAACAGCATCTAGTCATGGTAAATTCTGTATAATGTGTGGATCATATTTTGGAGATCAAGAACTTGAGTTAAAAAATAAGCCTGAATGTAGGAGAAGCCAGAGCTCACAAATTTATCCATCCAGGCCTAGGGATCAGAATGCTTAGCTCTTAAAAGTCTGGGTTTGAATTCCTGCATATCAGAGAGCCAGTGTGGTGTAGTGGTTAAGAGCGTGGGACTGGGACTCAGACGATCTGGGTTCAAGTCCCCGCTCAGCCATGGAGCCAACTGGGTGACCTTGGGCCAGTCACAGACTCTCAGCCCAACCTACCCCACAGGGTTGTTGTTGTGGGGATAAGATGGAGGAGGAGAATGATGTAAGCTGCCTTGAGCCCTTTGTAGGAAAAAGGCAGGATATAAATCCACAAATAAATAAATATCCAGGCACATGAATGCTGTGTCTGGGTTGCCACCTCTTTTCTCCTCATTTGCAGCAGCTCTATAGCAGGCTGGCACATCTTGGTTCTCCCTGTTGGGAATGGCTGTACCCATTGAATTCAGTTCATTTTTGCTAAGAATTTACCAAAACTTTCAAAATTCTTCATGTTCAGGAGAGGAAGAACTTGAGATTTTTAAAATTCTGAAGCAGGAGTAGGCAAAATGAACAGATTTCCCAGTCCCTGTTTCTAGGCCATCTTCCAGCCAAAAACCCGCCATGCGAACATACTTAGGTTCACTTCAGCCTGAGCCGTCTTTGAGCATTGCACCTGTGAAGGGAGGGAGGGAGGAAGGGAGGGAGGGGCTTGCCCTGTCATCCAAGTGTAGGCTGTGGCCACCTGGTATGTGAACCAGGGAACCGTCAGGGCTTGCAAGACACTCCCAAGGCTTAGAAAGCGATTCCTTGCATCACGCTCCCGTCCCAAGCTTCACACATAAAGCATGAATAGTAGCAATGGTTCTAGCGGAAGACTGGTTTTTGTATCAAGCCTGCCTGGGAAGAAAGAGCATGCAGCTCCTGCGGTAGGTGCTAAGTTGATTTAAGAAGGGAAAAGGAGGAGGAGGGAGGAGTTAAAAGGCTCACAAGAACTGGAATGGCATTTAGACACAATACTTCAGGCAGAATTCCCAAGCATTGCATACTCCAGAAAGCAGCCAAGGGTGTTCAAAAATTTAAAATACCTGCAGAAGATGGTTTCAGGCCTCCTCCAATAAGACACTGTTCTAAAAGAGACTTCCTCTAATATAAGTGTGTTACCCGTATGTTCTTTGTTCAAGAATCCCCCCTTTCCCATTAATGGGCTTCCAAGGGAGGTGGTGGAGGCCCCATCAGTGAGGGAGTTTGGACAACCACATGTTGGGGATTACATGGTGGAGCTGGCTGGAGCCGGGGGTCAGACTAGATGGCCTGGGAGGTCCCATCTGACTTGCTTTATTTCTGTTTCCAAGATATTGATTGGCACCTCTCTTTCTGTGGGGTTCTTGTGCAGTGCCCATGCACCACTGCACATCTCTTCCATGAGCCTTCCCCCAAGCTGAAGCACCCCTTCCCCCCCAGAAAGCAGCAGCTTCATAGAAGGAACGCCCCAGCTTTGGAAGGCAGTTCTTACTGTTTAAACATTTTTGCATTTGAAATACAGGGAATTAAGATGATTTATGTCACACTTTTAAAAAGTCAGAGCAGCAGAGATTATCGGTTGGGTTAATTTTACGCACAGTTTCATTGGGATGCAGTGCTTTCTTGTTCATTAAGAAAAGGGGCAATATTTAAGAGTGCCAATTCTGCTCAGAATAAATCCACATAGAGATCTTAATCTATCATAAGAGTGTAAGAAGAACTAAGAGCCTAGCAGTGGCCAACTCACTGACCAGAGGAGACCCACAAACAGGACATGGTTGCTACAGCACCCTCCTACCCATGTTCCCCAGCAGCTGGTGTACATGGGGATAGTTTTTCTGATACTGGTCATAACACACTGCAAAGTCATCCAGACTAGTAGCCATTGATAGCTTTATCTTCCGTGAAAGTGTTCGATCTCCTTTAAAAACCATCCAAATTGAAGGCTATCACTGCCTTTAGCAGAAGTGAATTCTGTTATTTAATTCTGTACTGTGTGAAGAACGACCTCCAGAAGGTCCAGAAGATGCCACCAACCAACTTCATCCAAGTTCTAGCATTACAAGAGACAGGTAAAAATGTCTCCCTATCCACTTTCTCTACACCAAGTATGATTTGGCAGATCTCTAGCACATCTTCCCTTACTTGCCTTTCTTTTTAAGCTAAAAACCCAGCTGTTGTAACCTTTTATCATGGGTAAGTTATCCTGCCCCTTGATCATTTAAGCTGACCCTTTCTGCCCTTTTTCCAGCTCAGTATCTTTTTGATGACAACTGTACACAGTATCCTAGTATGCTCACATCATATACTTGCCTAGGGGCAGGATAATATTGGCAGCTTTATTTTCAATTCCTTCCCTAATTGTGCCTAGCATGGAATTTGTCACAAGCAGAATTGTATGTATGTATGTATGTATGTATGTATGTATGAATAAATTAAGTATATGTCATACTACATCTTAATTGTGATTATGAGGCACTCCAAAGGCCCTGCATCAAGTGACAGCTTTTGAGGAACAAAGTTGTAGGTGAATTTATTTATTTATTTGATTTATATCCCACCTTTTGTCTTCTAAAGAGTGGCTTATAGCATTCTCCTCCTGCTTCTTTCAGTCTTAACCCCACAACAACCACCCTGCGAGGTAGGTTGGGGTGAGGGTTTGTGACTGGCCTCAAGTCACCCAGTTGGCTCCATGGCTGAGCAGGGACTAGAACCCAGCTCACCTGAGTCCCAATCCTATGCTTTTAACCTCCGTACCATGCTGAATTTGGCTTGGTTTTGTTTCTGCAACAATTTCCTTTGGGCTCATGAGACCGTAGGGCTCAATACTACGGCCTTCTGACACTGTCTGGGGACAGCATAGGGTTATCTGGAGCCCTAGCTCTGAGGTCCTGCAGCCTCAGACCTGGGACTCTGGAGACTGAGCCCAGTCCTGTCCACTTTGCAGATGGTGTGGAAAGACCCACGCCAGCTGCCTCTCTGAGGTTGCAACTGGGCAGGGAAAGAGGAGTGCCAGGAGCAGGAAATGGGCCAGGCTGGAGTCTGTGCCTCCTGCCAGTTCTGCTCTTGGCTGCAGCCTCCCCTCCCCTCCCTGTCCCTTCCCTGAGATTTCAGTTCTGGAGAAAATCAAGCCTACAGTTTCACTGATCCCCACTCACCCTTTTCCAGCCTACCTATCCCACAGAGAGAATAAAAGGCATGCATATATGCGTGTGTCAGACGGAGATCCATGTACTCTGCTGGGAGGAATGGTGAGATAAACAAGTAATAAATAAAAGGCAAAATAAATCAATTCTGCTCCTTTTCGGCACCGGGGCTTTTTGCGAGGGCAGCCTTCCCCACAACAGTGAGCACTCCCTAGGGCGTCTCTACTTATGCAATAGCTGGCACATTTTGGTTTTCCTGCATCCACATATATTAGCCACACGGTTTGACTTAATATAGGTTGTTGCCTGGAAACATCTTGTGTTCACTCTGGTTCCATGCAAACAATGCGTCAGGCAAAAACTTTTCTGTTCTCCCAGTATTTTAATTGTTAAGTGATGAATTTTTAAAGACCATTACATTTGTTTTTCTGTACCTGCCAGATCACTGTCTGTTTATTTAAGTTATTTATTTATGTAGTGCTTGTATTTATGTTTAGTATATTTTAGTTTACTATTTACTTTGTTCCTTTTGTTTTGTTGGTCGCCTCAGGTGCTGGATGGCTGAAATGTATTGCTACTGAAAAATATTATTGTTGTTGTTTTGCTACTTTATTATTTTATTGTATTTTTCATCTTGTAGATGAAAAATAGATTATTTTAAATCTATTTTAAATAGATTATTATAGATTAATAATTATAGATTAATCTAAAAATAGATTATTTCATCTTGTAGATGAAAAATAGATTATTGTAGATTATTTTATTGTATTTTTCATCTTGTAGATGAAAAATTCTGAGAACCAATTTGGCTAGGAAAACAGCATATAAAAGTTTGTACAAACAAACATCCTGATAATCTTGCTAAAAATGAAGAGCAAGTTTTCTCTAGCAGCCGCCTACAATGCATTTGTTGGATTTCTATACCCCGAAGCCTGAGACCATTGAAGGGGGTCCCAGTGATGTCACAAGTTTGCCAACTCTAAAATGGATGAAAGAGTCATTCCCAGGGTGCAGCCCTGTTGAAAATGTACTTTGTTCAAGGCAGAGTGGGCAACTTGTAGGCCCAACCTTTTGGAGGGCCACAGTTGGTTATATGCTGGCTAAGGCTGATGGGAGTTGTAGGCCAACAACTAAGGGCTACCAAGAGAGATCGAAAACAAAAACCATTGTCCCAAGAAATTCTCCACGAAATGTGGGTGCAAGAAAGCCTGGATATGCTTTGTCTGAATATATGTTTAATATATTTTGTCCATTATAAGCACTTTCCATCCTTTGCAAAACCTTTATTATGAGTCACACCTGTCTTTTTCCAGCCCTGTTAATTGAATTCCTTTAAGTAGTAATGTCAGGAATTGTGCCCCCCACTCCCCATGCCAGCCCATTTAACCGTGGGTGCAGAACTGTTGCTTTTGCTAGAACTCCTGTGGATAATCATTATGTGGTGGGTGGGATGGAGTGGGGGGCGGTGGGGGGGGGGAGGAAGGTGGCAAGGTAGCAGGGAGAAGACAAACAACACTTCTTGCTCCCCCTAAGTGACAGTCTGGTTAGAGGAACTGGCCAGAGAAAAGAAACTGGAGAAGGCACACACGTTTGTCAAATGCTAGGTTGCTTGAAACAAAGGAAGGTGAATGTTTCATTTCTCTGTCCTCCATTCCTTCTTCTGAGCTACACAGAAGCCCTAACACAGAATGGAAGGAAGAAGGAAATCAACTGTTTCTTAATATCTAGCAGAGCTTTCATTTCACCAGCACCGGGTGTCCTACGAAATGAGCAATTTCTTTTATCCACAGCTTCCTTCTGGTCCAAGAATTTATATTTTGTAAAGGATATCTAGCTGATTTGGTACATAAAGCAGGTGTTTATTGGAAACATGCTGGGGAAAGTGCAAACCCTTAGCTTTCTTACTTTTCTGCCTCAGCCTGACTTTTTGGCACAGCATGTTTCCTGGCAAAGCCAAGCTTATTGAAAGTCATTTTTTTTAGTTAGTCTGTTTCTGTACTTAGACCTGAAAGGCAGTTGAAAATCACAATGGGCTGAATTGTGGCTGACATTCAAGCCCTGCAATCAACTCTCCCAGCTTTTAACTTTAAATAAATGGGACTGGGGAAAGGAGACTGGGAAAGGGGATCCAGAATTTATTTATTTAATTAAAATATTTATATACCTCCTATTCCACCAATGGCATCCCTAGACAGCTGAAAGGAGCTTGGGAATGAGGCTTGAGAACAACATTTCTGCCTTCACTCTTTTCTAGATCTAACTTCCCTCCAAGGATCCTGTTTACCTGCTGGGGGAAAGAATAAAAGTTTCACCTCTCTCCCCCTCTCCCCCTCTGTATGTGTATCTCCCCATTGAGGTCCACCTACTCCCAGACATTTCATGTCATATGATAAGACATGTCCACATATTTAACAGTTTTACTTTTTCCCTGAAATTGTTTTAGCTGTTTAAACTGTTTTAAAATTACCTTATTGAAATTGTATGCTGTATTTT
This sequence comes from Varanus komodoensis, assembly GCF_004798865.1. Classification (NCBI taxonomy): domain Eukaryota; kingdom Metazoa; phylum Chordata; class Lepidosauria; order Squamata; family Varanidae; genus Varanus; species Varanus komodoensis. The sequence goes on along the minus strand of NW_025336087.1, from coordinate 313,195 downwards.
ACGGTATGTGCTCTGTATTTTGTGAATTTGTATGAACTGGCCGCAGATCCTCAGAGTTCAGCCAATTTAGAAATAAATCAATAAATACCCCAATAAATAATAAATTTCCTCTGGTGCAGCTTTGGGAGCATGGAAAGGCTGAAAACTCCAATCCAGTGGAAAGCCTACCTCCAACTGCCATTGATTTAAGTAAAAGTAGAAATGTGGACCCATTTGATCAAGGTTCTCCCTTGGTTCCATACATTGCAAGGTCATATAAAACTGCTGGAGCAAGGCTGAAGTACTGTGAACTTGATGAAGTACTGTGCAGTACTGGCTGAAGTACTGATGTATTGATGAAGTACTGGCTGAAGTACTGTGCATTGATGGGGCTAAGGTAAGGAAGCTTAGAGAAACAGTCGAATATGCTGGCTGTACTAGCCTTCTCAGAACCTGGAATCCTTCAGTGGTTGGACCTAGATTGGTCAAAGCATGGCAATCCGGACAATTCCTTCTTCTACCCTGCCTTGATTCTGCTAGACTAAGATGGAATACTCTACCAAAACACAAAGGCACTAAGCTAGAATTTTTCTGAAACAGGTAAGGAGTTTCAGTTCTGTAAAACAGGTCCAGAATTCTTCTAGTACCTCTGGAACCACTTGACAGAAGCAGCACCAGACTCAGGCCCTGGAGGGCCTGCCAGAGATCCAAGTGGGAGATCCCAGAGAAGAATGCTGGTCCAACAAAGCCAAGAGCTTAACTGAGCCCTTATGTCCAGCATTAGGGGGATCACCAGCACCCTCTCCTTAAGCAGCATTCCGGGAGCTTTAAAGCTGGTGCACTGGCTTAAAACATGGTAATACGCTGCCACTGAGTGGTCTTTTACCACTTCCTCCTCCTCCTCCTCTGTTAGGACAGAAGTGAATGGGTGGCTTGATTCTTTCTCCACAAGTTATAATTGCCTTCTCCAGCTTAAAGCGTGAAACACAGAACAAGAATAAAAGATCTTAATTTAAATCTGGAAAGGTAACATGAAGACAACCCAAAGGCCACCCACATGAAAGGACATTTCAGAGCTCTTGAGCTACAGTGGTCAAGGCCTTCCACCTCCTTGTCAGAAACTGTAATACTAAATTAGTGATTTGATCCATGGCTTGAAAATTATCCAAAGTAGTACAACTCCCCAGCATAGATCTGTACTTTTCAGGAGCCTCTCCAAGAAACAAAAATGCAGAACCTTGCCTTAGCATGAAGGACATGGAGCAGCACCAAATATCAGCTGGGAGTGCTCTTTTTTTCCAGGATTTTCCTCATGACAAAACAACAGCAGGACATGTTACACATATACCCCCATTAGGCTGGGGGTGCTGCTTGTAAAATTATTCCAGTACTGTGAAAGGAAACTCATTGGTGGATTTCAAATGTTGGGCAAGGGTGTTTTCTATGCAGGAGAAGAGCCTTGAGATAATCAGGACCCCAGTCGTTCAATGCTTGATATTGTTAATGACAAGGAGATTGAAGAAGAGTAATAAATCATCCATTAAGGACAAAATGCATAAAGCTGATGCACTGAGATAGTTTTTAAGATATAGCAATGCCTGTGGCTGAGTCTTCCAGGATCTTCATTCCCTCAGCATCTTCAAAGCATTGTTCAAATACAAAGTTTTTTGAGTCTACACGTTTCTACTAGCCCCTGGCTCTTTGGAAAGAGCCTGTTCCCCAGCCTTCCCTAATTTGGTGCCCTCTAGATGTTTTAAATGACAGCTCTTATTCTTTGACCATGCAGCCTGGGGCTTCTGGGAGTTGTAGGCCAAAACATGGTACTCTATCTCTTGGGCCATATCCTCTGCCCCTGCAATAGCAGCTAACCCTTCATATTCCCAAGAAAAAAATCATGATGTGTTCTTAGTTGCCTAAGCGCCCTCCTCCCTTGATCCTTTCAGAATCCACCCAGTGCAAATATTACCCTGCTCAACAACCAATTCCCTGAATTCCCCCTGCTCCACCACAAATCCATTTTGTTTTACCTGGTTTGGACTCTAACTCATGCACAGTGTGAATGGAGTTCATAGCACATGCTGGAAGCACTGATTTATAGCTTTCTTGTGTATTTCATGTAGTTGAGACACAAATCTTATTTTTGTAAATATTTCACTGTCACTCAAATGCAACCCTCTTAACTCTCTCTGTGCCGTATTATTTTTCTCCCAAACTCTGTACATCTTTAGATGGTAATCCTTCAACGCATACGCCATATGCTTCTGATTCAGGTTTTTTCAAGGAAGACAGTTGTTTCTCCCTCTCCCCCAAAGGGGAAAAAATGGGAAGATCCCAAGCAGCAAGAAACTATAATGTATTTTTCCACATCAAGAAACTGGATTAACAGAAGAGTGTTTCTGCATGCTTCAGAGAAAAAGTGTTACATAAAAGAGTTCACTAAACTATACTTGTCTGCTTTGGTATCCAGCTTGTTACAGCAACTGATCAGTTTCGATCCAAGAGCATGAACAAGACACTTGTAATGAATTATGGTGCAAAGAAAAAAGTGTGTCATTCTCTGTACATGAAGTGCCATTTTCCATACGTCATTCTCCTGCATTGGTTCTGACCTTGCCACAACTTTCACCCACACTCACTCTTTCATTCTTCTCTTTTAGGAGGCCCATCAGTAACCTTTGTCTTGCTCCCTCTAGAGGACTCCTCTCTGTGGGAACTTGAGGCAAATTGGTCCTAAGAGAGTGACTTTAATTCCACCCCCCCACAACACACTAACCCTCTCTCAGCCTCAGAGGTAGGCACTGAGCCCCAGGAGCACAGGTACCCAAAGGTGCAGCTTAGATAGCTACCACACATGAAAGTGCCTGCCTGAAGAGCAAGGATTCTCCTGAGTAAGGGAATATTCATAAGCAAGTTCATTTGTGGGCTGCAGCTATGCTCTGGCTGGAGCCCCGAAGGCTCAAGTCCAGATACAAGATGGCCATATTTCCCAGGCTTGTGTTTCCCCAGTAACTCGACTCTCCCTTCAACTATCCACTGACCTTGCCTTTGCTACTGAGCTGGACTGAATCCCTGGGATTCTGTTCCCTTGCCATTTTAAGCAGGACTATTTAATGAGGTGGTGTTTCTGCATCTCACTAATACACATCTCTGGTATTTCCCCTACGTGGTGCAGCTTATCCTAATCAGCTATTCACAGACAAAATGCATCCTTGGCAAATGGGACAGATTCCATCCTCTAGTCTGAAGTAGCCCCCTGGTTTATTGCTCACTCAGCTATGGGTGGTTGTCTTGTTTCCTGGAAGAGGTGGAAGTGGAAGAGAGGAGACAGGCACATCCAATGCAAGGCAGACCCGTCGTTCTTGAGGGGATGCCAAATAAAGGGGCATTGGGAATTTGTCCTCTAGGAGGTGCTAAACTAAAACAAGCTGAAACACATTTCTCATACAGCCTTCACCAAAGGCGTCAGTCTGTTCAGCCATCTATCCATCCAAGCACAACATCTTCACTTAAACATCTTTTCAACCAAATAATTTTTATAAGTGACCTTTGCATGGCTGCTAATCAAGGAGTTCAGGTGTGTCTGTTACACCCACACCATCAATATGCACTTGAATTCAGTGGTACTTAAAGATGTGTTTGGGAGAACATAGAAAAATGTAAGTTACTTGCACTTAAGAAATGAATGCTAATTGATGTTGCTAATGTACAAAGGTGCTATGAAACATCATTCTTAAAAGACAGACTCCGTATTTTCTAACAACTGGGACAAAGGGCCATGGAGATTCCAAAACAGCACATTAAGAAGTATGGAGATTTCCTGGCTGTCAAGGACGACAGTGCTGTTGAGCCTGGGCAAGAGAAACAGTTTTAAAACAACCCAACATAACAAGAGTTGTCATTTGGATGGTTCCATGCTTATTAAGGATGAGAGGAAAATAACTCTACACAGCTTTCCTTTTAAAACAATATAATTATTCTAATATCATTGCTCCCTACAGGGCCAAACATTGTTATATCATATATATATATGATATATATCATATATATATATATCATATATATATGATGTGGAGGAAAACTATTCTGGATATGGCTAGTATCCACCAGTGTCTGTGGACTCCTGGATCATATACTTGCACCTCAGTGCTTCCGTGCCTCCAAAAATAACCTGAAATGAGCAAAAATGCTGATTCCCAAACAGGGAAAGTAAGCAGAGCCTGAGAAAAGGTGTTCCACTGACCTGTCCCAATACAGAAACAAGGATTTCCAGGCATTTGGAGAGTTATTTTTAAAAGTGGAGAAGTCCTACTGTGGAAGAGGTCACTCCTGTGAGGACAACAGAAGTGGAGGAGGCCCATTAGATATTGTTCGGCATTTACACTGAAAGGAATGTTTCCCTTCCAAGGATACCCTGCACCCAACAGTAAGCGGACTGCTGCATCAATCATCTGCATTAATCATCATTAATTCCAATTTTGTTAGCTAACATTTGCATCTGATATTGTATGGTTGAAATGGGATTTACTGTATTTGGCATTTCACATCCACAGGTAGATACCTGGCATTCAGTGCTGGGCATTCAATGATTAAGCTGCATCATTAATCCGGTGGGCCAGGATTTAGCTCCTTCCCATTGGAGCAAGCATCTTCTAGAAACTGTGGGTGATTTTTCTGAATAGAAGCTCTATCCAGAGAGAATACCTCACAGACAGTTTTTGGCAAGAAAAACTAAAACTGTTTCTGTATAAATGCATTTAAATACTGTAAATATTTTGCACATTTTGAACCTGAAGCATTCTTAGAGTCTGTTTTTATTTAAAATATATGCTTTTGCTTGATTTTGGATTAATATGGTTTTGTTGGCAGTATATTTCAGTCATTGTTGTGGTTGTCATCATCGTTGTCATCGTCATCATCATAACCTCTACTTTAGGCTGCCAATAGCTGAAATTCCCTCAGTGGTACGCAAGTGAATAATAAGCCAAGATGAACTGCCTACTCCCATAGCAACCCGCTTACGAAGAGGCAGGTTCACGTCCCCCTATACACATACACACGGATTGGTCCAGGGAGGTCACAGGGCCACACAACCTACCTTGCTTCTTAGGCTGGTGTGCCTGCAGCCATACTGTCCCTTGGTCCACATGCTCAATGCCATGAAAAGGGACTGCGTCGCAGTGCTCCAGTGCCTGGCGCCTCTCTGTGCCATATGCCTGGAGGACCACTTCACATGCTTTCTGGACGTGCAATCAGTGGCTTGGAGGGGACACCAGAGCCTCTGAGCAGGACCCCACGGTCTCCCTAACATGCAAAGTTTTGCATACAGGAACGCCTCCAAGATTTTTATCCAAAGTGACCCGAAGTGACCTTGCTTTCAGAGGCCATGTATTTGCCAGTGAGGGAGGTGGCTATGCATTACTCATGGGGCTCCTTTCACATAGAAGCTCACCTTCTATGCCAGGGATTTATGGATTTTGTTAATTCCATTTCTTCTTTCTTTCATGGGCTTTCCAGCATTGTTTGTTCTCATTGACAAATCAGAATTTCATTCTACTTGTACTAATTCATATTAGCACTAATGCACAGTAGTGCAAATTCCTCACCCTGCTCAAAGTGAATTCCTCACCCCCCCCCCCCCACCTGCAATTCCACAGAATCAGTGCAACTCAGAAACAGCCAGTAAACTGAGGAATCTGCAGGTCGGATGGATAGAAATCTGAACTCATTTGAATCCTTGGTGGATTTCTAGGACATCCATACCTGGCTCCCACTTTAATATCTTTCCAGTGCCAGGTTATGACGTGTTTATTCTCTTAGGGCATAATCTATGCACTCTTAGACAGAAAACATTCTTACAAGTTCCAGCATGTCCCAGACAGCCAGCCGGGGGGGCTGGCTTGTTCTTTTCCAAACATGCATACAATTGCACCTACAGACATTTTGAAGAGTTTATTAAACTTGATTAATTTTTTATGAGTTCTTCATTTTGGAAGCCTTCCAATCCATTTGCTGTTTTCATGACTTTATCATTTTATTAATTTTACATGTTTTATTCTGTATTTATGGTTGTTTGGGATTTTAAATTACAGTGTAAACCATGTGGGATAAGAGTTTATGAAAGATGATGTATTTGTAAATCAATGTCTTTTTTTGTATTTTTATATTTAATGGTAATTTATTATGTACTATTGTATTTCAATGTATTTTATCATGTTGTAAGCCGCCCCGAGGTTTCGGCAAGGGGCAGCATAGAAGTGTTATAACAACAACAACAACAACAACAACAACAACAACAACATATTGACCAACAATGCTTATAACTGTATTCAAAAATAGAATAAAAAATTCAAACGGCCATGCTTTTAAATACAGATAAAATGCACCATAGAAATACCAATATTTACAATAACCAGTAACCAATAAGCTAATCCAACAACTGAGCACCGAACAGGAGAGAGAATGTCAGAAATACACTCCCTGTGAAGATGAATAATTAGCCAACAAACACTGGTTGGCAGCCCCTCCACTCGCTTGAGCCAGGCTTCCTTCCTCCCAGCTGTCACCTGGGTCTCTTCTTGCAATTCCTTCCACATCTCTCAGCTGGGAAGGAAAGTACTGCCAATTTTCCTTCAAGCCCCCCACACCCACCATGACTTGACATTGTTTCACGTCTCTCCAGCAAGCACCTGGTCCTAAGCCTCTGGGCACGTGTTTCCCATGGAAGGTGATTGAAGCCCCATCAGTGAATGTGTTCAAGGATAGGCCAGACATCACATGGTGGGCATGTCATGAGCAGAGCTGGCTGGAGCCAGGGGTCAGGCTAGATGGCCCGGGAGACCCCTTCTGACTTGCTCTGTTTCTGTGTTCTGGCATTCTCCTCAAAGATGCTCAACATGCCCAACTCTCCATGCCTCTGGCTGGTGTTCAGATATGCAGGTATCCACACAAAGATCCATGCCACACCTCAGGACTGCATGGTTGTGCCGCTCAGGACAAAATTAGCTCTGCAGGGTGGTCTTTTCAGAAACAAAGCAGGCAGCCATGACAAAGTGTTGTGGTGTGGAGTCACTTCTGGCTCTATGGTTTGGAGGCCCCTTGGACAAGACACCATCCATGGATCCCCCCGAGGTTTTCATGGCCATTGTTACCAGCTACTTCCCCTGTTCATCCCCAGGCAACTCTGAGTTTTGATCTGAATTTTTCAGGAGCTATCCATGGTCCTGAAACCATTTGGGGCCTAGTGGTCAGCACCATGGAAAGCTTTTTTATTTATTGTTTAATTGCAAAGTCGTGCCTGACCCATCATGACCCCATGGACAACATTCCTCCAGGCCTTCCTGTCCTCCACCATCCCTTGGAGTCCACCCAAGCTCACACCCACTGCCTCAGTGACTCCTGGCCACCTCAACCTCTGCCATCCCCTTCTTTTGCTGTCAATTGTTCCCAGCATCAGGGTCTTCTCCAGGGAGTTGTTCTGTTTTGACCCAGTCGCTTCATTCTTTCTGGCACTACTAGTACTAGCCCTCTACTCTTCCCCAGTAGCATGTTGGACACCTTCCAACCTGAGGGGCTCATATCTCTTTGCCTTTTGGAACTGTCCATGGGGTTTTCACAGCAAGGATACTGGAGTGGGTTGCCAGTTCCTTCTCCAGTGGATCAGCTTTTGTCTGAGCTCTCTGCTATGTCCTGTCCATCTTGGGTGCCCCTGCACAGCATAGCTTATAGCTTCATTGTGCTACACAAGTCCCTTCGCCACGACAAGGCAGTGATCCATGAAGGGGAGCTTCTTTATAATCCAGACTAAAATCTGGAGGGAAGATACAGCCCTGCTGATATTGGAGTCACCAGCCTTCGCTGCTCTCTTGTGCTTAGATGATGCTACATAGGATGCTGGCCTATACTGAATCATACCATGGGCCAGTGTTTCCCACACTGATTGGCAGCAGGTTTCCAGGGTCTCAGGAAGTTTTTCCTGCCTTCCTTTGGAGATACCAGGGAGTGAGCCTGGGGATGCCTGCATACAACATATGGACATTATTATGGTGCCATGGCAGCAGTGTAAGGACCCACACTTGCAGAATGAATTTGCTACTAGCATATTAGCTTGCCCAGGGAGCGCTCCTGGAGTTTTCACTTTGTAGCATTCATATTTTATTTTTCTCCTTCATTTGTTTTAAATTCCAGACAAGATTCTCACACATGTAGGGTTATAACCAAAGAAATCTCCCAGGGCTAACTCTTTATTTAATCCTTCACTGTTAATCATGGTACATTTACTGTGCAAGATCCAATAGCTAAAGTTTAAGCCTTAAATTGAAAGAAATAATGAGATCCAATCCTATGGGGACTGCAGTTTTTATTAGTAACTCATCTCTTATTTTCTCTACTGTTGTTACATTTTCAAAACCTGATTATCTTCCTAAACCAAAACTATTTTGAATTTAATGAAAATATTTCAGCATATGCATTTAAACTGTTTCCAAACAACTGTATGTTTTTTGAGAAGTGCAAAGAAAATTTTAAAAAGTTAAGGCTGAAAAATGTGCAGTGGCTATTTTTAGGAAGACAGGGTGAAGAGGCAAAAAGAACCAGCAGAAAATAAATTACCTGTTTTATAGAAGCAGATCTGAATTAAAGAAAACTGCATGGTCTGGGCTTGTGGTTATCCGTGGCTAAGGCAATGATGACTGTGGACATCTGTTTCACTACCATGCAGCGGCAACTCAAGGGAGTCTTTTGCCTGCATCATGTGGGCCGCACGATTTGCCACACAGAGATGTATAATGCAGAGATGGTGAACCTATTTCAGCCAGAGAGACATGTTCAATTTCAGAGAAGCTCTTGGCGGCTTCATTCCAATTGTGGGTGGAGCCAAGCTGGAAGGGGTGTGGCCAACATGTTAAAATCCAGCCTACTGGATTTGTGTATTTCTTATAGTTCTATACTGTCCAATAGCTGAAACTCTCTGGCAGTTCACAATGATTAAAACCATAGAATGCATTCTAAAACACAATATAATTTTTAAACTGCAGTATATTGATTGATTGATTGATTGATTGATTGACTTCTAGCCTGACCCATTAGCCACATAACTCCCTGGGCAAATTATAAGAATAAAACCATATAAAAACAATATAAAAACACAAAAATCAAATAACAATAAAATGATATGACAATAAGACAATAAAAATGTGCCCAACCTCATCTTAACAGAACAAATAATTTAATAAAAGGCATTCCACATTCTAATAAATACCATTAAAAATGGATTAACAATTAAAATACAGGGCAAAATAAAAAAGGTCCTTGCCTGGTGCCAGCAAAAGTATAAAGAGGGTGCCAGGCAAACCTTTCTGAGGAGCTTGTTCCAAAGTTGGGGTGCCACTCCTCAAAAGACCCTTCTCCTTATGTCCTGAGGAGGGGGCTCCCTTGAAGGGCCTCAGATGCAGATCTAAAGGGTCAGATATGGGAAGAGGCACTCCTTTAGATTCCCTGGCCCCAAGCTTTTTAGGGCTTTAAAGATAGTATAAGAATAGAAGCAGAAACTAGAAGCAAAGATTTAAATACAATAAGAGCACAAGTTATTTATTTATTTAAAGTTTTTATATGCCGTCCCCTTGCTACATAGCCTCGGGACAGCTCACAGAAATAAATAAATAAAACAATTACAATTACAATTAAAACCTGGAAAGACACTGGCTGCACATTTAACATCTATATATATTAAACATTATTAAAATAGTGTTTAATGAAAAGTTCTTGGACTGGTGCTGAAAAACAAATAACGACGGTGCCAGGCAGACCTCACTGGGGAGCGCATTCCACAGATGGGGCACCACCACAGAGAAAGCCCTCCTCCGGGTACTTTGCTTCCTGATATCTCTTATGGAAGGCTCCAGGAGGAGAGCCTCTGCTGCCAATATCACAATCCTATGCATCTTTAAACTGAAAAGGCCCTACAATTCCCAGCAAGCCTGAACAGCCATAGTGGGAGATGAAGGGCTTTTTCTGTGTACACACGCACTGGATTTCAGCCAAGCAGATTGAAAACTACATGAACTGAAAGAGTTAAGTGCCTGGGAACACAGGAGGGTCTTCACCAGGTGCCAGAAAGAGCATGCTCTGGGCATCAGGCAAGCCTTTCAGGGAAGCGTATACCACAAGGGGTGCCACAACAGAAGAGGTCCTGATCCTATAGGCACCCTCTTTTCTTCCTCTGCAAGGATTCTCCAAGAAGGCCTGCTGGGGAACCCAGGAGAGCTGGGAGCTTCTCCTGGAAGCAGCTAAACCTTAGGAGAATAATTGCAACCTTTTAGAATGAGGGAACGGGCACCAAAAAAGGGGAAGCCAGCAAATCATGGGGTGGATGGAAGGGTGGGGGGTGGGGGAAGGGCAGTGACCATTTGGGGAGCCCCCCGAAGCCAAATTGGGACCAAGAACCACCAGATTTAGTACAATACTCCCATGTTGGGAGTGAGAAGGACAGTAGCTCTTGATGTGCATTATCCAGACCTGCTGGTTGGAATTCAGAGGAGGGGGAGGAAGAGCAAGGGGAGGCCTTGGCATGTGGAGCAATTGCAGGCATCAAGATGGGAGAGCATAGACACTTATTGGAAAGCTGTGAAGCCCCTCAATGGCTCAGGGCCTGATGACCCGAAGGAGCGCCTCCTTCCATATGTGCCTGCACGCCCCTTCAGATCTGGGGCAGAGGCCCTTCTCTGGGTGCTCACTGGAGGAAATTAGGAGGGCGACTACCCAGAAAAGGGCCTTCTTTGTAGTGGCGCCCCAATTGTGGAATTCTCTCCCCAGAGAGATATGCCTGGCACCATCACTTTATTCTTTTCAGTGCCAGGCTAAAACCCTTTTATTTTCCCAATGTTTTAAGATCTGATTGTTTTAATTGGGGTTTTGTTGTCTGTTGAATTTTTTAGGATGCTGTGTTTTATTTTACATTGTTGTATTGTTAAACCATCCTGAGACTTTGGTAAGGGATGGTCTAGAAAAGATAGACAGACAGACAGACAAAACAAGATGTGCAGTTATCAGGAGGGGTTTTGGAACAGGGAGTTTCTCCGAGGCAGATGAGGATGAGGAGGGTACGGCTCTCATCCCCATGATGTGTTGTCAGCAGAGGAGGGCAGCCCCATTGGAGGATCGGCGTGCAGAGAGGAGGAGTGGTGATTTTCAAAAGGTCCGTCCCAAAAGGATGATGCTCAAACATACTCATAAGGAAAGTTCCTAGGGGTAAGAATAGATTGTGTTCAACAAACCGCTCTGTTCATGCTCAGAGATTCCTTCTGGGTGTTTGTGCTTTTGGAAGATGCTTTGGTCGAAGAAGAACATTTTGCAAGAAAGGTCTGTGACTTTGAAAATGCAAAGGGGGGAAGCCTAATTCATGACAGCTAGGGAGGAAAGCTTGCTCATGACATTACCCTGCCATGGTGGCTTGAAATGGCAACAAAAAACTGAGCACAAGCACAAAAAAAGCTTCTTGCAGCTGGCTCTGAGCGCCAGCGCTTCTGCAAACCTGGTAGTGCAGGGATGAACTACATGCAATGTTTTATCAGGTCCTGGGATCTCCTCGTGATCGTTTTTCGCCATTTTAAATTGTTTTAAAACAATTTAAATGCATGCACACATTTGCATAATGTTTTGTGTGATCTACCCACATAAAATAAATTGCATGGCATGGCATGAAATTGTATGATTAGTAAATCTGGGGAACTCTGAGTGGACTTCATCAATGCCAGAGTGAGAACGACCCTTGGAATGCAAATAGCAGCTTCAGAGAGGCTTTTTTTTGCGGGGGTGGGGTGGGGGGTAACTTTAAGAGGAAGAAAAAGGCTGGATTGGGCTGAGAAGGGCAGCAGCTGGATTCCGGCTACCTCCCAAAGCAACTGTGAGAGGGACCATTTTGCTTTTCTTTCCAGAGACGTGGGAGAGCGAGTGCTGAGCCCGCAGTTGCTCCAAGTTTTCTTTCTCTGTGAAAGAAGCTTCCATGTATTTGCCTCCTTCTTGTGGCATTTTATGACTTACAGTATTTTTCTTGTGGTTTTGAGCGCACTGTATTGCTGCGTGGCAGCCAAGGGTGCTGTGTGCATTTCCTCTCTATGACACAGCGCCTCACAGTTTGTGGCCTCCCAGGCTGCCTGTACTTCCTGGTCTGATAAAGTCCCATGGGAGGAATTATCTTGTGATGCCTCCCCTCAGATTTACTTGAAATGTGGGAAGTGCAGCAGGTTACAGTCTGCTGGAGAGAGAACTGTGCAATAAAAAACATTACATCTGGACACACTGCTTGCTTACCTCCAAGAAAGGCAAGTTCTTCTCCACATGCATCAATACAAGATGGGGAATACTTGGCTCAATGGCACTGAAAAGGGAAAAAACCTTGTGGTTGTTCTAGACAACCAGTTAAATAACAGCCAGCAATACGGTGCAGCTGCAAAAAGGGCAATACAATTTTGGGATGCATAAACATAAGCATCACTCCCAGAACAAGAGAGGCACTAGTTTCCCTAACTCTGCACTAGTCAGACCTCACCTGGAGTACTGCACTCAGTTCTGGGCTCCCAGGTTTTTTAAAGATGCAGAAAAACAAGAAAGGGTTCAGAAAAGGGGAGCAAAGACGATCCAGGGTCTGGAAACGAAGCCCTATGAGGAGAGATTGAGAGAACTGGGCATGTTCAGCCTTGAGGAGAGAAGACTGCGAGGGGATACAAAAGCACTCCACAAGTACCTCAAAGGCTGTCACAAAGAGGAAGGAGAAGACCTCTTCCTACTCATCCCTGAGCTTAGGACACAGAACAACAAATTTAAACTGCAGCACACCAGATTCAGGCTAGACACCAAGGAAGATGTCCTAACGGTCAGAGCAATCGATACAATAGTGGAACGAGTTGCCAAGAGAGGTTGTGGGCTCTCCCACACTAGAGACATTCAAGGTGAAACTGGACAGTTGTCTGAGCAGGATGGTGTGACTTGGCATCCTGCAGCAGCAGAGGGTCAGACCTGATGGCCTCTTGGCCCTTTACTATTCTATGAATCTGAGATGAAATGAACTTAAAATAACAAAACTGCAAATGTAGTTGCAATTGCATCAGCACAGAAGCATAACGGCAATTGAATCAGCACAGCAACACAGAAGTAGGACAGACTAAAATGCAATCTTAAGAAATGAAATTAAACTGTTAAAATGCTGGGAAAATAAAAAGGTCTTCACCTGGCCCTGGAAAGAATACAACGTAGGTGCCAGGAGCACCACTTTGGAGAGCTCACTCCACAAACAAGGTGCCAGAACCAAGAAGGCCTTCCCCGCAGTAGTTGCCCACCTGATGTCCTGCACCAGCAGGGGGTTGGACCTGCTGACCTTCTTGGCACCTTCCTATCCTACTATTTTATGAATCTATAGGAATTTCAAGTCCAACCCACAAGAATGTCACTCACATTTCTTCATTGTTGGATTTCATTTCAAAAGAAATTCATTTTCTATAAAATTGAATAAGAATGGTTGAAAAATGTGGAAGAAATGATCAGCACGACACTTGCATAGTCAGCCTGTATGTCTGCATTGCTTGTGTAGTGAGCTGACTGAGTTCAAGCTGGAGCTACAAGCTAGAGGGCACGCTGAATCCACATGACTGAAGGACAAATCCAGACCAATGGATATTAATTGCAACTTTTCCATGTTCTTTTTTCTATGTAAATTACAGCCGCAAGAAAGGAAGAGCAGCTTCAGATCACAGGTGCTAGGATGGGGAAATGCAACTCTTGGGTATTGCAAAACCATCTGTGGTTGCTGAAACCTGGTTTATCATGTTGCCCAAACCCATCTGAGATAACAAACCATGGTGAACAAACCATATTTCTTAACCCAACCACAAACCATAGGTTAGCTTTATGGGATGTTTACGCTTAACAACAATGGCCTGTTAGCACAACCAGGTTCAGACAATTTGTTTCAACAATAACCCATAGTTCAATGATAGCCCATAGTCAATGTGGGGTAATGTGTGTCTGAACCCAGGCTTTTTCTCAGAACTTGGCCAAGGCCTGACACAGGTATACTCCCACAGGGCAGCGGTAGCTGAACTGTTTCCTTTTTTCTTAGGCGAAAGTTGTCCTCCCTTTTGCTTAGGCTATTACCTCGTAGTAACAACTGGAATTTGCAGTATGGGCACTGCTGTGTCTTGCTATGAACCATGGTCCTTAATGTCCCAGTTTCACTTAGCAGTTATTGCTAGATGCACTGATGGGCATCAGCTCCTTTAAAAAGTAGTTTAACTACAAGTACTAATAAAAAAGTAGTTAGCACTGTTGATTGACTACATTGCAATAAAAATAATGGGAACTAGTTGAAGTACTTGAGTGGTTTCAGCTAGATTTATATAACTCTCTGCTTGTTTTGTTTAACAGTGTTTTGTTTTTTCGATGGTTCAAATAAAATAACATCCTGGAATGTAGTGCCTTCACAGACACTTACTCTTCTCTACCTGTCTCAATTGTCCTGCATGAGCTGAACTTGTCTAGCAATGCTGCACACAAATATAATATAAGGAATTAAATATTGCCAATTCCAGACCATTGGTGTGCAATCCCATCTTTTTTCTCCTTGGAGTAAGTGCCAGTGATCTCAGTGGAACTTGATTCTAAGTAGGCAAGTAAAGGGCTACACTGTCAACAGCTTTAAAAGTACCACAAAAGTACTCAGTTTAAAACCACAAACTGATGGCATGTCCTGTCATGGCCCATTATGACTCTAACTAACCCACGCAGCAACTAAGCATTCAGAGCAGAATAATTCTCACTGCATCCCATTGGAATCCCACTGAATTTAACTGGGTTTGCTTCCAGTGGGTAGATCAATCCTATGCCCCCTGGATAGCATTCTGGTTCCCCAATCCAAAGTTGGAAAAGACTTTGATGTTGGAGCTGGGAATTTGTGCTTGGATCCCTCTCCTCCCACCAGCTACTTCTCTGGGGTCACAAGACCAACCTTGGAGAAGGGCTAACGAGGGTGATCTGGGTGGGGAGAGCAGGAGGTAACCTGGAAGCACTCCAGTTTTTTCCCTTCCCACCTGAAGCTGACTTGCAGGACAACAGTAACAAGGAGACACTGATGGCCTCCACATTTCCCCTGCTCTTCCTAGGATGCCTGTAAACCCCCAAATTCAGAAGCTTGCAGGCATTCCCATTAGACTGGCTCCCAAGTGTACATAGCATTGAAGTCTAACAATGCAGTGTACTAGATAAGTCTGTTCAGCAGTAATTTCCATTTAACTCAAGGGGGCTTACTCCCAGGTAAGCAGACATAGGATGTAACCCTAAGATTCTGAACTTGGATCCCTCCCTGCATATACAAGTAAGTAGCAATCTCTGGGTTTCTTTGTATTCCCACTGCTGTGACTGCTTTCTGCCTAGGCCAGGCCAACCAGCTGGGCCAACCTGAGAGGAGTGAGTCCCTCAGCAATGCTGTTTGTAGATCTGGAGGGTGGCCACCACAACCTCTGCTAGAAATTGCAGGCACTCCTGCATCCTTCATAGGGACTGATTTTTGCATTTGTGTTAGCTGCTTATGCAGAGCTTTCAGCATGATAATTATTTAAATTACTTTTTTTCTCCCAAATAAGAAAAAGCAACTATTATTGTTAGTAATTCAAGGTCAGAGGTTAACTACTGACAAAAGCAGTTCAGCTGCATCATTTGAACTACTTTTCATCAAGCAGTTGCAACTCCTACTCAACTGTTCAGTTTCACTACTTGCAGTTTAGCAATTGCCGACCACTGGCTGAAAATATGCTATGCATTAGTCCAGGGACTGAGCCTTATTCCTCTCTGTTCTCTGTTAGTATGTCCTTGAAACCATTCTGCTCCATGACTCAAATGCCTGAGAGAACTGATTAGCCATGTTTCAGGCTACTGGGGAATCCAAAGTATTTTTTCCAGCAATTACAGTTTCCACAGTCCAGACCTGCATTTAGCTCCAGGTGTCTCAAAATCTCACACTCTGCCTTGGGAAATTTTCCCCTACTGTGGGAACTGGTTCTAGCTATTCAGGTATGGAAAAGTGCTCTTCACGTTATTTTATTTATTTCATTTCTATATCACCTGTAGGCAAAGCTCTCTGGGTGGTTTACAACAAAGTATAAGAACAATAAAACGCAATAGACAAAACATTAACAAGAATCAAAAAATTAATTTAAAATGGGATACAGTCCACTAAAAGACAATAAAAGGGATAAAAAGTGCAGCTAAGAATTAAAAAAGGCACCTGGATAGTTGTGTTAGGCCCTGGAATGACCTTTGAAGGGCTCCACGAAGCGGGTTGTCTTAACCTGGCACTGAAAAGCTGGTAGGTGTGCTGCTGGGCCAAATTTGGTGCCAGTCCACATTCCCAGAAGAACTCTACAGCTTAACAGATCATATGGCAAAGGCCTAACATTGGAAAGAAGTTGCCTAGCAGACCGCTGGCTGTGCTCCAGTGAGCGCTGTCATGCAGGAGAAATCTTATATGAGCTATCCATGGTGCTGAACTCAATCCGCACACTATATTCGCTGCCACGGAGTTCCACAGTTCGCTCCCGTAAGTCACAGAATATAAATCTTCTCCCCTTCCATCCAAGCAGATCAGGTCAAAAGCCCTGATAATAAAAGCCCTGATAATAAAAGTCTTTCTTATATTAATGATGATCAGTGGGTCTGTCTTTGTGACACAAAACAAATGTTTTAAGAAGTCAATAGCAAAAGAATTCAGCAAAGTTAGATTATTCTCCAATAGGGAAATGCAGCTTAATATGAAGTTGATTCCAAACTGAATACAAATCTTCCCTTCCAAACCATAAAAAGCTGACTTCACCTTTAAGATGGAATGGATGATGATGATCATCTATTTATTTATTTATTTATTTCATTTCTAAAGCACCCACAGCCGAAACTCTCTGGGGAGTTTACAACAAGCATCATGCTGCTTATGGCTGCTCTTCAGGACCACCCAGCACTTCTCATTTGTTCTTCCCTCTTAAGCTCGTGCCATATAATTGGACTGATGTTGTTGGCGCCACTCCTTTCCATCTCAGTTTGCTCACTAGACTTTCCCACGAAGCTTGAAACTATCTGATTTGCAGCAAATGCCTGGCTTCTCTCTGGGTCTGCTGGCTTTGGCAAATCAGCTCTGAATTCTAGCTCCTAATCCACTTCTGAATCAGAATTCCAGTCTACAACCTGAAAAGACTACATTATAGGGGAGAAGGCCCAAGCCGTACAACTGCAGTGGACAAGCAGCTTCATAGATGGGGTCACCAGCCTCCTTGGCTTGTGTGCAGGCAGAATCCCTGAAGGGCTTACCTGTGAGTGACTCAGGCAGTACAGCCCCTCCCAGTCTGGAGACCAAACCCTATTTCAGGTAAGCTTTTAGGGCACCATTACAATGCTGCGCAAGGCTTAAGGCCAAACGGGACAGAGTTAAGCATATCAAAGCCACCAGCATCTTTTGGCATTGAACGCTTACTGCCAGCCACAAAGGCTTCGGAGAGGCATTTAAAACTTGTATAAGAGGAAAAGTATGGGGCACGAGCCGGGAATCCACCAGGCAGTAGGTAGCTGTGGGGAAGTGGGTGGGGCCATGGGAAAGAGCAGGGAAAGTGGGTGGAGAAATGGGTGGGGCCAGCAGAAAGGAGCATCCCAGCAGTCAGGTTCAAGCCTCGAGTGGGGCAGATCTGGTCCAGAGGCCTGTAGCCCTGCACCCCTGCAATACACAAACATACTCTGATCAGTAGCAGCACTGAAACCACCATTCACCGTAAAGACAATGAAATCCTGGGGCTTGGCTTGCTGCCAGAAAATCAGAGGCTTGTGGAAACAACTTGATTAGGTTCCTCCGGACTCATGACTGTAGAGCATTGCAAGAGACTGCATAACCTCCTTCCAACCCCCCAGCTGTGCTCTGGACTGAAACCAGCATATTGATTTAAGTAATTTTCATAAAATCTCATCAGGCTCATTGAACACACTCTCAACACCTTTGAGGAATGCTTCATTACCATGTAAATAGAGATAGCCCCTTTGGGCAGCCAAAATTAGGAAATGGTGGAAGCTCATCAGCCATGAAGCAACACTTAAAAAAGCTATGGATAATGCCCGAGCAAGAATGATTGCAATGCTTATTTTCCAGTGTTCCTCTGAAGCATTTTCATTCTGCTTTGAATTCCCAAACCACATTGCCATCTTTGTGTTATTTGAGATTCCTCAGAATAAATCAGCCACACAGTGCTCTAAATTTCTTTCATGCACATGAGAAAAGGACTTCCAGACTATTGGTGCAGTGTGATCTGCAGGACAGAACACAAAATATCTATAGTACTTCATCAAGTCTGTTCCATGGCAAGCATACAAAGGTCAAGCATGGGTGAGCAAGCAAATACATGAAGGCAATGCTTATCCCAAAGCAGCACCCACCCAACCCTAACCCTAACCCTAACCCTAACCCTAGCAATGGCATCAACCCTTAACTTATTGTGGCCGCCCTGTGATGGTTAGATGACATTGGGGCAGACCCCTCTATCACAAAGTCCTGCCATTTGACATCTCTGGAGTCTTCCCCTTAGTCATCTCTATACTGTTGAGAGACACAGATCAAAGACTCTACATCCCTTTCTGTACAGAGAAGGGGATTACCTTTCTGTGATTCTCCAAACCCTCTGAAAGATTTTCTCCATCACCTTCTAGCCAAACCTTTAAGGTACCATGCATGCATCCTGAGAGTATTTGCATGTAAAGAGGGCACAGTACTCCTTCTCCAAGAAATTGCCACCTACACCAGAAGGTTACCAGCTTTTGTCAGGCATGTGTAACAGCTTGTACAAGTGTATTAGCTAGTACAGTATGTCCATTTTTATCAAGTAGTTGATCTTCACTACTTTAAACAGCACTGGTCTACAGGGTAGGCTTTTCATGTATGGACCTTGAAACGGCCCCAAAAGAAGAAGCAAGAATCCATTTTGTTATTAATGAACCAGACATTTGGTCTCTTGTTTCATTCAATCAGGTGTGGAACAGAGATGTGAATCCTGTGTCAGGAGTCTTTCATCAGCAGAGTTAAATTCCATCTGGCTGAGTCTCCTTGACAATAGTGCTGCTCGGAGAATAAATAAAACAAGGGTCTCTCTGGAGGCTCGGATCTCCATCAATATTCATAGTTGAAATAGCATCCTGACCTAACTAAGAGGAACTCGCTTTCCCCTACCCTCTTTCCCTGGCCCTAATCTGGATTAAGGTATCTGGCTGAATTTTGCTTTAAGAAGGTCAAAAAGATGGAATTGAGTCTTTGCATTTTTCACTTTGTCTAGTTTGTTCTTAAGACTACAATGCAAGGTGCACTTGCATTGTAGGAGTGAAGATCTGGGGATCCATCAGGACTTCATTCAAATAAAGAAAACTGGTTGTATAACTGAGACTAAATAATTGCGCCAGTTGCCTCCTTCTCCTCTTTTTCTTCTTCCACTTGTTGATTGCATAAATGTGTCTGATATTTTCCCCCGAATCTGAAGTGAACTGAATGTTGCATTCCCAACTGAAGTGCTGCTATCAAGTAAAAGTTAAATGTGAAAGAGCCGGAAGGGTGGAGAATGCTTCACCTTCTAGGTTCCATCCCACACATCATCATGGTGACTGTGTAAAAGTGACACCTTCACATTCAGCAGGACACCTCAGAGATAAAAATACTTGCTTGGTTTCTTTTAGCTGTGCTGAGCAACACAGTGAAAAAGTGGCAGAGGGGAGAGAATTCACTCTCTTCTTTAGTAACACAAGGCAAGAGCTGATTTTGTTCCCACAACAGTCATGGCTGCGTCAAGAGGAGATCCTGCATTCCCTCCCCACAGCCCTGCTTATACCCATCTTTTTCTACCTGGTATACTCCAAAGGATGGAGTACAAATTCCAGCATCGGGGCTAGAAGTCCAGCATGTCTGGAGATGATCAGGTAGGGGATGGTTGCAACAGCACCTTCTCCAGGGAGAGATGGTGGATATTAATGATGGTGATGGATTATTATGAAGAGGTTTTCAGGCATAAAACGAGGCCCCAGGGCTGCACACAAGCGCCATCCACCTTACTGTGCTGGTTAAGTGGGGGCGGATGGGAAGAGAAGTGGGGTGATATTCCCTCTCACGTGACTGGCAGCTTGCTGAACCGGGCCGCTGTCTCACTGCTGCAGCCCAGGCCCTCTCTCCAGATCCAGCTGGCTGTGCTGTTTGATCCTGGGGTCGGTCTGCTGGAGTGGAAAGGAGGGAGAAGCTTTCCCGGCTGAGCTGCCTGTAGGCCTGGAAGAGGCAGCCTTTGGGTCCTCTGGGCTCATTCGGCAAACTCTTCAAGGCACCATCACCTGGTGGCTCCTGTTGGAGGCTCGGCCTGCTAGATGCAAGTGCCACGCATTCCATTCCGTCTCTCCTCCTCACTCTGGTTCTTTTTCTCCATGGCCTGGCCATGCAGCAGAGGAAGGCACTGGCCTAGAGCCACCTGATACTCCGTTTTCTAAGAATATCTCCAAGCCCCACAAGTGAGCCAGAGGCATTCAAGAGAAATGAAGATGGCAGAGGCTGGAAGCACTCCCAGCCGCCAGCAAGGCAGTCTGTTAGCTAAATGATGAAGGGTACTTGGGTGGGTGCCCAGGAAGGTGTCCAAGAGCACACTGGTGCCCATGAGGAACATATTGCCTGACCCTGTTCTAGGACATCGAGAGGAGCCCTGGCTGCGCTCCCAAGCTGTATTCTCCGAAGCTTGAGGCCCTCCTTGAGCTTAAAGAAGCGGGATGCCACAGAGTGCCAGGCCCTTCCGACCAGCTGCTGTTTGGGTCTCTTGCTACCAGAGGGTACGAATGCTATTATTTTTAACAGAGTGAGGTGACTTGTTCAAGGGGTGGATGGGGGTGGTGGGGTACCTGGGGAAGGGTCAGGATGCTGGGCCCCTGAGGTGGCACACTGGCACAACCTCCTGGTGGCATCGCCTGCTCCTGGCCCTGCCTTCCCTTCTTTGCTGCCATCCAGTGGCGATTCCCAGTCCGTCGCTGCCAGCAATAGTTACTTCTACATCTGGAGCAAATTTTCCACTGGATACCGCCCCCCCCCCCCGCAGAGCAGCACACAGAGACAATAAAATAAAATAATAAAATAAAATAAAAAAGCCACACACACAGTAAGAAACCCACCATCTGGAATACTATACTGACAGGTCCAAAGCACTGTAATGTTGTTGTTGCTGTAACGTCACAGCTACCGTCCTGCCTATCTTCCTTTTACAAGGATCTCAAAGCAGCTGCAAGGCTCTCCACCCCATCTTCTCCTCACAATGACCTCGTGAGGTAGGTTGGGCTAAGAGTTAGTGACTGGCCCACAGACTGGCCCACTTCATCGCTGAGTGGGCACTAGAACCTGGATCTCTCAAGTCCCAGTCTAACACGCTAACCACCATGGTGCAGTGGCTCTTTAATGCCCCCTTTCCATGAATAGTACCAACCACAATTTCATAAGGTTCTGAACAAGTGCTGAGGTTCTCCAGGACTCGTCATCAAGCTGGATGCTGCACAGAATGAGGCAGGGTGAGCCAGGCAGGCGGGGAGAAAAGCATCCAGCTGATGAATCACCCAGGAGAACTCAACCGCTTGCTCCAGAGACAACTTCCCGTTTGGTCCTAGCCATACTGTGCATGTTTGGATAATTTTTTCCCTTTACCCTTTTTAGGCTTATGTCAGCACAACTAATAAAAACTCATTTTAACATCAAAACAAATGCAGCATAGCAATATCCAATTTTTGAATGCACCCACATGGCCACCTACAGTTTTGGTAGTGGCTACAACTGAGACCATGTAGCTCAGAAAAAAGGATGAGTGAGGGGAGACAATATATAGGTGTTCAACATAATACAAGGTGTTGGGAAAGCAAAGAGGAAGACTTTTTTTCCCTTCTCCTATGAGCCCAGGGTCATCCCGTGAAGTTCACCGGTGGGAGGTTTATGACGGATAAAAGGAAGCACTTCTTCACACAGCATATAGTTGAGCTGTGAACTGGCTGCCATGGGAAGAGGTGATGGCTGCCAGGCTGGGTGGCTTTCACAGGGGATTGGACAGATCCATGGAGGAGGAGGCTAGCAGTGGCTGCTGGCCTTGCTGGCCAAGTGCTTCCTCCTTCACCAGAGGCAGATGCCTGCATCCCCCAGTTGCTGGGGAACTTGATCAGGAGGAGGTCTTGCACCCATCCTGCTCGGGGGATCCCGTGGGCAGCTGTTTTGCCACCTTGGTCTGGTCCAGCATGCCTTTCCTTAGGTTCTTATGAGAAGCACGAACAGACATTACGGGCACAGTCCAACGCATACTCAGGAAGAAAATCTACATCTTCCCACATTCCCCATGCGCTCGCTCTCAGTCCCTCTCTCTGAATGGTATGGTATGGCGTGCAGTGCTAATTAGCCAGCATAGCTGGTGGCTCCAATGTCAAAGGGATGGTGCACCTGCTCTAGACTTCTGCCTGCACCTTAAAGGAGCTCTCCATGGTGCTGAGTTTATTTTGAGAATAGGGTTCAGCACCACAGATAGCTCCTGGCACTTCAGACTGAAACCCAGGGTGGATACACCACCCACTGCTACCGGAGCTGCTGGCTTCCACTGCAATTAGTTCAGCCCTTCAGCTCACTGAGAGGGGCAGGGAGGTGGAGCAGGATGGGGGACAGCTGCTCCTCACTCCCCCCACTGATGGAGACCACGTGAGTGGGCAGGGGAAGGCCCTCTGAGAGCCGCCCCCTGCCCCTTCCTCTCCTCTCTCCCGCTGGATGGCTCTGCTAAGATCAACTCTTCCTGCTGCATCACCCAGTGGGACAGATGCATCAAGCAGGTGAGACACTGCAGAGGGAACGGGCATCACAGGCTAAGCTTTGCCGTTCGGGGAAAGAAAGACAGAATGATGGGGTGGGCAGCTTCTGCCTCTTCTCAGTCTTTCTCTGCAGGTGCTACACCAGGGCAGAGTAGGTGCAGTGTGCAGAATCCCCACCACCGTGTAGTGAAGAGATGACTGCTACTTCTTTGACCAATTCAATGTGATCCATGAACCAGAGAGAGAGAGAGAGAGAGAGAGAGAGAGAGAGAGGAGAGCCAGCTGTGTTCTCTCCCCCTGCCCTCCTTATAGGACTCTGCTCACCTGGCTGGAGTGGCAGGGATTGGACCCACTTCTCCCAAAATACAAAATACCACATTCCAAAGTTGACACCTCAGAATCCAAATGAGAACTGAAACAAGAGGCAGGGTTGGGACTCAGCTCAAATGCAGAGGCCAGCAGACTCAGCAATAAGCCAAGAGGCTGGTGATAATGAGACCAGATCTGGTTCTGGGGAAAACAGGCAGAGCCAGAGTGGGCTGGATATAACAGGAACAGTGCATAGAATAGGATCGTAGAGTTGGAAGGGGCCAGAACCTCCTGCTGTTTACACCATCCCATTCAGATGACCATCCAAACACTTTTTTAATGTCGCCAGTGAGGGAGAGTCCACATCTCCAGTGTCTGGCATCTGATCAAAAGGGCAGACTGATTCAACAGCATTCAACAGCCCTGCTATCTGGCCCACAAGGAGCAGAAAACACCTGGAGGGCGGAGTTAAAGCCTTTTGGTCAGGAAGGGAGGATGGGAATTCAGTTTGCAACCAACTTCTTAACATTGGGCTGTATTTCCCTACTGGCTGGTATTCTAACCGCTCTGGTGCCTTTTGCTAATGACTTCCTTTGACTCAGAATCTAGCTTAGCTGGGCAGTTTTCACATAATCAGACTGTAGTTAGAAGTCTTTTGTCTTGATTTGCTTGGAAGGCGAAAGAGAGTGGGAGAAAACCAACCTCTGACCTCTGGCAACAGTGTCTGAAAAAGGAGAGGAGATGGGAGCAGCCCTTACCTTCTCTTCCTTATGCTTCCCCAGCCACCCACAGATAAGTAGGTGATCAAGAAGGTACCTACATTCTCCACACAGTTGCTCAGTTTTTGCTTCTCTTGGCAGGAAACAGCCTAACAGTTTGGTGTGGGAAGTATTGCATTATGTTTAATTTCATGTATTGAATTTCTATACTGCCCAATAGCTGACGCTTGCTCAGCAGTTGACAAAGATTAAGACCCCAAAATTGCATAAGAAAAACATGTCTACAAAAAAACATACAATACAAAGAAACACATATATCTAAAAATAGGTTTAAACCATCAGCAACAAGAAACATTCAAGACTGAATTTTAAAAACTCATGCAGGTAAGTCACCCGGAGGGAAGGAACAAAAATGTAAACCTCAGTGGAGCAGCTGCCACAGTTACACAACTTTATTTAATGTTAACAATTAAGAAATTGGAATAGTAAAAGATTTTCCACATCTTAACTCCACCACCAATTCCAAAGGAGACTGCAGCCAAGAAATTGGAAGACTGAGACTTGGAAGGACAGCAATGAAGGAACTACAAAAGATCATCATGTGTAAGGACGTTTCATTAGAAACCAAGACTGGGACCATCTGCAGTACTGTATTCCCAATCACAATCTATGGGCGTGAAAGCTGCACAGTGAAGAAAGCTGACAGGAGGAAAACTGATGCATTCGAAACATCGGGGGAGAGCTTTGCAAGCATCCTGGACCAACAGAAAGATGAACAAGTGGGTCTTAGATCAAATCAAGCCAGAACTTGCTCTGGAAGCAAACATGATAGAACTGAGTCAGTGGACTTACTGGTGAAGATAGCAATGTTGAAGGCAGAAGAGGAAAATCAAATACAAGATGGGTTGATCTGATAAAGAAGCAAGTGCACAAGAGCTTAAGGACAGGACATTCTGGAAGGTACTCATTTATAGGATTTCCAAAACTGGAAGACAACATGATGGCATGCAACACAATTGTGCTTTCATTAGAAAAGATTCTGTTCTAAAAGGCAATTTCTAGAGGTTAGAGAATCCACTGTGAATACAGAAATTCTCAGGTTCGGTGTGTGATACTGCCAGTTAAAAGGATTGGCTACATGGGACAGAGAAAACTTTCTGTCTGAGCTTCTGGACAGCCATGGCTGGTCAGTCCAGACAATGCTGAACTAGGCTGCCTGATGGTTTGACTTGGTAAAAGGCAGCTGCTTTAGTCACATCTGTATGTTCCTGGTGGGGAGGAACAGAAGGTGGGGGAACCAATGACACCTCTAATGCAGGGACCAAGAAAGATGAATGCCATTGTTCAGTGCTGGAAATATCAAATGTTTTCCCTGGTGGTGGATACAGTAGGGGTGCCCAGCCTTTTGGGATCTGCAGGACAACCAGGAGTTTGAGAAACTGAGGCACAGAAGGGCTGCCACAAAGGAAGCAACTAGTCACATAATGGTCGTGGAGCAGGCCTGGCTTGTTAGGTGGACTGACGAGGCCGTCTGGAAGGGAGAGAAACAGGGACAAGAGGGACTGGGAGGGAGGATGAAAGAGCAAGACACCGAGTCTGGGAAGTGGAAAACAGCAGGGCAAGGAGGCAGGGGGAGAGAAAGTGCGAAGCTAGAGATGGAAGAGAAACAGCAAGGCCAATGGACAGAGAAAGAAAAGGGCCAGAAGATGGGAAGGGGAAAAACAGTGAGCTAAAAACTGGGGGCAAATTGAGAGATGGAGGGGGAAATGGCAAGGCAAAGAAATAGGAGAGGAAAGCAAACACAGGGCAAGAGGCTAGAAAAGGAGCAAAGGAGACTGCCCTCAGGTTTTTCCAAAGGCTGGAAATGGTTATTCGGAAGGGGAGCAGGATAGAAATTTTGTGGGTGCCACAGCCATGCCTTTGGGTGCTGCATTGGAGAACCCCAGCATAAAAGGCTGGGTTCAATCCCAACATTCATGAGCGTTCATGAGAAAGAGTGGGAAAGAACACACAGGTAACAGAGAGGATGAGCTGGCTGATACACCCACCCCATGCTAAGAAAGAGCATGACTGAAGTGTTTGCAAATTCTCTCCCTTGAGAGGCTTCTTCAGACCTGGTGCCCTCCATCCTTGGGCCTGCGACGACCTCTGTGCTGGATGGGAATGTTGGGAATTGCAGTCCGACAGGTCTAGTGGGCACCTGGATGCGGCAAGCGGCTCCAGGGATCCCTGTAGGCCCAATCTGCCCTGAGCAAGAATGAAGAGGCAGGAAGCGGTGCTGCTTCATCCTGCTTGCCCACCCCAAGGGGGCAGAGGGGCGGTCCCAGGAGACGCTCGCCTGCCCCTTTCCCTTCCCCTCTTCCCCAGTCTCCTTGAAGAGCCGAGGAAGAGGAGAGGGAGGAGAGCTTGCTCGTGGCCGTGGGCTGCCCGAGCCTTTCCCCTGCCTTCCACGGAAGCACCCTGGCCGCGGCCGCGCCGAGCATCCTGCGGCACGCGGCGGAGCTTCGCGACGGGCGGCCAGAGCCGAGGCGACGCCGCCGGTGCCGCTCCTGCTGCTGCTGCTGCTGCCGCGCGCGGCTCGCCGGCCCCGGGGCGAAGCGGGCTCCGGAAGCGGCCTGGAGCCGTTGGCAGGCGAAGTCGAATTAGCATGTGCCTACGCCATCAGCCAGTGGGTGTGGCGCGGCGCGGCGTGTAAACTCTCTCGCAAGGCGAGGGCTGGAGAGGCGCAAACCGGCTGCGATTCAAGGCTCCAGGGAAGAGGAGGAGGAGAAGAGGAGGAGGAGGAGGGAGCTGCCGCTCCCAGCTGAGCCGAGCAAGGAGAGACGGCAGCAGCCAGCAGCGTTCCTTGCCCCGCGCTTTCCAGCAGCAAGCATGGCTTCATCGCAGGGCAAGACGGAGCTGAAATTCGCCGACTGGATGGCAACTTTGCCGGAAGGCATCCATAACGTGCCCCTGTCGAACCTGGCGATCCCAGGTAGGCGGTTAGGGATCCCAAAGCGAGGGCTGGCACTGGGGATTCTTCGCTCTGCTCTAGTTCTTTTCTTTTTTCGACGTTGTGATCGCCAGCGGCTTTCCTCCAACACCCGCTCCCAGGCTTTGTTTCCACCCGTGCAAAGGTGACATTGCTCGGAGAGCTCTTAGTTGCGTCACCTGCTAGGTGGCAGTCCTCATTCTGGGGTTTAGCTTATGTGTGTGGTGGAGACCTGGGGAGCATCACTTTTCCCCCCTGTGCATGAGAGAAGGGTGGTGGTGGCGGCGGTGGGGGAGGTATCTGAACAAATCCTTGCCTTGGGTGGCTGGGAGATTTTTGGGACTCGCAGTGGACGGCTGTGGATAATCTCCATCCGCCCCATGGCGATCCCAGGTTGTTAGTATTCTCCTCAGAGGACAGCCGAGAAGAAAGTTCAGGACCATGGAAGCACGTCTGTGTCTCCTCTCCCTCTGTTCCCTAAAACGGTCTGCTTTCATTTAGCGCGACCAGCAGAGAGAATCCACTGCACCTTGGCGGGTCCCATGCAAAGTATCCTTCTGGCTTGGTTCACACATGCATGCATTTATCAGACCTCAGGGACTGGCAGTTTAGGCAGCCAAGTTAGACGTTTGGCAGCCTTGAGCCTATTGGTGTTAAAATTGGAAACACGCTCCCTGCAGGCAGGCACACACGACCGCTTCTCCCACCAACCCTTGTGCTCTCTACAGGATTGGGGCATTTTTATGTTGAAGCCTTCCAGACAGTCACGATTGTGTCTCGGTTTGGCTCCAACCATGGCAGGTGGGAAGGTTCCTGGCATTTCAGGTGAGGTGAGGTGAGGCAAGGTGAGGTGCGGAGAAATCGCGCTCTGGCTCAGTTGGGTGTATTGCTGTGGTTCCCATCCACACAATTTCTTGATATGGCACTGTTCCCAAGATGGATGTGCATGTATGAACCAGCCTCTGTAGGTGTGTATGGGAAGAGGGATAAGGAACAAGCAACTCAAGTGGAAGTGAGACCCATTTCACAAAAGAAGACGCCTGTGTGGAGCAGGCAGAGAAGGTCTTCTGGGGTCGATGCTCTTGGCCAGCCTTCTCTACCTGGATGTCCTGCAAAGGTTTTGGACTTCCACTCCTATCAGTCCCAACAAGCTTGGCCAGACGTCAGAAATGCTCGGAGTTGTCCACACATGGGGGTGAGGGAGGTTGCTGGGGGAGACGTGATCTTGACATGACATGTTTGAGAGCCTTACTCCACGAAGGGAAAAACTCACCTACTCTTCAAAGTCTGCCCCAAAACGGCTGCCACAGTGAAACTTTTCACACACCTCCCGACCCCTGAACCAATGTGATGTATGGAGAGAAGTGCTGAGTTTGGAATGGGGGTGTCTGCATTGTTCACCGGGGAGCAGTGGCGTGCATAGCCAGGGTGAGGCACCTGCTGCCCCCCAGGTGTTTTCGTGTGACAACTCCCATCATTCAAGACCTTTCCCATGCTGGCTCGGGCTCATGGAAGCTGGAGCTCACCAACGTTGGGTGGGTCGCAGCTTCCCCATTCCTGCCTTACAGGGTTGTTGTGAGGAGAACTTGTATACACCTCTGTCATCCTTGGCTGATGGGGAAGAATACCAGTGTTGCCCCTCGTATGGCATGCATTAGAGACCTCTGTTACCCTGCCCTCCACACAGCTTCAGAAAAAGTGTCTGCACCTTGAAAAGCAAAATATTTATTTCAGGTTATTCATCCTAATAATTAAGCCTTTTGTTTGCTTGCTTGCTTGCTTTTAAAGACAGTTCCATTATTTTCATTTCTTGACTACCAATATTGTTCTCACACGTGGGGGTTTGTTACCTTGTATTCGTTATATGAATATGTGGATGATTTTAGAATAGCCTTCCCCTTCTAAGAAGGCACGGAAGCCTTCTTCCAAGAGTGGTTGGATTATAGCTCCCAAATACTATGGGGACGATGGGAATTACAGTGACAAATTTGGAGGGCACCTCTCTGGGGAAGCCTGGCATAGGAGATACGGCAAATGAGCATTCAGACTGATATAGATTTTCTGTTTGCTTTGCAAATGGATCAAAGCAAGAAACACTTTAAGCCTTAGTGTCAAAATGCCCTGCATGCAGGGTCTGTGCTGCCAAACCAAAATGCCAAATGCACAATCATTCTGGTTCTACTGGGGAAAGAAATGGATATGCAAAGGATCTGGGGTGTGTGTGTGTGTGTGTGTGTGTAATATACGGAACACTATTGTGCTCTGTTTGACCTGGAATAAAGGACATGACCTTAAATTATGGAAGGATTTTTGAAATAAATGATGCCTGCTAAATATGGATAAAATATAAATATCAAAATTTGCAAAAATTAAGGAAACCTTAGCATGATTGTAGTAGAAACCAATGATGATATTTATGTTTATATTTATTTGCCTTGCAATTGCTAGTGTATAAAGCTGGATACCAGCAGGAGGTAGAACAAAGGTAAAATTAGGTGGCTTCCTGGAATAAACGAATTCTAATATGTTCTCTGAATAGCTACCTGCTTTAAAAAGAGCTTGCCTCCAATAATAATTTGAAGGGGTAGGGAAGAAATCCGAGAAAAAAATATGCTGTACCCTGCCATGCAAAGGAATGGATTCTCTGCTAATTGCTAATTGAAATCTAATATATGCTAATTGAAATCTAATGCATGCAAATAGGTTAATTGCTCTGACACAGGAAGGGATGCTGATTGGAGATGTGTTTATTCAGCTAGTTAAATGTAAAAACAAAAACACACAGTTAACGTTGTCTCCCCCACACCCCCTCAGGCACGGGGGTAGCTCTCAGATCCCTGCTTTAAGCACTGGACGAATCAGCCCTGGGAAGCGGGTAGCGATGCCTGAGGTCGGAAACGCTCTCACGGAGCCCCTGAAAGACAGAGGCCAACATTGCTGGGGACAGGCCAGCGGCACTTCCAATAACAGATGATGGCTGTCTTTGCAGATGGACGGCATACCGAGCAGAGCAGGACATTTCACAGCCCAGTGGAAAGGCACGTGCTGTACACGCAAGTAAAAGTCCCAGGTCTGAGCCCAGCATTGCCCTCTAGAGCCACGAGAAAAATTCCTCACTAACCCCAGCAGTGCAGCAAGGTCATTTTAGACCCTGGACCCAAAGGTCTTTTGGAGCCTTCCCTTTCGATGGCCACGTATGTGCTGAGCTCTGTTTTGAAGACTTGCACCCCTCCCTGCAGAGCACCCCCATCGTGCCACGCTTTATTGCAACCGCTTCTACATTCCCGAGATGCAAGAGCAACTCTTGCAAGAAATTCTCTAAGCATGTAGGGTTTCACATTTTTTTAAATTCCTCCAAATCATAGCACTGTCATAACTACAGGAATAATATGCAGTTTGCTTCTGGCTGCCCTGATATGAAACATGGAACTGTTTACATCTGGGTAAACGTGCATAGCTGGGACCCAGGAGGACACCCCTGACTACTTTCAGTAGCACCCCCAGAAGGCACCCCAACATGGCATTCATGAAACTTTTAATTATTTTCCTTTTTTCTGTCTTTTTAAACATATGCACATGTATTTGTATACATCTATATCGATCAATATATATGTATCAATTATACATAGACTTCAACAAAAGCGGACCAAATACCAAGTAAGTATCCATTTGAAGTTGGTGTCTATAGGATACCTGTTCTTATATCAAAAGTGTTGTGTGATCCTCACTCCAGTGCATTATAGGAGATGTTTATTCTCCCAATTTTGTAATATCTGTTTTAGCTGTTTAAAGGGCATGGATAATCTCTTTACACTGACTATTCCTTAATTTTCATGAAGCAGGTAAAAAATTAGAAAGAATGTCTACATTCATCAGTATTCAATACTGTTCCAGCACACAATTTATCTGTGCAATCACCCCTTCCCAGAAGAAGCAACTACGGAACATTTCCAAAACATATAAGAAACATTAGCAGTGCTGCATTGCCAGCAATTAGCCAAATAAGGAAAACCTGAATTAAAGAAACATTGCAGTGTCCGGTAGATACAAAACCTTTTTAAAAATTTGTCTAATAAGACTTAGCCTAGAAACCACAGACTTGACAGGTAAATACTTGCCAATTGACCGATTAGGCATTTTGGGAAGGAATCCGCAGCAGTTTTTCAAATGTGTCCTCAGGTCCAAAATGGCTGTGGACGTCAATGTACACAAATCTAAATATCCTTTTTGTTAAGCCTGGCCAAACTTGATAATTTGTCTTTCTAATATTACAGTTTGGCTTGACTTAAATGCTCTGAGTTTCAACACACCTAGGCAAGCAAGTAAAACACACAGGCCACGTCCTGGTCAACTAAAGCTTACCAATGTTGACTCAGTTAATGGGCAATTGTATGCAGGTTTGGATAGAAAAAAGTCCTCCAGCTCCCTGTATGCCTCAGCCAGTCATGTTAGCTGGGAAAATGTTGGATGCTGGACTTTTTTCTGTGCAAACATGCACTCAAGTATAGCCTTAAGCCCTGTTCTTTATGCTTGGACACTGAGGCTTCGATCTTATACCCACTTCTCTGGGACTAACTCCACTGACTGCTGCGAGAATTTGGTGGAGAACTGGGCTCCGGCTAAGCCATGGTGTTACTTTTGGGGGGGCGGGGCAGGAGGAATCTACTTTAATTCCACAGATTTGCTATTTGTCTCCTACATTTGTTTTCTTGGGTCAATTTAGATAGTCATCAGGTAAAGTCTGAGCAGGATCGTTCCCTCAAGAGTGTATATTTTTATGGAATAAAAGCCCTCCCAGCAGGCAGTTTACTCAAAGAGTAGCTTACAATGGCAAATGTTCTAACGCCTTTTATCGCTTTGTGTTATCGCTTTATCGCTTTGTTCTCCTTTGTTATCGCCAGCGGTCATCCCAGCAGGCTGTATGGAGGGAGCTGAGAAGGAGAAACAGGGCTATTCCCCTAGCCCAGCAGAAAGACTTATTCCCCCCTCTGCCCTCCCCATGTCGTTTTCCTTGTATGTCATATCTTCTTAGTTTGTTAGCTGTGGGCAGGGACTGTCATGTTTAATTGATTACAGCTGCTCTGGAAGCTTTTTTTTATGGCTGATGAGCAGCATAAAAATATTTCAGATGAACCGGTAAATTAAGTTTTCGATTACAACCCCCAAATCCCTGGGCATTGGCTCTGCTGTCTGGAAACCAGCTTGAATGGCTGCCACAGACATAAAAGATCAGCCAGGTGGTAGTGGGGATCATCCATGTTGATCAGACCACTTCAGGTGGCAAAATGTCCCTAGCCCTGCTCCGCAAACAGCAATAATCAACTGTGGGCAGCGAGACTCTTATTACAAGGACAGGCTTTTCTAGATAACATTCTCCTCTTCTGCTTATGTTGTGTTTGGTTCTCCCAGGCTGCAATGGGAGGCATGTTGGGTCAGGAGAACATCCTGGCTGGCTGGAAAATGCTGGCAGTTCAGGACTTTTCTCTTTTTCCATATCCTTAGGACTATGCCCTTAAGGACACGACCTGATGGCCTGGCCTCCATGGCTCCCCTTTTCAGCCAGGAAAATGTGCTAGGAATGGGGATGGAAGGAGGCTTCAGCACAGCACCAGTAGGAACGGGCAGAAAAAGCCAGTCCCAGCCTCCTTCTTGCTGCAGCAAGCTCCTTTGTCCCTTCTCTGGGGCATTTGCACCCTTCAAGAGGCAGCTGGTATGGTTTCTGTGGTGTGAGCTGCTCAGGGCTCTTAAAGGCCTCTTTGCCTGTGCCCCTGAACCTCCCTACAGTCAGAATGAAAAAAATGTAGCGGTTTGGCACGACTTGTTTGCCTCTCTCAGTATTATGGCTTCTTTTTGCAGAATGGTAATCCACTCTGTAAAGTTTGTGAATGCCAGAGACGGTGAGGAGACCGATCTTTAATTGGGAACGTCTCTTTGAAAGGAAGTGCCTCTCCCCAAGCCCACCAGCAAGCATTTTTAATAACTTGTTCTTATCAACTTCATTAATGTTTTATCGCACCTGCCCAGTGGCAGAATTAAATTTGTTTTTCCAGCTGGAAGAGGTCAGTTGCACCATTGCTGTGGCAAGAATTGTATTGAGGATGTAAACATTATCTGCACCTGTTGTTACAAGGGGGCAAAATATTCATGGGTGAAGTTATCTTCAGTTTTTTTATGTATTTGTCTTGACTGATTCTATACTGAAGACATTCTAGGGAGTAATAAAATACAAACAGTTCCTAATCATTCACTGTGGTTCTTATTCTTTGTGCTTGGGGTTGAAAGAATGGATGCTCTTGGTGCTTGAGTTCCAAAAAACACAGATAGCTTGTGTTAGATTTGGGCTTGCCAGTGGGGTGGGAGAGATCAAATTAGTGTTGATGCTGAAACGCCTAATTAGCTAGTCCATCCTTCAGATCTGCATCATAATTCCCAGATGTACAATGAACCCAGGTTCTGATGCTCCAAAATTGATTACTTTGGAATCAGAACTGAGATTCATCCTTGAGTTAACTTTCTGTACTGTTTGTCTGTACTGTGGCTGCTGTATTCTTCAGCCCTTGATTTAAATATTCTGTGTCCATCTAGTCCCAGGAAGAAGAAACTCTTTCAGCCTGAGGACTGAAAAACAGTCCTTCATTCTTGTTCCAAAACTCAAAACTATCCTTTGAAAATGCCATTTTTATTGAGGCTCCGTAGATAACTGAGCTCTAAATAGCCTTGTACCAAAGAGGAAAAGAGAAGCCTCTGGCCATGTAAAAAGTTGAACCCAAACCGGAAACTTCCCCTCTGTCCCTCGCTTTCAGTCATGCTTCTGACCCTCAGGATGGCTCTTGCTGCCTGAGAACAAGGCTCCATGAAGAGGGAAATGCCTCGTTTCTCCCCATGCCCCCTCCCTGGGTCAAGGTCCGGGTCTCACCTATGCTGCCCCTTCCCTCCTGGGAACCCTTCCTCCCCTCCAAGTAGGTGGACTCTCACTCCTGGCCTGAAAAACTTCACCAGGCCCAGTAAAAGGAGCTTCCAAGGCATCACCCCACCCCACCCCACCCCTCCGCTACTCCTCCTGTACAGAATCTGATGGCGATGGCTCCCACCAAACCATGTGCAAGGGACTAGCCTGCTCTCTGCAGACCTAGCTCTTTGATCATGCCAACACATAGCTTTTAAACACATTCCATTCCCACTTGGAGGGTGCAGTCCTGCGGCTATGCTTGCACTTGTCTGGATTCAGAGGAACACGGGTGTTGCATGCATGGTGAGAGGACCGTGGAGGCCACCTGTTTGCACCCTGGAGCAGATGTGAAGGATGCAGAGGTGCCCCACAAGAGGCCTTGCGTCTTGGCTAAGCCCGTCTCTCCCTGCTCTGCTTTTCTCTGCCCCTAGAGCCACACTTTGGGGTTGCTCTTAGCATCTCAGAGAAGTAACTAGCATGGCTTTTCCAGGCTGGCTGCATGAGCGGAATGTTCTCGAAGCCTGGAATCTCAGCCCTGCTGTCGTAGGTTTTCCCAACATCATGGCTGGGGCTCTGGAAAATCCTGTAGCCCTCTGGATGCTGTCTATGTGTCACAGGGTTGCATTGCAAGTTGTTAACCTGATTATTCGGATATGAAATGAATTGAGTAATTTCTCACCAAAGTCACCTGACACCGCCTTGTGTCCATTTCTCCTGCACCCATTATCCATTAATGGATCCATTTCAGTGATGTCCAGTACCTTAATTATCCACTCAATTGATATAGATTTCAAGTGCTGAGTGAGAACAGAGTAGCTTTGCAGCTCCTGAGAGTTTTTGCAATCACAATAATTTGATTGCCCTTCATAATCCTCTTCCGGAGGGTTCAGTATTATAGTTAATAAATCAGACGTCAGCCTGACACTCGTCATTTGAACAATAACCTCTGTCATCTGGATCCAGTGAGGCCAAAGATGATGACATCTGCACTGGGGCTTAATCCAAGACAAGACTCAGCTGCTTGCCAAGGTCAGAGCCAAATGGTCCATTATGGGGGTGGAAGCAGGATGTAGAAAGAAGAGAAGTGGTTAAGGAGGCAGATCCCACATCTGACCAAAGGTATTTTGATGCCTGAGGCAAAAGAAAAGGTGGGGCACCCTTCCACTCCAGGTATAGAAACCAACTAGAACCTGGCACTTGAACCTTACTTTAATCTTGGCCACCAGGTAGAAACCCCCATCACACCTGAGGGAAGCAGGCTAGTTGAAGTGATACAGGACAGGTTGGGAGGTACACACGGCTTTGTCCTCCTAGGAAAGCAGGATGTCTGGAGGGTTACCTCTGCTGCTTCCTAGAATCTGCCACCTGAAGCATTAGCCTCCCTCTGCCTGATGTCAGAGCCAGCCCTGGCAGATGCTGAAGTCAAGATAGCAAAGAGGAGAGGGACAGATGGAGGTAGCTTTCACCTAGATGAAAGCCGACCTGTGGCTGCCTTCCTGTGGGTGGGGGATGTTCTGCAACAACCAGGATACATCTAGCCTTGAATTACGGACATGAACAGACAGCAGCTGTCTGAATTTTCAGGCACGGCTCTTTCCTAGCTGCACCTGGAGATGCTGGGAAGCAGACCTGGGACATGTGAAGCAGGTGCTCTGCTGCACTGTGTGATGGCCCTAAGTGTAACTTTTCTCCGGCAATGGATACAATGAAAGGGTAATATCTGATGCATTTAAATTTAATAAGGAACTTCAGAGAGGTGCTTATCTTCACACATAGTGGATGATGTTGAGCTTGTGCAGGCATTGGTATGCTCTAAGCTTTTATATGTTCATATCACAAGTCTAACCATGCATTTCTGTCCATGTTTACCAAGAAGTCAGTTGTTACATCCAGTCTTAGTGAAGCCTAGAGTAGACTCATGGAAAACGCTGGGACTGCAAGGAGACTTGGCTGACTTATCTCCATTGATTTCAGTAGATCGACTTGGAGCAGGACAAAGGGTGGTTCCAACCCACTGTGGGTGTATAATTTTTTTAAAATAAGTTTCAACAAAACAAAATACTAAACAAAAGAAAAAAGAAAAACAGACAAATGCACACATATATACTCAAATCTATATAAGGGTTTGAATGTTTTGACTATATGTAAAATTCAACAAAAGCAGATCACATTGAGAGTGGTACCTATATGCCATCCATTCAAATGTTCAGGGTGTCATCAGGTCCTCTATCCATTGCATGATAGTAGATAAATATTCATTTTTCCAGTGTGGTAAAACTAGATGTCAAAAGGGTGTGGAATATCCATTGACATTGATCTTAACTTAGGAGTGCTGGACTGAAAACAATCGAATGACGTTCAGTAGGGACAGATGCCAAGTTCTGCGCCTTGGAAAAAGAAACCAAATGCATTGTAACAAGATGAGGAATACTTGGCTCAACAATACTGCAAGTGAGAAGGATCTTGGAATTGTTGTAGATCACAACTTGAATATGAGTCAGTAATGTAATATAGCTGCAAAAAGGGCAAATGCTATTTTAGGCTGCATTAACAGAAGTATCATTTCCAAATCCCATGGAGTACTACTTCCTCTTTACTCAGCACTGGGTAGTCCTTATCTGGAGTACTGTGTCCAGTTCTGGGTGCCACAGTTTAGAAAAGGTGCAGACAAGGATTGTGAGGAGGGAAACAAGGATGATCGGGGGACTGGAAACACAACCCTGTGAGAGGAGACTGAAAGAACTGGGCATGTTTAGCCTCGAGAAGAGAATATGGATGGGAGATATGATAGCAGTCTGCAAGCACTTGAAAGGCTGTCACAAAGAGGAAGGCCAGGATCTCTTCTCAATCATCGCAGAGTGCAGGACACAGAATAACAGGCTCAGGTTACGGGAAGCCAGACTTGGCAAGATATTGGGAAGAAATTCCTGACTGTTGGAGCAGCATGGCAATGGAGCCAATTACCTAGGGAGGCTGTGGGCTTTCCCACACTGGAGGCATTCAAGATGCAGCTGGACAGCCATTTGTCTGAGATGCGTTAACTAGGAGTCTTGCACTGAGCAGTGAGTTGGACTCAGCGGCCTTATAAATCCCTTCCAACTGTATTATTCTACGATTCTATGTACTTCCAGAAAGCAGGTGGAGAACTTAAAAGAATATGTACAATAGTAAATATCAGAGTGTACCAATACAATATTTGTCTTTCTTATAATCTCCTCCCAAAAAGAGGCAACAATTGGACATTGCCAAAACAGGTGATTAAAAGAAGCATTCACACTATTACACCTTCAGCAGGTGCAACCTAAACACATCTGTATCAAAGAAAAGTTGTGACGTTCAGTAAACATGAAAGAAAAGTTTTTGTTGAATAAGATGATACCAGTGATCTATTGAAACTTCAGATTTAGAAGCTAAAGCAACAATTCATTCCTGTGTCTGAACAGGACATTCGTGATTCCCGTGCCATTCCTGCTTTAGTCTCTGTGATCATATTTGTTCACCAATAATAAATATTTTTACACATGAATTATGTGTTGATAATGACTGATTGACCTCAATAAGTACAGTGGAGGAAACTTGGACACTCTAAAAGCTGCAAGACCAAACCTAGATTCTCATAAAACTGCTTCCTGCAGGTATTGCTGTTCAGTTGTAGCAAACCAGTGTGCTTAATGGGGCTCACTCGCATGCTGTTCTTTTATTTATTATATTTATATTCTGCATTTTTTCCTGCAAGGAGCCCAAGATGGCTTACGTAATTCTCCTCCTCTCCATGGTATCCTCACCATCCTGTGATCATTCACATTATACTGAGTCGGTGACTGGCCCAAAGTCACCTAATGAGCTTCATGGCCAAGTGAGGACTAGAACCCAGCTCTCCTGAGTCTCAGTCCAGCACTCTCACCACTCTTCCACTCTACCTCTCAAATAAGAGAACTGCAGTTGAGTTACAGCTTGCAGTCTTAAACCTAATCTGTAATATAGCTTGATTATTATTATAATTACCTGCTTATACCCTATTATATGACTAGATTCACTTACCCATTCCATTCCATTGGGGTTCACCTCTCTGTGTAGACTAATAGTGAATTCAACTGTTCATGTTTATTTACTTATCTTAACCTTGTACCATTTAACAGCCTAAAATCTCAACTGGCACAATCCTGTCACAGATTTATGTAAGCTTCCACAAGCCGCTGAACTCAGAGACTTGAGCTTCCAGTGGCAGAAGTGAAGCATTTTCTCTACACTTCTTTTGGCCATCTAGATTTAGTGCTGGGGAAAGAATGAGGGTTGAGAACTGATTGGAGCTGGTGTAATGCTGCGGTCCCAGCCTCCTCCTTCCTTGGTCCTGGGGACACCCTCCCCATTCCCCCTCCAAGGCCCAGGTGTGACTTCAAGGGGAGGGCAGCCTGTTCAGGTTTGTTTTTGTTTTTGTAGTGGCTCTGAGGGGGTGCACGGTGGGGGTTCAGCCTTCAAATTCCTGCTCCAAGATCACACAGACTCAGAGCTGGAACTCTGAAGAGTCCTGTGGCCTCCCACACAATGTTGGGAGGCCAAAGGATAATTTATGCACATCCCATATTTCAAGTTCTGTTATTTGTTGGCTCATTCACCAGGATATTAATATATATTAGAATATGTTTCTCTATATAGATCCTAGCATACAGTAAGAGTTGTCACTTTCTCTCTTGCAATTCTAATTCTAGCCTTTCTTCTGATATCTTCAAATTGCTGGTGTATATTATCTTATAGGCTGACATTTCAAAGACTTATATTTGGCCAAGATCAAAAAATTCTTGGAAAGTTTTAAGAACATCTGTTTAACCATTTATGGGGCTATTGAAGCATGTAAAATTTATGCTACTTGGCTGTTTAAATATTGCTGAAATTCTTTGTCCTCTTTTTGTGTGGGCAGGAATGGAAAGTAGTTTATACACAATCATCGAGAGTTTCACAGTTGACTTGCACATGGATTTTCCTTGGAGGCTCTTCCCCTCCCTCCATTTTATCTTGATAATAGCTTCCATTGTGCCTATCAAATATTCCATGACCATCCCGGAGAGCCATTGTGGTTAAAATGAACAAAGTATGTTATTTGGACACAGGAAACACAGTCATCAATTCCCGGGATGCCATGAAGTTTGCAACATGTCCTGGGCATTGTTTGGATGCAGTGCTAGAGTGTTTTAACCATTCATGGATGAACGTTGTGCTCTCAGAAGCAATCCTATGTTGTGCTAGCAGAAGTCTTCTTGTGCAATGTGAATTTCTCCCTCTCTTCTCCCCTCCTTCATTCCTTTGTGCTGACTGAAAATCTTCTCCAGAAGGTTTGCCATTCCTCTGGAATAGAGTTTCAGGGAGTTCAGAAGGTTACTGGAGGTATTCTTCCCCTCCTGCTTCCTTTGATGCAACTGCTTCCATATAGGCTGAAGTGCCTGAGCCTACCTAATCTTGGAAGCTAAGCTGGGTAGGGCTTGTTTGAAATCTGGATGGGTGACTTAAAATATGGTGAACTGCCCAGAGAACTTTGGGTACGGGTGGTATAGAGAAGCAATCTCATTAACAATAACAATAATAGGAATAACACAAACGAGTACAATCTAAGCATTCCCTCTTCCCTCCCCTGTGTGGCTTTGGGGAGGGAACAGAAGCATTCATTTCCATTTTCAATTAATTGCAGTTTAACCTTATGTTGAAATGCAAAATTGTGATTAAACTAAACATGGTTTATTGAAACAAGCCAGATTCATAAACCACAATTTGAAGTTGGCCTCTTTTCAGGAAATCATAGTCAAGACTTCTCAGTGGCTGCTGCCAGGCTGTGGAGGTTCCTGCTGAGGTTGGCTAGGTCCACAGCCTGTCCTTCCACCAGCAAGCAACAGTCTCTTTATTCAAGCAGACCTTTGGTGTGTAAATGGATTTGTTGTGTTGGATACATGGTACCATTCTGTTTTTATGGTGTTTTAATGCATTGTTTTACTATTGTCTGATTCATGTTTTATTTATGATTGCAAGCCACCTAGAGGGCCACTTCTTTCTGGAAGAAATAAAGGGATATGAATCAAATCAACCAAAAAACTAACCACAGTGTTTGTCTTGGTCATGCTAAATTGCAGTCTGTTGAAAACAGAAGTGAAAGCTTCCGATGGCCACACTGAAGGAGAGAGGAGCGGGGAAGCATATGAGCTGTGGCTCATGGACATCATGCAAAACCATAGTTTCATATTACATTTGGGCACAACCTGCCTCTTTCTCTTAGCCTCCCTTAACTTACCCACTCCACCAGATTGACAGGAAGACTCACGTATACTACCCTTTCAAAGTGTGTGAGTCAAATATGGTAAATGATACTTGCCTACTGGTATTTTCCACATTGCATTTCGAGAAGATGTCTTAAGAAACATAATGGGAAGCATTAAAATTCACCTTCTCCATCAGACAGCATATGTTTATGTATGTTCCTAGATACCCCCTGTCTGACCAACTGCTGGGTATTTGCCAAAGTGTGTCTACATCACAAATTACTGTTTTATCCGTGCAGGGTGTTTCCTGAATGCATAAAACCCTTTTTGATACCAGCTGAGAAAAGTAAGCAATGCCACATCCAGCTTATACGCATAAACACATTAGACAATCACTCCCTCTTCCAAAGGTACCTTGGCAGTTACATTTCTGGAA
Source organism: Varanus komodoensis (assembly GCF_004798865.1). Taxonomy (NCBI): domain Eukaryota; kingdom Metazoa; phylum Chordata; class Lepidosauria; order Squamata; family Varanidae; genus Varanus; species Varanus komodoensis. The sequence continues at coordinate 272,727 of NW_025336087.1, read as the reverse complement.
GGATGGTAAGGATGCCTTGCAAAGACTATCTGGCATTTCCTTAAATTTCAGTGTCCTTTTGAGGATGGAGCTAGGGAAATTATTCCATCTAAAGTAGTATAAACTAATAGCAATTTCTTTCATGTACATGGAGTTGCCAGCTCTCTGCAGAATCTGAAATGGTATGGAACAAGGCTCCAATCTTGGGAGGGAAGCTGTGGAGACACTCCCTCCCTCAGCCCCTGGCAGCCAGTGTGGAAAGATCTTTGTTGGTTGCCCCCAGGGATCCAAAAGGTACCCAAGGAGGAGGAAAGGCAGCTTTTTCAGCAGGCAGGGAGGGAGGAGACCAGATAGGATACAAATGATTTCCGTGCTCTTCACAAGACCACCCTTGTGCCTACTCCAGAAAGTGCAACTAGCACAAAATATGGCAGCCAGGTCAGTCTCTGGGACATCATGGAGAGATGACATATCACCAATATTAAAGTCTCTGCACCGTTTGCCAGTATGTTCCTGGATGCAGTACAAGGTGTTGATAATTACCATAAAGCCCTTTATGGCTTGGGTCCAACATACTTTTAGGAGTGTGTTTTGCACATATATTTCTCCTTGCCCACTAAGGGCCTCTAGGGATAATCTTCTTAAATCTGCTTCTGCAAGAGTAATCTCAACTATCCAGAAGACTTTCTCAGTGGTTGCCCCTAAGCTGCAGAATGGCCGGCTGGGACAGATGAATCAGATATCCCAGAATGCTGCTTTCTGGAGGGAGTTAAAGATGCATCTCTTCCAACAGGTCTTCCCAGATTAGTTTTTGGCTTGTTTTTAGTCTAAATTTGAATTATTGTTGGCTTTAACCCCTTGTAAATCACTCAGAGCCTATGGGAATAGGGCAGCATATACAAAAATAAGTAACCCTGACCCTCCTTCAGCCTCCTTCCCTCCTCCTCCAAACTGTTCTCATTAGATCAAAAGCACTAAAGACCAAGGACAAGGTGCAAAAGTCCTTTGTCTTGCCCAAAGACCATTGCTGAGCCTAGAAAGGAGTAGCAAACGCAGGGACAGCAGGTGTTTTTGTCCCAAAGTTTATTTGTTTTGCTCTCATATGTACATGATTTCTTATGAACTACTTATGTGATTTTTTTTAAAAGAACAGATCTTCAGAGCAGCATTTTAATGCATGTAACTTGTTGCCCTCCAAAATTCCTAGCTGTGATTTAACATATTCCATTAACTGGCAGTGTGTATTCTTTTGTGTGTTGGAGGAGTAATTTCAACTTAAGTGGTGCAAAATAATTATAACTTTCTTTCATGTACATGCAGTTGCCAGGTCTCCACAGAATCCAAAATGATGTAGAACTTCTGTTTGTACAGCTGGTACCTGGAAGGCAACAGAGTAGAGACTTGCAGTATTGCAGGCAAGGACTGAAGCCAAGTGGACCCAAAAGCTGTAGCTCAGTAGAAGCACTGCATGCCCTTGTCAGCATCGCTGAGCAACACATTCACTTAAGATCCCAATTCTAAATCTTACATGTGCTGTCTTTCACTTTCTACTGTTTTGAACTGTTGAAGAATTACTGAAGTATAGAAATTCTGAAGTGTTTTTGAGTTCTATTGCTTTATTTTGTTTTTGCTCATTTATGTCATAAGCAGAACATATGCTCCTGAGATGTAAGCAGTTTATTTGTCTTATCAGAAGCACATTCCCTCAACCAAACGTAGGTGGGAGAACTATTTACCCTTGTTTTTCCCATGTCACTTTAACTACCATGGGCTTAGAGGTGAGTGAAAAGTCACAGCATGTTAGCATGAAAGCATTTGCTGGCTTCAGATTAGTTCAAATGCTAAAACGGAATACATTTTGATTTTCTTTCTTAGGAAAGATGTATTGACCAAAATATTTACTTAGGATAAATATTATCACGCTGATTGGTGTAGCAGTCTTGCAAGAGTGAAAATGCCTGGCTCAGATGTCTGTTGCAGGAGTTTATTGTATTTGGATGTATTATGAGAAACTGTAGGATAAGTTAGTATGATCCATGTGTCCAAGTCACTTCGCTGAGTTTACCTGTCACCAAAAGCCAGTGCGGTGTAGTGGTTAACCTCGAGAGTCCTGGGTGTTAGTCCCCCTTAAACCATGGTGCTCTTTTTGGGCCACTTACTGGTTCTTCTGTGTGACTTTGGCAAGTAGCCCTGATGCCCAGAGTTTCTGAGATGGTCACATGATGAAGAGGTGGACCATGTACACCACCTTGGGCTCCTTCTAGGAAAAGTGGGGTATAAATGTGCAAAATAAATCCCGGATGACAAGGGACATCCATTCAGTGCTGATGCACAGACTTTCAGGACTGGCGTCAGGTTTCACAGGCTAAGGATAAAGCCCCCCCCCCCCCCCCCGGGGTTGCATCACTGGCAGCAGGCTCCCATCCCCTGTGGTGCTGGGCTTCCTGGAGGCTTGGAGGCACTGGTGGTGGGAGCCTGGCATGGGTGGCCACGCAGCAGCAGTGGCAGTGAGCGGTAAGACAGGCGGACGCAGCGAGTGTGTTGATGAACCCAGAATCCAGCTCCAGCTCCAAGGCTGAGACGGCCCTGGGGCAAGGCGTCCTGGATGCCCCCCTCCCCCAGTGAACCCACAGTCACTGACACCAGTTGCTCTTGCTCTTCATCTTCTCCATCCTCTTCATTTTTTATTTCATTCTGTACCATCCAACCTCCAAAGCTCTCTGGGCAGCTACAATAATGTACAACACAAAAAAATGCAATACAAATGCCATATAAACAACAGTGTTAAAATGAATTTTAAATTGCTCAAAATACAGTAAAACAGAAAAGAGTCATGTGGATAACCATCTCAGGCCCCTGGATAAACAAGAACATCTTCACAGACTTCCACGTAAAGGGATGTCTTCATCTGGTACCAAAAAGATGGCAGGTTTGGCTCCAGGTGGGCTGTTCCAAAGATGGAGAGGGGGCTGCCACAGAGTGAGCCCTCCCCCTCGTTGCCACACCCCAGGCCTCCCTTCCACTAGCTTATTAAGGGCTGGTCAACCTGGCTGAGTTGTAGCCCTTATGCCTTGCAGTGGAGCTAGCCGGACTCTTCAATAGCAATTGTTTTATTCAACAATATTTGACTTTTATAATAAAAGGTTGGAGGCAAACTGATCTTAGAAACTCCTCTGAATCTCTGAATCTGATGTCAGGCACAGCTGTATCTTCTTGTCTAGACGGACTTGGGGGACAAAAATGCCTTATCTGGTGTGTTCCTTGAGCTGGAAGTTTGACTAAAGCCACTGACCATAAGAAAATATCAATCCATGTGCATATGAAGGCAGTTAAAATAAGATAAGATTCTCGTATCAATTCCTTTCTGAATGTTATCCAGAAGTGGAGTAACCAAAGCATTTTATTTTCATACCCAAGTTTACTTTTTCTGTAATACCCTCATAGAGAAAGACCCACATGGAGCAAATTTGTAAGAATAATTTGATATATCTGAGCATATTGAATTCAGAATGTCTCTTTGATAACTTGTAGTCCATTCCTACACCATAGTCCCAACACTGGATTTTTCCATGGAACTTTCCCATAATGGGAAAATTGCCTTTGTGTTTGGTTGGAGCCACATCCTGGTTATTTTAGGGAGTTGGTAGCACTGCAGAAAGTGCCTGGTTGTCATAGGTGTGCACAGTACTGTTTACTGAGTACATACTCATCTCATGAATGTCTCAGAACAAATAGGTTTTTCCATTCATAGCCTGTTTGACTAGACATGACAGCTGGACAGGAAATAGAACTCTACACCATGTGTACACCATGGGGAACAATGCCTCTGCTATACCATTTTCTGTTCCCTTAAAAGCCATCGTCTGTCTCCAGGTTTGGTCAAAATACCTGCCCATTTCCATAGAAGCCCTTCTCTGGCGGTTTGCTTTCAGTGACTGTCACCTTGGAGGCTTAACCTTGGATGATTAATTACTCTTCTCACATGCACAGCTTAGCCTGCCAACACCTCTGCCTGTTGGTGGCATAGACTTTATTTTTAATCTTTCCTAAAACGTATGTCTGGCAACCGCATCTGAACTCCTTGCCAATAATGGAAAGGCTCGTCCTATTCCTGAACAAGCACTTAAGCAGAGAAGCAGAATGTCCAAGCTGGGAGAATGGGCATCAAAATAGCAAATGCTGTTCCATGTAAGCAAGTATAACGTGATGTACGTTGGGACAAAGCAACCCAACTTCAAGTATACATTGATAGGATCTGAGCAAGCAGTGACTGAGCCAGAAAAGAATCTTGGAGTAGTGGCAGACAGCTTGATTAAAATGTTGGACAAATGCACAGCTGCTATGAAAAAGGCAAACTCCATCCTGGCATACGCCAGTTGCTGAGGATCTGGGCAGGAAAAGCTCTTGCACCCATCCTGCGTGAAGGATTCTGTGGGCAACTGATTTGCTACCACATATGTGGAGTGTTGGATAGATGAACCATATGCTTTCATGTTCTTAGGCCTGGATGCCTGATCTGTTCTTCCAAGGTTCTCCAAATGCCCCGCCTCTTTCCTTTGGACATCCCCTTTCTCCTTATCCACAGATCATTTTTCCATATTTGTCAGTATTTTCCCCATTTGAAAAGTTTGAAATGCCTTTCTTTATCCTTAATTACTGGTTGTAAATGCTTTAAGCTAGATTACGGCAGTATTTTTGGTCCTTCTACTTTTGCCTTTGATTCTACCCTCCATTGGAATACAGCCTCTGAGAGCTTCTCCAAAACAAAATTCAGCCTTCAGGTGAAAAGATATTCAGTACCCTTGATTTAATGCTATGGCAGCTGGAGAGAAGATAAAATAAAATACTGAGCAAGAAACAGAATCAGTGAACTTACTCCTCTGTGGAGTCCAGTTGGTTGAGTTTGTATTTCTTCCTAATGCTCCTAATGCTCCCTCACTAGAAGCCTCTTCTGAATTTACATTTAGTCAACCTGCTTAGAGCTGGAGAAGTTGGAATATTTCCATGGGTAGGATTTGTTTTTCCTTTTGATAAAGAAATCCTATTCATGGTGTGCTTCCAAATGAAACTTTTCTCATACCATCACTCCGACCATTCACAGAATTTTACAGGCTGTAGGGAGAGGTCAAGATGACAAGATCTTCAAGGCTTCCCATTCCCCACTCCTGCTTCTGTCCTTTTTTCTTACCATGGAAAATTCATTAAGGAGAAAAAGATGGGGAAACTGCATGATGTCCTCTGTCTGAAAACATGGTTGCCCTTCATCTGGAAACACCCAAAGTCTTCCAACCCACAGCAGACATACGTATGCTGTATTTTCACTTTCCTGACAACATCTGGATCATCATGCATTCACAGAGTGAATGCTCTTGTTTTAACAAAAAAGAAAGGAAATGTTGCATCAAGAAGACTTCTGGAAATCCAGACAACTCTACAAGCTTCTTTTTGCTCAGGGTCAGGAGTGGGAGGTCCAGCTTGTCAGCATCCAATCCACACACTGAATGTGAAGTGAGACCCTATGAAGTTGTCGCACATCTAGTCAAACCAGTTGTTCATCTAGTCTTGCATTGTCTACAATAATTAGCTGTGGACCCTGAGCCCAAAAAAGTGTTTCCTGGTCCCTGCCTACCATTGATAATTGATCCAAGGACTTAGGGTGGCCAGGTGTCCTATTTTATGAATGCCTGCCATAGGACTGTTCACTATTTGAAAGAACGTTCAAATTCCAGCAAGACAGGTATAGGGAGAACTATAGTATCATTGTCATTGACTCCACTGCCAGGTGTATCTTGGAGGGTGGGTAAATTCTTCCAGTGAGGGCTTGCTCCTTCTCCCTACCTAAACTAGAATGTGTAGAAAGCAGGCCTAAAGGGAAGACATCTGCTTCTTTGTTCTCAAGTGGTGGACCTGTGTATAGAAGCCCATCACTGCTGGGTCTGTAAACAAATGTATTTCATACTTGCTTGTAAGCCACACGGAAGACCTGAGGGAGGTTACGGATCAATCAAATACATAAGCTATGTTTTGCTTGGAGAAGAGAAAGATTAAGAGCAGACTTAATAGCTGTCTTCAAACATCAGGAAGACTGTCATGCAGAAGATAAGCAGACTTGTTTCTTGCTCCAGAGGGCAGGACTAGAACCAGGAGGTAGAAATGGTGAAGAAACAAATTTAAGCTAAAATTTCAAATTCCTAATGGACAGCAGAACAGAAGGTGGTGGGCAAAGCTGGATGACCATCTGGCTGGAGATTTGTGGAAGCTGCACTCCAGCATAACTGGAGGGCAGCAGGTATAGGAAGGTTTCTATAAGAGTTCCTCATATCTCCTGTTATTTCAATATGGAGATTCCCCCTATATAGAATTCCCAATTTAACCTAATTAGGAAAAACCTTGAATCTTCTATACTGCTTCCATCATATGCTTGGGCTCCAATTTTTGCAGAATCTGCAGGGATAGGAAGTTGTAATACTAACTGCAAAAATGCCTCTGGATATTCCTTTGGTGTTCAGTGTGGTGCCTCAGACAGTTCCCAGTGGATTCTTGTTTGATGTTAACATCTGTGTCAAAATGTAGAGGAGGAGCTGGTCTCTCTAAGGGAGTCACTGGACTCACAGTTAACCCTAAGATGACACCCTTGAGCTCTTTCAGCCTGTCATTCATTCCCTGTCTCTTTCTTGGAAGAATAAAATCTGCCCAAATAATGATGGGTTTGTTGTCGTGATCCTCTTAAGGTGGATCTCCATTGCAGATCCTGTCCTAGCAGCTGAAAATTCATGCTTTGAGCTACAGGGCAGCCTTATACAGGACAAGGTGAGGAAGTCTTGATATTGGGCTCCTGAACTTGGGCCCAGAGGTCAAGTACAGTCCTCCTGGAGACCCAGTTTGGTTCTCTGGGTTCCCCAGGAGGCCACCCTCCCTTTCACAGGCCCTACACTACTTATCTCATGTACTATTAATCACTTCCTGGTTTCTTGAGGTTTTTTTTCTCCTAAGAAAATGATTCTCCTAAGGCTTAGTTACCAGAGTTTTATATTCAATAAGATGGTAGTTTTGGTTTTGACCATCCCTTTGGTCTTTGACCCCAGCAGCCACTGAATGTGGTCTCAGAAAACTTGTCTGAAATGGAATTTGGTCCATAAGCTGAATGAGATTGGGTATTCCTGCTCTACCTGCTCCCTTGGATGTAAACAATATTGAATACAATGGGACTTATTTTTGAGTAAATGAGCATAGGATTGCAGGAGAAGGCTGCCATTCTTATCACACCTGCTAGAGAGTAAATGTCATTGAGCTCAGAGCAACTTACCTCTAGGCAAAGGTACTTAGGTTACGCCATAGAAATTGTCTTCTGGAGTGTCTTGTCCTCTGTCCACTTCTTTGTTCCTGGTTGACTTCCTCCTCTTCAAGTACTAGGAAAGCCACTCCAAGATAAGATAAGGTACATGGAATTTGCATATCCTTTACAGCATGGTTGATGTTGACCTTGTTTTCATGATCACCACAGTGTGGATTATGGTGCAAGGTGGCAGCCATTTTCAACATTCAAGCCTCAGCAGGCACCTGCTGTGGTTTATTGTGTCATCTGAACTTGACAAGGGTGGGTTGTTGGTGTGGTTAACGATCCACCCTCAGCTCCAGAACAGCCTATGACTTGTTAATCTTGGCAACAACCTACCTTTGTCAGGTTTGGAGAATGTTATAAACTAAAGCAACCACCCACTGAAGTTCAAACGGCCAAATGGCCACAAGCATCAGCTCCAGCATCTTTGACTATGAGGTGCTTTTCCAGATCATACAACCACTAAGAAAAATGGTATACAATCTATGCGGACAATGCTATTTTAGAGGAATTTCCCCAGTTCTGCAACAAGCTGAGGCCAATGGAGCAAGAATGGAATATTTGGAACAGAGGGTGTTCAGATTAGAGTTCTTAAACAGTATTACAAATGTAGCCAGAGGTGAAGCATACATCCTGCCTTGTTGAGAAGTGGAAGCTCCTCAGTTCCAAGGGAAACCAGTAAGTCAGAAGCAGGGAATCCCTGACCCTCCACATTCCGTTGGACTACAGCTAGGACCACCACTTATGGATGTACCAAAAAGAGGAGCCCAGAGGGTTCTCATTTGCCTGATAATTGCATATGCTCATTTCTATGTATAGATATTTACTGTAATTTAAATAAAAATGCACTATATCTCATCATACTGGGGAGGATTGGGGAGTTGAATTACGTGCCACCTGTTCTCCCTGGGTTAACTGTGGGTGGGCAACCGTTCTTACCGTGGGCCTTTGTGTTAGAATTGCCTTTGTGTTGCCAGTCCCTCAAGCACTGGGCCCCTTGAAATGCTCCTCTGCCAGCCCTGCAATTATAGGATGGTCTGCTGAAAACAGGACACCTTTGAACTACATTTCACATCATTACTGGCAGTTGGCCATATCGGTTGGAGCTGATGAGAATTTAAGTCCAACAACCTCTGGAAGGTTCCAAGTTTCTCTATCCCTGCAAAGATAATCATCATTTGGCCAGAATCTAGATTAAGCCTAATTAATGATGCAAAATTGCTTGAGTGTTTGAAACTTATTTATTAATGATATGCATGCTCCGTCTTTCTTTTGTTGAACTCAAAGCACCTCACATGGATTCTCCAGCAGTCCTCCTTCTGGCCACGTTCAGACCTGCTTCTCTGTTCTTGTTCAACAAGACCATCTTGCTTAATCGCTCTTCCACCCAGCCTGCAAGGCTTCTTGGGTGTTCTGGAAAGGGGGTCATACTTTTCCCATGTCAATTGAAGCTTTAAGCTGTATCTGAAACGTGGCGCTTTTGAACAGGGCCCTGCAGATTAGCTGAGATGTATGTGAGAGGGTACTGTTGCTAGGGAGGCAAAAGCCTCTTGAGGAGGTTTATTGGATTACAAAATTTGCTCTTCAAAATGAGACAGGAAGGAAGTGCAGCTATTTCAACCATTGAAATAATTCCTGTAATACAATTTTCTGAAACATAGAGTAAGGAAACCGACTTTGTGGTCCAAAATGGCTGGGGAGCTATTAGCTGAGCTGTGAATCCTGGAGAAAACCATGGCCTCCCGTTGAACTTCTGACAGTACAGGCATCTAACAATGTGACTTTTTATATGGATGAGAGATCTGTGGAGTTTGGCACTTGCATATTGCCAGCATGAGTACAAAATGATAATTAACCAGAGTGAAATGTAGCCAAATCTCGCAGGGAAAGAAAGTAAGCGAGGGTGTACTTACTGGAGTTAGGGAGAGACATGGTTCAGGCAGCCACATATTGGCTGGGATCCAAAGGGTCCTTTTCTGCTCCTTTCCCTTTCCCTTAAATTTATGTGATTTAGGAGAAAACATGTGGATGAGCAGTAAATTCTTATCACATCCAGCTTAATAAAAGAATAAAGCCGCCTTCAATTGTCGCCCTTGCCCAAGCTATCAGTTCAGCATTTCACAATCAGTATTATTGTTTTCATGCTGTGAGCCACCTTGAAAGATGCTAAGAAATGGATTTCACAAGGACAAGTAGGAAGGGAATCAATTATTGCAGGAAGTCTTCCATAAACTATGGAATATTTAATTCAATATTCCATTTCCTCATGCATTGTGAAGCTACTTTTTCATGTCTTAAAGGCACAATTTGGTGCTCCCTGCCCTCAGGCACTGAAGCCTCCAAACTCAGAAGCTGGCATGCACCCAAAGTATTCCGCAAGGCTTACTGGAGCCGCTCTTCACTGCTGCCACACCTCACGCTCTGTGTACCTTCTAGGTGGACGTTCTCTTCGCAGAAGGGAGCGAAGGAGGCTCAGGCCCTGTCTGGATATGGCCTCAGCCATCAGACTCTTTCCTTCTCTGGGAGACCAGTTTTCAGGTTTGTGGTTCTTTTCCCACAACCTGCAGGTCAGGGGCTTGGTCTTTAGAGTCCCAGCCCTGAGGCTGTAGGACCTCAAAGCCATATCATCTGTGGCCTCCAGATGATATTGGAAGGTTATAGACTTGTGCCCGATGATACAGGGCTGCTTTAACTTGTCCAGTGCGTCTCTGGAGAACCATTACACGTTCAAAGGAATCTCTCACTTTCTAAAATTAATAGCACCTACTATGACAATAAGCATTCTCAGAATGACCTACAAGCAACTGAAGAAGAGAAAAAGCATCTGCTTAGTCATTAGAAAATGGGATTTGATGAAATCTGAATAATTTTTCCAAGGGTGAAAGTATCCTAAAATATGAGGCATAAATGTGAAGGACCATAATAATTGCTTCTCGAATCTGATGGCTGCCATTCAGAGCATCTTGCCTGAAAGATGCATTCCATGACATGTGAACATAGGAAGCGGAGCCAGACCCTCGATCCATCTAGCCCAGTGCTGTTGACACTGACTGGCAACAGCTACCCAGGGTTTCAGACAGGATCTTCAGCCCTAACTAAACAGTTTAGGACCTAGTTATCTGAAGGAGCATCTCCTTCTCTATGTGCCTGCCTACCCCTTAAGATCAGGATTGAAGGTCCTGCTTCAGGAGCCCGCTTTGAAAGAGATGAGGAGGGGGGCTGCCCAGAGGAGGGCCTTCTCTGTGGTGGTGCCCCAGCTGTGGAACATGCTCCCCAGAGAGGTACACCTGACACCGACACTGTATTCTTTTCAGTGCCAGGCCAAACCCTTTTTATTTTCCCATTATTTTAAGATTTATTTTTTGTTTTATTTCAGGTTTTTATTATAGATATTATGCTGTGCCTTTGTTGTTGGGGCATCCTTTTATGTATAGGACAGGGTACAAAAGTTTTAAATCAATCTATCTATCTATCTATCTATCTATCTATCTATCTATCTATCTATATCTATCTTTCCTAACCCTACATTGAGATACCAGGAATCAAGAGAAAAACACAGAAACTTCCAATGCAAAGGATGTGCTTTATCACAAATTGAATTGGCAGAGGCTCCCCAGGATTCCTCCTGCCGTTCCTGAAGATGGCAGGAATCACACCTGAGGCCTTCCGCAGGTAATGAGCTATGGCTTTCCTGGTACTACTACTTCTCCGATAGTGACCAGACCCTGACCGTGACCAGAAATGGTAGCAGTGCCGTGTCTGAGTTGGTACCCATGCATGATGCCACATCCCACAATCCTCTTGAGAGTCACAAGCTGTTTTGCTGGAGTGTAACCTATGTTTGTACTGGGCTCATGAGTGTGTTCCTCAATTACCTATAAGCTTAGATACACTTAGGATAAAAGAAATACTTCTATTACGTGAAAGATAGCATTGATGCAGGTGCTTAGCCTGTCATCAGCTTTATCTTCTATCGCAAGGCAATGTGTCGTACATCGTACACATTCACCATTCTTAAGTGAACAAAGAACTCTGTGCCTGAGGAAGGGGATAGCACAGGAGACAAGGACTCTATTCTAAAAGAAAGGAAAGAGAGAGTCCAGTCCCATATACCCACAGCTGACAACTGTAGCTGTGTAGACTCAGATGCATTTGGTTGTGTAGATATAGGTGCAGTTGGTTTGTGAGCTATGAGTTGGTTTCCATGCTGGAACCAAGCTTTCTTATACAATTGGCTTTCTAGTTTCTCTTATGGAGGAATCACATAGGTGTGTAGCTTTCCCTGTGTCCTTATCTCATCAGTTCTGTTCTGTTGTGTTCTGCTTCCTAGTTAGACATTCTAATGCAAATTGATCAATTAAACCCTTCTTGCTGAATTTATTCCTCCCAGTTCTTTCCTGATAAATCCCATCATCACTGGAATATTTACCAGTGATGTACTTTTGCTTAATCCTTTCTAGAGTGGAATTATCTGTTAGGTTTTAATTAAATCATACCTTCATCACCACCTGGTCACCAGATTTACAGCCTGTCATTTTGCTCTCCAGTACCAAAGGTCTTGACTATTCTCCCCATGCATCTTAGCAATTTTCAAATTCTGTTTGGATGCTTACTTCTTCTTCTTTCGCCAAATGAGGGATGATTAAATCACAAAGACATAAGCCATAGAAGTAGAAGCTGATTTTGAACTGGTCAGAAGTTTGCAGTTGTTCTTAGGACACAGAGCTGCCTAGAAGCATCCAGTTGGCCACAGTCTGAATAGAATATGGGACAAGATGGACCCTTGGTCTGTTCAGCAGGGTGCTTTGTGTGTCCTTAACCAAAAGTAAAAACAAATTGAGGAACGTATGACTGTCAGTCGGGTGCCTGAGGTGAATATATTAATACAGAGAGTTGCTCAACCTATCTTGACTAATGTTTTCACTAGAGGCAGCTGTGAATATCGGTAGGCTATTGCTCTGCTTAACAAATAACTTGACTAACAGTCATAAGAAAACTTTCAGAGTAGAGAGTGGAGAAAACCAGAAACTAATAATATGCAGCACTAATAATATATTAATGTCAAGATGACATCTGGAATGCTTTTTTTAAAAAAGAGTCTATGAGCAGCAGATGTAGAAAACAGATAATTACCAAACATTTCCACAGTGTGGCCTACATTTTTCTCTCTCCCTGCCTCTCATAGAACGTTCTTGCCTTGTTTCAAATGTGATAGTTTTGAACTTAAACATCCAGCTGTGTTTGAAATAAGAAACCTCACTACGCAAGTTGTCTTGAATTTGTTAATTGTCTAAAGGCAAAGATGTGGGAACCTTAAAACAAAGGCTTTCTTGAACAAAGCGAGCACTCATATGCTGCAGTAGGCTTAGTGGAAGAGCCCCTTAGCAGGGATGTTACAGTCCTGTTATTCAGTAAAATACAAATTACATAGGCTTCACAGTGAACCATTCAACACCATCCCCCCCCCCCCCAGACCCATGTTGTCATTTCAAAGTATAGCCTGAAGTGCTTGATGCTGACTTGTCTTGAAAGCTAAGCAAGGTGAGACCCGGTTAGAATCTGCATGGGAGACTTGAGCAGGAGTTGAACCCAGTGGCCTTCTAGGCTTCTTCCAACTAGGAAAGGGATTTTTCCATTACACCAGGGAAGTACCATCTCAGCTAAAATATGCTGGCGTTTTTTGTATTTTGGCCTCCCCATGTGTGCCTTGGGACCCACCCACCACCAGAATGTGACCCCCAGAACTTCTCTGAATGGAATTCAGCTCTCAAGCAGGAAGAGGCTCAGCACTCCAGCTCCACATATGGAAACCAGGTTCAGTTGTTCCTCCAAGTGTGCAACACACGCAGAGGTGGCGAGTGGAACTGCGCCCTGCTTGTTTGGCCTCCAGTGTTGCTCCACCACCCTGATGGTGCTCCCGCTGACTACACACTGAGCAGGGAAGCTGGAAAGGGACCTGCATCCCAGGAGTGTGCCATTTTTCTGGTCTCTCTCAGCAGCAATGCATTTTTAAAAGCCAGAAATCCCCTGTTTGTGGTGCCACCCCACTTCTGTTGCTACGTTTTAGTTAGAAGTAAGCTTCCAGGCTACACCAGCTCCTTTGTGCAGGACCTCAGCTTTTGCTTGGCCAAGACTTGTACAGGTGACTCCGCAAATGCTGCAAGAGACTCTCTGTGCTAAACTTCCCAGTCTCTCCATTGTTTCTCTGGGCCTCACTCACATTCAACCCATGAGAAATAAAAGGCTTCAACAAAGATCCAAGAACTGAGACACTGCCTGGGTTCAGACAACATAATAACCTGGTGAGAAAAGTCAGACGGAGAGTTAGTGACCAGCCCAGATTCATTCAGTGAGTGGGGATGGATCAGGGCTCTGCCGTATGTGAAGGACGCACCGAATTGCCTAACTGCAGTCCATCCAGCAGGCTGATGCTATACGGGCCCCCTCCCGCTGCATTCTGGCCCCCGGCTGCATCTGCCAGTCCCTGGCTTAAGACTTGTTGTCAAGTGAAATCCAGCAACAAGCAAAAACAAGGGAAACCATCTTAAAGAAATTGCTCTTTTTGAGCTGCGCTTTTCAAATGCTTTCAAAGCAGGAATTCCCCATATGTAATTTTCTTTTTAGTTCAAGGCCATTGTTTAGCTCTGAGTGACAATAACGATGCTTTGTGCCATAATGTAGAAAACAGAGGTTCGGTGGGGTGCTGCTGTCGTTTAAACACCAATTAATGCAATGATTTCTTGGCTGCAGGAGGATTCCTTTTCATGCCTTAATTTGCACAGATCCTTGAAAGTGTGCATTAATATGCTGTTGCTTAGCAGGGCATCATTACTTTATGGGATCGCATTACCTCTTCTCCCCCTTCTTTCTGTGGTTTTGTATGGTAATTTCATCAGCTATTGTGGGAAATGAAAAGGGGGAAAGCCCCACCCAAACCATTACCACTGTTCTTGCTTTTCTGTTCTTGCTATTCATGCTGCCTACACAGACACGCTGGCCTGAATGTACTCCCTGTGCCTTGCACATCTTAAAACACATTATGCATTTCAATGGAAATTTGACATTTCTATATATGAGGATAGCATTCCTGGTAGGAACTCTCTGATTTCTGTTATTTGGCACTCTGTGAGTGCAATTATATAGCTTCCTAAGATGAGCATATTAGAGTTTCACGTAGTGAAGTGAAAGTTGGATTCAAAGAAGAAGAAGTAGCAGTAGCAGCCAAGATAGCTCAGTCTGCATTTTTGTATGCAAAGACAATGCTTGAAAGGTGGGTTGTTTGAGCAGGCCTGTTTTGGGAAGACTGCTCTGCTTTCTCTCAGGAAGGGATTCCATTTATTTCCATCTATCTTTATGGTAAGGTGCTAAGGAATTTTGAGTTTGATGGGAAAACCTATAGCAGTGGTCTGCTATATTCCTAGATCTTTCCTAGACCACCAAGATCTTCAGAGGAGGGGGAGAAACGGAGAGGAGAAAGGCCTTTCCTGCTATTGTCCCTCGCTTATGGAATGCCCCTCCCAAGGAGGCATGCCTGACAGCCTCGTTACTTGATTTCCATTGCCAGGTGAAGACATTTTTATTTGTTACTTGTTTTGAGGAGTGTGTTGGTTCTATTTTGTTAATATTCTATTATGTTAATATTGCTTCTGCAAAAGAGGGCACATGTATAAATGTTGCATATGCACCCGCTCTCTGAGTTAAGAATGAGTTCAGTTCCTGAGATTATCTAAGTCTAATTTATATGTAAGTTGGATCACGTATATTAAAAGCATATAAAAACACTTAAGAAACACTTCCATATACACTAAAACATCTTAAACACTATACAGCATTGTAGTAATAATAATAATAATATAGAAAATAATACGGTAACTACAGGCATTGAAGAGAGAGAGAGAGAGAGAGAGAGAGAGAGAGAGAGAGAGAGAGAGAGAGAGGATACAATTGTTGAACGACTAAAGCATTGAACGACTTGCTCAATGATCAATGGCATCTCACCTTTCTGACAGCTTTATTATTTCTACTTTAGTCTTGATTGTGATCGTTTTTCTTTTCTTTTCTTCGATGCATCACCTGTGCTTGCATCAGATTTACACGAGTTCCGTTTGCTACTCACCACTTTCCTGCTCCATCTTCCCTTTCCCTCCCTCCCAGTCTTCCCTTTCTTCCTCCTTCCTTCCTCCCCTCACCACCTCAGGTGCCCGCTTGCTGCTTGAGAACAGGTGGGACTTTGGGGTTTGCTTGTTCATAAGCAGGGGTTCTTCTTAACCTGGACTTTTGTGACTGTGGGACTGGGTGTACTGATTTATATGTTTAGTTGCAAATTTAGAAATAATTTAAGTAGAAATACACAGCATGGAAGAGTTTAACCAGGTGACCTGTGTTGCCAAGCAGTGTGGATGGGCAACTTCAAGGTCCAGGGCTTCCTTCTGCTGGTTCCTTAGCCTTGAACCAGCCATGGAGGCCATCTTCAAAACAGAGGACAGTTCTTTGGCCTCCCTTCAGAAAAAGGACTGTCCTCTTTAAAAAAAAGGACATGACAACCCTACTGTCTCTCTAGGGGAATGGACATTATGAAAGAGAATACAAGGATATGAAGGTGGAGAGGAGCGCTCTCTCTCTCTTAGGGTGGGTATGCTAACAAACAATTGCAAATTTTTCACTCCTAGATCAGCCTTAGATTTAGGGGCAATGACAGGCCTTTTAACCCCTTATCTGCTTTTCATGCTAATGGTCAGGCACTCTCAGGAGGAAATTGAACATTCCTGAGATGTGGCCACATCTTCTTGGAGTTTGTCAGGACCTCACTCCCAGCTGGGAAGCTTTCCAGGGTTCAGCTGGTTTATTCTCTCTGACTGAGGCTTTCTCCCTGTACAGGATGACAAACTCTGATAGGAGCCCAGGTAGAGATTTCAAGTGATGCAAATAAACTAGTTGGGTTTATTCAGGTGACTCATGGAAGAAGGGCAGAGATAAGTGTCTGTTAGTCATTTCTGATCGTCTAGAGGCCTTTTCATGCATGAATCTCATGAAGTGGGCATCCTGCCATTGCTGGGAGCCACCCCTGGTAATGTTGGTCTTGCTGTTGGCATAGGGCACATTTCTGGCCCTGCTACCCAGACATGCACAAAATTGGCATCAGCTGACTGCATAAGGAAAGGTCATGCCAACAAGTGGATATCTGGATGGCTGGCCAGCCATGCAGTCCCAGTCCTTGTAGTTGTACGATGGTCCCCTGACGCGATTTGTGCATGAAAGGAGTTTTTATCATCCTATTCCAAATGTTGCAACAATCCAGATTATCTTTTTAAAGGAGATGATGGGAATGAAGATGCAGGCTGCTGGGTGTTGAGCTCCCTCTGAGCATTCTATTGCAAGCAGAGTGGCCAAAGAAGCCAGGTATGACTGTCCCTGGGTTCTTTGGCATTGCATCTCAACCTGAGCCATTGGGTGTCTGCTCTACAACCAGCCAGAGAAGTATTGTTTCGTGAACTGCTCAGAGAGCTTTGGCTAATGGGTGATACAGAAATGTAATCAACCAATGAATAAAATCAGCAACCCTGCAAGCCAGACTTTTTAGAGGATGGGAGAAGCCAGAGGTCTGGGTTGAGATGCAACAGGGTATCCCTGGGTTGAAATGGGAGCAGTGGGGCAGTTTGTACCAGGATGAAGATAGAGTGCCATGCATCCTCTTTCACAGAGGACAACCCTCTACAGCAAGAGCTGTCAGAGAATTGTCCCTATTTTGGAAATATCCTCTGTTGTTCTGCCCAAGTCTGGTAGAAAGATCAAGAAGCATCAGAAGGAAGAGCTAGACCTGGAAGTTGCCCATCATCTTCATTTGGATTAAAGTGCACTAAGGTGAAATGTACTATATTTTTATTGAGATTATGCTAATGATTTCTAAATTTGCACCTGCACTTATAAATTAGCCCACGCCAATTTTATGCAGACAGACAACTTCCTTTTTGTAGATTCATGTCCTCTCTTTCTTGGCCATTGTGAGTGGCCATTGAAAGAACTATCCACGTTGTCCCAGTGTGTGAACTGGGCCAATGCTGTGGAATAGCTTAAAGCATCTTTGCATGTCACTTGATGGGTGGGTTTGCGGGACATGACAAGCCACGGTGGTTTCTTATGCAGGATGCTTTGTCATGTTGCCTGAACCCTGTTGTGGTATTTCAGCATGATGTGTTTGGTTTTTGGAAACCACAATAAGAAGCAGCAGTCTGTTTTATGGTTTCCACACTTCACCATGATTTCTCGGGTCATCTGAACCCAGCACGGTGCTTTGCATGGTCCTGGAATGCATCTAGCAGAGCCCCCTTGAAAGACCACAGCTGCTGCAGGATCCATTCTGGCCATGCAGTGTGGAATTGAATTCCAGTGGCTGATGGGATATGTGCCAACCCTGGGAGCACTGAGTGAGGATGTTGGAACCACACTAGCATGGAAGCCACTTAATCATCTGTCAGGGACATCCAGGCAAAAAAACACACAGCAGGGAAATGACGCAGAGTTTCTCCCAGCCAAAGTTTTGATTTAGAAGCAACCTGATCTATAAATCTGTTCCCCAGCAATTTCCAGTAGAAATGCTGACTTCAGAGTCATTCTTGGATTTTGTAGTGTAATATAAAGCATATGTCTGGCTACTGTTGAATGCAGATCCATAGATGACCAACGCTTCTAACCTTTGTGGATTTAGAAACTTCCATGGCCGTGGTCAGAATGGGACTGTGTGATTTCCCCGCTTGCAGACATTTCTATTGGCCAATCCAGACAGATGCATGTCTATGGTAATATTCTTGATTGTGCTTATGGAACTAGGTGGTGGTATTTGTAGCATGCCTGTCCTTAAAACTCATTGGACTTGAATGAACTAAATTAATGCACTAAAACGAGAAGAGGTGCTTGGGATTCATACCACTGACAGTCTTTTCAGCCTTTTTGTTCAGGTCACTGGGAAATATGAGTCTGATCTTGTACCATGTTCTGTCTTGGGTGGGCTGCCATTAATGGCTTCCTGGACTTGCATTCCACAAAGGGGGCAATTCTCTGGTTTTTGAGTGAGCATCATCTTCAGGAAAAAAGTCCCCTTGTGTTGCCCTGTGCTCTGGCTTGCATTAGCAACCTGGCATGCTTGGGCAAATGCCAGGAACCATGTTCCCCAGAAGGCCCACTGGAGCCGAGGCTAAGACTTTAAATATCTTTTTCAGGGCGTCACTGACCAAAACTAACTGTGGCCCCGTGGTTGTTGCAGCACTGGAGGTCTCTTTTCCTCCAAATGCTTCTGTGTCCTGCTTCCGACATGGGCATGTTAAGCAGGGGTCAGAGACATCTGAGGAGGAAAAAGGGGAGGTTATTGCAGATATACTCAGTAATGAGTTCTTGAAAGGAAGAAAATGGAACCCCAAACCAGGTGTTCCAGCTGGGCCTGGCTGCCTGGTTTCTCCCGTTTCAAAGACCCAGCAGTGAAAGGACAAGCATTAGGGGGCTTTGCAGAAGACCCTCCCACCACCTGGGACCCTGCTGAGGGCAGTGAGCAGGGACCACCAAAAAGCTCAGCCTGGGTGGATGGTGTGAGACCAAAACACCGGGAAGCTAATGGAAGCAGGGGTACTACTTCAATAAAAGATTAAAGCATGCTAAAATCTCGGCTTTGCCATTGTAATATTATAAGCATTGCCAATATCTTCTGTGCCTTTGTCATATAATAATCTCTTAATCCTTTTGCAAGATAGTTGGATTAGAAACGTGCCTCTAATGAAGCAATTCTGTTTGGTGGCCACTTAGGAATCATGGGGAAAAAAAGGCCATGAGTTGCATGATAGTTGCATGTATATGGATAGAAGCAAATCCAGACACAACTGATATGATTAAAAAAACAAATGCATTGCTTATCACTATACTCGGAGAGACTCTGACCAGGTAGTAGCTGTTGATGGGCAATGATTCTTACAGTTTATGATCTTTATACTGGATTTGGATAGGACAGGACACCTCTGAATAGAGGACAATCCTCCTTCAAGTAGAGGACTTCCTTCTGCGAAAGAAGACCATCACTTGGCCACCTTCTATCCACTTAGAAGTAAGCTATGTCCAGTTCAAAGGAACTGATTCCCGATAAGTGTATATTGGATTACAGGCATTATGGGAATTCTGTGGGATCTCTTTTGCATATAGCCATTCCACTGAACACACAATGTCCCCTTTGTCTCTGGTCATTTGCTCATTCTGGAAGTGTCATCTGAAGGAGGTCAGTTCTCACAACCACCAAGAACAGCTCTTAGTAGGCCCTGTCTGTCCCCATTTGACCTCCTGTAATATTTTCAAGCCAGAACATAGATGAGCCTTCTTTGCTTGCAAAAATAACATAAAATAAAATGTTCCATCACAAGTGGCTAGTTCTTTTTCTTTTTTGAAATCCAAAGACAGAAAAGTTGGAACATGCTCGTTTGGAAAAGACACCAAGCAACTGGTAGATCAAACTGGTCCACTTACCTGCTGTGGAATTTTAAAAGACTGAAAGATGAAAGGGACTTGAGAGCACAAGGCCGTGCCTTTCAAAAGTCCCAGAAAATGGATGGATACAGTAAAGATGTCTTATTTGGTAGAGCTAACTTATTTAAGACTTCCTGGAAACCTTTGCATCTATTATTAGCAACTGTCTGAAAAGGTCTCCTTAATATAACCCTTTATTTCTTTTTGTAAAATACTGGGATATCAAAAATGTACTGAAGATCATCCTTGAGAATAGTGATATTTTAAGATGAACAATGGAAATGTATGATGATGATGATATTTTTAAATGAGTCATTTATGACACACTTGTCATTCTTTTCTCATGGTTGTTTATTGGTACTTTAGAAAACATTGTGATCTTCCAGTTTTGCTTCTGTATCTAAAGATCACTTTCTGCAAGGAGGAAAAGTGTGATATTAGTTGGAAATCTAATGAAAATGCATTTACTCTCTCTTAAAACTTGTGTATTTGTGCTAATCTGCTGTACCACAGCACCACCAAGAACTCATAAATGAAAATCAAGACAGGAAGCGTTCCTCCATGTAATGCCTTGGTCTCCAGGCTGAAACAAAGAAAAGCTCATTCATGTATGGTTTCAAAAATTTGTACACCCTGTTGCTGGGATGGGAAACTTCCACCCCAACTGCTTCCCCCGTTTGGCCAGGCAGTTTCCTGCCCTGCCCCACCATCTCTGCTATGGAAGGAAAAAGCCCTTATCTCTGATCAGCAGCTACGGTTGCCACAAGGACTGGCCCCAAACCAAATGGCTTCTTGGGTGAGGACCATCTTTTGCATCTCCTCCATTTGCTCAACTTTTGAATATCACAGTTTTCTTTTTTTCTTTTTATTATCTTTGATGAAAAATTCTGTGTTCAGCAGTCTTAGAAGGTGATCAAGCATTTCACAATAAGAATACAAAGGAAGCAATAGTATTAATCTGGTTCTGTGTGGGTCTTTGACCTCTTCAAACCTTTCCTTTCTTAGCCACCACCTCCATTCTTCAAGATCAGAACCATTTTTCTGCACAACGCAGTGCATAGCAATGCCTTTCTGCTGACGCAACTTAAATGGACCAAATGCCAGTTGACTCCAGTCGCTCCTTTGTTGGTGGGTTGGTACATCCAGTTCAGACTTCAATGTGAACTGTAAGAGAGCTATCCATATTTTGAGGATGAGACTCAGCACTAGGGATGATTCCTTTGAAGTTCAGGCCAAAACCTCCAGGGCCAGCTGTGTTTGCTTGCATGACTGAACAGGACTAACATCCTGAGCACCGGTGCAACACAGGCCATGTTCGTGGAATGGCATTGCGGGATTTGTAATACCCCCGGCTGGCTCTCGCTTCACTTTGCTTTGTTCATGCTGGTTCTTGTTGCTGCCAAGAGTTGTTCTAGGCCATGTGCTAAAACCAAAGGGACTGGGGGACAGCGGATGTCAATGAAAGCAGCTGCCTTCTCCTCTCCACTTGGGCACTGGACCAAATTTGCCAGCATCCACTGCAAGTGATAAAGCGAAAGTAGCCTTCTCATGCATGCAGCACTGAATACAAATTGAGGATCACGGTCTTCAAAATGGCAGTGAGCTGGATTCTTTCTTGATCATTCCTCGGGATGGGGAGAAATTCGTTCAGCTTGCATTTTAATGCAAGCTTACTTAAGGTTGCCCTTTCAAACTGAAAGTGAAACTCCAGAATCCTTTAATAATGTGGTTCTCTGCATTTTGTGGCAGAGTTCTTCAAGCAAAGACATGTAGAAATATACATGCAGTGGGAGAAATACAGTGTGCACTCAATCCCTCTGCATTTTGATTGCACACTTGGAGAAATGTTGAAACATGGATTAAATTAGACGAAATGCTTACAAAGTGCTGTTATTGGGCAAAGTGTACACAAAAACTCTTGTGGATTTTTGTGGGAACATTACAGTGTAAACCTCAGAGTGTGGGATGAGACAAATCTATAACTGGAGAAATTCTTAAGGTTCAAGATGAACTGTATTTAAGACTGAAAACAGGAGAAGCTGAGAGTTACCAAAATTTATTATTTACTATGTTGACATCTTTTTTCCTGCAAGGAACCCACACTGGCTTACATTATTCTCTTCCTCCTCCCCATTTTATCCTCACCACAACAACCATTAGAGATAGCTTAGGTTTCAAGGTAGTGTCTGACCCAAAGTCGCACAATGAGCTTCAAACCCTAAACTCCTGAGTTCCAGTCTAACAGTCTAAGCACTGAGACACACTGGGTCTCCACTGGCAGATCGACAGACCTGACAGGTATCTCCAAATTGACAGGTTTGGCTATCCCTGACTGAAGGCTTAGTGGCCTCCCAAGAGGCAAATGCTTCCATTGGCAGCCATCGCTCCATTACTTGCCCAGGACAGACTAAAGGCTGGTTTGCACAGACAATGGCTCTTTCACACACTTCAGCCTCAAGTAGTTGCTTTCATGTGTGAATGTGTTGTCACAGATGAATCTGCCAAAACAGTGCCAATGGCAACTCAGAGGAAATGCTTTTCAGCAGAGAAAGTTGATGGGTTGATTAATGATCTACTGAGAGACCAAGTGATATAGTTGTGTGTACAGTACAGCCCTAACAAATTAGACCAAAAAGCTGCATTTGGATCAGGACCATGATGGCTTTTTCGTTGAACTTGCTAGTTTCCCCAACTAGAAAAGTGTACAAACTGTCAGAATCCCGAAATCTCAATTTGTGAGAGGAAATAAAATTCGGGGTCGTGGGAAAGATCAATTGTTATGAACCTCCACGTCTTTATTGTTTATCCCAGGTTCCCCGCGGTTCACTCATGATAAGGCGTTACCGGGCAGGCAGAGGTAAACTCGCTGCAAAGCTTTAATCCATCTACCAGAAATTTTTATACTCTCTCAGTCACGTACACCCGTACAGAGCCATTGAGGACAGAATACAAGTATTACAATAAAGTTTGGTGATCAGCATATGGAGAAAAGATACAGGAATGTCAGTCAACCATACAGACAATAAGGTTCCACTATCTCACAAGGCGATTTTGACGTATAGGTGGAGTAATTTCCAGAGGCGTGGCTCCATCTCCGGGTCTACTTAGATATGTAAATTTGGGCTATCTTAAGCTCTTGTATTGCATTCAGGAAGTCTGAGACCCTGAGTAAAGTATAACAAATAGCTACTTCT
>NW_025336087.1:130218-249614 GCF_004798865.1 Varanus komodoensis | reverse complement strand
ATTTTTAAATGGATTCCTGAGTTGCACTATGCTTCTTTTCCAAAAAACCCTTTTTATCCTGAGGTTTAAACAAGATTTATTCAGGCCCCTTTTCCAACAAAACACAGCCCTTGTGTGTTCATCGATATTTTTTCACTGGGACAAACTTAAGATTTGAAGTAGGCATTTTTCAGAAGGAAAATCACATGGACTGGGGGAGCGGGGGAATTACACCTTCCTTCCCCATTCAGTGGTCCTGATCCGCATTGGGGTGAGAGTAGTGTTGCCGCCATATGGAGAAGAACAAGATGCTGGGCTCTCTAATTAGGAAACTCCAGCTTCATCTCCAGTTGGTCCTTAGAACAGAAACAGAGGTGGGCAACATGTGGCCCTCTAGATGTTTTGGCCTACAACCCATGTCATCCCTGCCCATTGGCTATGCTGGCTCGGGCTGATGGAAGCCATGGGCCAGATCATCTGGACAGTACAATGCACCTATCCCTGCCTTTGGAGGATGAAAGATCAGCAAAGGCAGCCACTGAAAAGCTGAGACTGAGGAAAACATGACTTGCATGTTGCATATTTGCCGTTTAGCAAACAACAGACATTACATCAGCAGTAAAAGGAGCGCACCTCTATTTTGCTCTCACACTGCAAGCTGGAACGAGACTTGCCTTTCATCTGTTCACAGCAAGCATGCAGGCAGCGTGATGATTCCAACAAATCTGTTTTGTTTCCTGGCTTTAATTAGATAAAAGAGGCTTTTCCCTCAACTGCCCTGACCCTGATTTTTTAAAAGGGTTTCTGCTCTCTCTTATTTATCAGCCTGACAAACCAGCACCATAAGACACTGCAGGTGTTCACTGGAATATTGTGAGTTTGTTCATATGTGTTTTGTCCCCTTTTCCCTATAGGCCAATGCACGAATCAATTGGACCAGAGGTCCCCAATGTAGTAGTCATGTAAACTGTGCTGTCCTGTCTACCTGCGGTGGCACCTGCAAAGGGTTCGCAACACCTGAGCACCTGAAAAAGGTCCTTTAAAAAAAATTAACCTTTTTTAAATAAACAGATTTGTATGAAACGTATGAAACTTTCCAGGAGTTATACAGAGGAATCAACAAAAGAAGACCCAATATCCAAAGAACTGTACATTTGAAGTTGGTGTCCACACTGTGAGATCCTTAGCCCATTAGGGTGAGATGAGCCTTTCTCCTCCCAGCTTTGAATGAACAGTCTTTTCACTGTTGAGAAGGTGTCCTTCATAGCTCTTAGCTGAGCTCCCTGTCAGACCTTGCCAATAGAACCCAGCAAGGTGTGAACTCAGGGCCAGGTGCCCTGAAACAGGGCTGTGACTTCTGGGACACAAATGCTCCAGGTGTACAAACAAGGGGAGACAGGGAAGGAAAGTGGCAGTCTCAGGCCTCCTCCTCCACTGAGAGCAGGAGTGTTGGATATCAGGTCTGTGGACCACCTCTGCCCCCTCTTGGGTCCCACTGCAGTCCTTGGGGGTTCCTTAGAAGATCCTGCTCCCTTTCCCCAAGCACCAATCGCCCTCAGGGTTAGCTACTGCAGTAAACGTAACACAGATACTGTGTAGGGAAGTTTCTTTTGTGTTGGTCCCAACACTTTTACCTTTGGCATGCCCTATTTTGCCTTTAGGCCTGCCTTCTCCCAATTGGCATGCCACTTCCAAGAGCCTTGCCAAAACTGAATCTGAAGTGCGGACTGAAAGAAGTCCAACACGCTTCTTCTAGGAGATGCTGCCAGGTAAAAATCTAGGAGATGCTGCCAGGTTAAAATCTGGACTAGGGAAGCAAGTTTGAGAGAGGGTACAGTTTGGGAAGAATACAGATGAGCATATGCTGGGCATATTTGTGTCTAAGACTTGCTTGTCCCTAAATTTGCTAGTCTGTCTATGCCACATGGTATGACTTATCAGCTGAAATCACTCCATTATAAAGCCTTAAATCCGAGATATAAAAGTTCTGATATAAAAGTTCTTTGTGTGTTCACCCATGCATGTTGCCACATGAAGAACAGAATGTGCCAACATTTTTGGAATATCATTCAGCAAAACCCTTAATACCCACAATTCTATCCATGTTCAGATAGAAAACAATTCTCAGTGGAAAGGGGAATACTCTTGAAATGTAGGATTTTTTTTCCTATCTAAGCATGCAGACTGTGTCCTAAATCTCTGGATAAAGGATTGTGCACAGGATTGTGCTCTAAGAGTGATTAAGGTTTGCACCCACTTACCTGGCAAGTCTAGACAGCAAACTAAAAAGCAGAGACATCACCCTGCCAACAAAAGTGCGTATAGTCAAGGCTATGGTTTTCCCACTTGCAATGTATGGCTGTGAAAGTTGGACCATAAGGAAGGCTGAGCGCTGAAGAATTGAGGCCTTTGAATTGTGGTGCTGGTGGAGACTCCTGCGAGTCCCTTGGACCGCAAGGTGATCAAACTGGTCAGTCCTAGAGGAGATCAACCCTGAACTGCTCTTTAAAAGGCCAGATACTGAAGATGAAACTCTAATACTTTGGCCACCTAATGAGAAGGAAGGACTCACTGGAGAAGAACCTAATGCTGGGAACAATAAATGGCAAAAGAAGAAGGGGACGGCAGAGGATGAGGTGGCTAGATGGAGTCACTGAAGCAGTGGGTGTGAGCTTGAGTGGACTCCGGGGGATGGTGGAGGACAGGAAGGCCTGGGGGAATGTTGTCCGTGGGTCGCGATGGCTCGGACATGACTTCGCGACTAACAACAAAAACAACTTCGGAATACACCCTATTTAACTCAACTGGCCGTCTAAGTAGATATGTCTAGGACTGTGCTGTTAAGATGTTTGGCAACACTTCAAGTTATACAGTCTAATCTGTTGCATTTATATATTGCTTTTCCTCCAAGGTGGTATATATGCTCATCCTTCTCTTTTCCATTTTATCTACACAACAACCTTGCAAAGTATGTAAAGCTGTGTTGCAGGTCAGTCTTCTCTGCCTTCTTGCCTTCCCGCCAGATCAAGATATGAGTCTTCTAACTGCAGTTTTTATTAAAGTTGTCCAGCTAGGTTGGCTTTGTGATTCAAAAGAAGTATGGCAAAAGTCACTGACAAAGGATACCAGCAAATTAGAAACCCAGCTATTAGGGAAATACATTTCATGCTAAGAAATTATTCTAAACTAAACCTCCCTTCCCAACCAACCACAGGTTGCTTCCCCCTCAGGGAGGTTCCTGTGGCTCATGGAACAGACAGAAGGAATGTCAGATGCTACTCAGCTGGTCTGTTCTTTTGATCTGATGCCGGACTGCTAGACTGCATATTATGTCTGCCACCCTCTGGCTTTGCCTGTACAACAGTGTTCCCAGAAGCAGATGTGAACTGGTTCTCCCCAGCCTCTTGGCTTATCTTGGTACCTGCTGCCCCTGGCATTTCTGCTGAGAGTGTAATTATTTATTTAATTTATTAACGTTTTTATATGCTGTCCCAATACTAAAAGTTCCTGGATGGTTTACAAAACAAAAACAAAAAGCCAACCAACCAACCAACCATCCAACCAACCAACCAAACAAACAAATCAACCATATACACCAAACAACACACAACACACACAACAACTGCTAAATGATGATAAAAACAAGGATAAAACCAATTAACTGTTAAAATATTGGGAAAATAAAAAGGTCTTTGCCTGATGCTGAAAAGAATAAAGTGACTGTGCCAGGTGAACCTCCCTGGGGAGTGTGATCCATAGTCAGGGCACCACCACTTAAAAGGCCCTTCTCTGAGTAGCTACTCTCCCAATTTCCTTCAACGAGGGCTCCCGGAGAAGGACCTCTGCCTCAGACCTCAAGGGATGGGCAGGCACATGGGAGAGAAGGTGCCCCTTCAGGCACCCAGGACCCAAGCCGCCTGTTCTGCCCCTGCCCCTTCTCCTCGTCTGATTCAGACTCGGAGGCAACAACCTTCAGTCCTGCATGTTGGGAGAAGTGCAGGCGGCAGATGCCTGGCCCAGCCTCTCCCAGTGAGCTTCATGGCTGAGCGGGGACCAGCACAGATGCCCATAGTCCCGGTGCAGCACTCTTGCCCCTGCGCCCCACTGGCTTCCCCACACAAGTTCTGTTGCCCAAAATAGTGAATTGTGCCTGAAATCTTTCAAGGGGAACTGTTTATTCTAATTCTCTGAGCCAAGAGCCTCCAGTGTACAATAGCTAAGCCATTTTAATGAGGCAAACTTTGGGAATTGGTATAAATAAATTTCTGCATTCGAAAATAGATTCTGTCGCAAACATTTATTAATGCAGCACAAACACCAAAACCAAGCCCCTGTTATAAATTTACTTTTAAAGGTATAAATTACTTTCTCCAAAGTTCTTTAAACTTCAAAATAAAAAGTACTTTTTGGCTGTGTAAGCTGAGAGAAAAGCTGTATCCAGAAAGATTTACAATGCTAGCCTATACATGTTTACCCCAGAATTAAATGTGGCTTAACATCAGGGAAGTGTAAATTGGGTTACAGCCTTAGGATGCAAACTTAAACTAGTTTAACTGTCATTCCCTCTCCTCAGGGAAAATGGACAATTCTGCTTCTCTGAAGGATAGAGTTGGTATAGAGGATCCTCACCCAGATATTAACCCAGGTTAATTGGGGGAAAACCACAAAAAATACAGGGGTAAGAATTGAATGGTATGAGAGCAATGTCAGGAATGAAAGTAATTTTGTAGCTGAAAGTTAGGTGGCTGAAACACCTTTGATTACTAGCTGCAGGAACACCTTACGGACATCTGGTGGGTCGCTATGAGGAACAGGTACATTCTAGGATGCTTGAGCAATGGAGTTGGAGCACTGCAGGCACAGTGTATTCTCTTGATTGTCACCTTTCTTGATAGCTCAGAGCAAAATTTTAGGGAGGCTGTTGCAACATGGTACTTGATGATGGAAATAGCCAACTTCTGCCTTCTTAGGAGCAGGACATTTTGCTGCACAATCCAAACACGCTATGGCACCAAATGTTTTATTTATTTATTATTTATTTATTTTTCAATTTATATCCTGCCTTTTCCTACAAAGGGCTCAAGGCAGCTTACATCTCCTCCTCCATCTTATCCCCACAACAACCACCCTGTCAGGTAGGTTGGGCTGAGAGTCTGTGACTGGCCCAGAGTCACCCAGTTGGCTCCATGGCTGAGTGGGGACTAGAATTCAGATCATCTGAGTCCCAGTCCCATGCTCTTAACCACTGCACCACACTGACTCAAATATCTACTGTAGTCCATTTTCTTGCAAGAGTGGTCCCTGATGACACACCAATCCAGTGCTCAGAGGAAAGTGTGAGCCAAGCATTGTGTGTCCTGAAGGCTCTAGGGAACTGCAGCGACAGCTCAGAGAGGGTATCAGGCGTTAGCCTGCCACTAATGTGCATGCCATTGAGCTCATGTAACGTATCTCTGCACGGGATGCAGGTGGCGCAGTGGTTTAAACTGCTGTGCTGCTGGGCTGGTTGATCGAAAGGTCGCCAGTTAGAGTCTGCACAATGGGGTGAGTAAACGTATCTCTAGTGCAACACAAAGCAATGCTCCTTGCTTATTGGAGAACCTCTCTTCTGAAGGCATGTGGTTGTGGAGCTGGGAAAAGAATGGCGGGGACCCAGTGATGGTCCTGCCATGGTGCTGCAGGCTTCCAGGTTCCAGCCTGGGTTTGAGACGCAGTGGGAGCCAGTCAGGGCATGGCTCAGCAAGGACAGGGCAGGGCCTTGGGAGAGACTGGGGGAGAACCGTCCCTCTCTGATTGGCCCTCTGGCCTAGAAATTTAAGTCCAGGCTGAGGCAGTTTCAATGCAGTGTTCAATACTACCCAGGAGCTGTAGGCATTGCTGTGCCATTTATGCCTCATCAAAGAAGACAACACAGATTCTCTTAGTGTTTGCATATGAAAATTGATATGCATCAGGGTTGGGATGAACACTTTCGGAATTGATCCCTCCAGAATCTGTGGGCTTCCTCTAGCGCTTGGCCAGGTCCTGCAAAACAAGCTGAGCCGAGAGGAAACCCGCAGACTGGAGCAACCTCACACAGCTGGCAACCTTCCCGAGCCGCCATTCCTGGTGACCTTCTCCCCTTTCCTGGTGCCACCAGTGGTGGCAGCAGAGAAGGAGGTCTCGATTCCTGGCAAGTGTCCCTTGGACCCTGGGTAGGCTCAGGGGATGCTGGATCCCTGCAAAGCGGACTGGAGTCAGGGAAGTTTCAGGGTGTTTCATTGGTTTTCCTGGAACAGGCATAGCCACGCCCCCTGAAATGGCCGGGTCTTAAAGGGCTGGTTGTTGGCTCCATTGTGCCTTTGACTAGCGGAGCTGGCACTAGCCAAATGTGCCAGTGG
Organism: Varanus komodoensis; assembly: GCF_004798865.1. Classification (NCBI taxonomy): domain Eukaryota; kingdom Metazoa; phylum Chordata; class Lepidosauria; order Squamata; family Varanidae; genus Varanus; species Varanus komodoensis. Next base: position 243,255 of record NW_025336087.1, on the reverse strand, counting down.
GCCCCCAAACGCTGCTGTCTCTAATTTACATTATATATATCTTGTGCTCTACCGAACACAAAGTGACGAACAACAAGCAACCCATTCAGGGGCTGCTAGGCCTGCACATTTTGTCCATTTGTGTCAAACAATAAAATAGCAATTTTTTTAAAAAATCCATGTTAATCAATGAGAATACAGTTCCTCAGATTTGGTACCTGAGTTCATGAGGATGGCCTCTGAATCAGTCAAAGTAGAACTGGGCCATTTTCCAAAGCACCAAATCAGGTACCAGTCAAATTTTGTGGTTGCTGGACAAATGTATCCCTATCTGTATCTATAAAATTGCTAAATTTTATTGTGTTTGGTTATTATTTTAAGAATTTTTTAGAAGGCTGTTTTTATTGTATTTTACTGGTTTTGTTACTGTATTGGCTTTTGTTATGTGTTTTATTGGGAGGGTTCCTGCCCTGAAAGGCAGCCATAAATATTTCAAATAAATCAATCAATATGCATATTCAGACTTAATTATGCAATGATTCCATTATTTTTCCTAACACTGCAGCTAATGTATAAGCCATATTATTATAGAGCATTGCACACAGATAATCACAGTAACCACATCTGCCAGGGGCAGGAGCCAGGTGGAAATGGATTTATGCTTATTTATGTTTTAGTACTTGTGAACATCAGTGAGCAACACTGGAAATGCTGAAAAAAATGAGATACAAAATGTGAACCAAGAAACAGCAAATCAAATTTGCAGACAAAATGAATGAAAGGAATCAATATGAGAAATGTGCACATTTTGGCATAATAATAATAATTTTAATTCCCCTAACAATTGATTTATTGTGAATATGCTGTTGCAATTCGAGTGGAACTCCCGTACCTTTTACATGTTTTCTCTTCCCTGAGACATGCTTTCATAAAGGTCTGCTGCCTTTTCTTTCCATTTGCTCATGCTGTTGCTAATGACACAAGCAGATACAGTGAGACAAAGCACGGGTCTGCTTTTTGTCTTAGGGCTAATTTATACATGCAGCATAATCGAGTGCTTAATCTTTTCCTGGACTGTACCATTTCAGACTGAACATGGATGTTGTGTATTTGAACATTCCCCCAAAAGGAGAGACATAAGTGGATAAATTTTTATTGCATGTAGGAAATCAACATGTCAGGAGATGTTATTCAGCCTAGCTTTCTGTAATGGAAGACTCTTCCATGGAAAGGACAACAGTTGTGTGTGTGTGTGTTTATCTATGGCATTCAAACATGCAATCACCAAGTCTACAGTGTAAAATGATACAGTCAAGGAGAAACATTGATTTCTGAACGTACGATGACAGATGGCCAGGTGTCCTCTTTTAGAGAGGGCTGACCCCTGTTTGAAGGACTGGCCTCTTCCATTCCCCCGTAAAGATAATGAACCATAATAATGGTTGCCCATCCAGAGTGAGCACCTGGGCTGCAATTTCAACGGGAATATATATAAGCATATGCAAATGTTATTCAGATCACTTTTTGTCCTCTTTATCCAGTGAGGCATTTCCTTTTTAATTTTAATTTTTTTTGAGATTCATTAATGGCCCACCTAGTCAAACATTTCTGTGTGTGCACACATGTGTGTGTGATTCAGAAGGATGCTGTGACAACCCCTGATCCAAACATGGTTGCTATGAAGTCTTATTTTAACAGATGCAGATTTTGCAGCCATTGTTCACTTCCTCTCTAGACAATGCACTTTGCCCTTTCTATACAGTGGGGACCTGGGAAATATTGAAAAGAAAGAATCAAAACAATTCTGTTTAACTTCTTCTGAGTGCCAAACCTGCAATCTTTTGCTAACAATGATTATGGAGGGATGTAAACAATGAACAAAGTGCTTTTCGCTTTCGTTCTCTCTCTCTCTAACTGTAAAATGGGTTTTAAAAGGGGTGGTGAAATCCCAGCAAAGTCATAAAGAATTAAACTGTACACAAAGTTTCTCTCATTTTGCTTTGCTTTTGGCAGTGAGCCATGTGGTACATTGTGTTATTGACATGCTTTAATTATCCCTAATTCATACTTTATAATAACTGTCTGGAAAAAATTCTGATGCATTTGCTGTGAGGGATCAACATGCCTATTTCTTTGGCAGGGTGTGGAAGCTGCTAATGAGTGGGAGTGGATACTTAGTGTAGTGAATGGGTGGACAATTCACAGCGCAGGGCCTCATCCTGCCCCCTTCCTTGCTCTGATTCGATCGGGCCTACCCCTGCCCTAGCAGCAGGAATCTGCCTGCTTTAGAGGAAGGATGGAATTGGTACCTGAATGGTGCTGGAAGACCCTAATGTGTTGATCTGGGCCGAGTGGAATGCCAAATGGTCCACTACAAAAATGTCATGGGCCAGCAAACTCTTGACTGGAAACAGCCCACTCTCCATTGCAGCAGCATCAAATCATTGAGCAGTAGAGTTGGAAGGGCCCAGAAAGCCATCAGGTCCAATCCCCTGCTCACTGCAGGACTCCAAGTTAAAGCATCCCTGACAGATGGCTGTCCAACTGCCTCTTGCATGCTTCCAGCGTGGGGGAGCTACAACTCCCATAGCTCATGGGTTCCATTACTGTGCTGCTCTGTATGCCACACAAGCTAAAACACTGGCCAAGAGTTCTGTCACTTCCTCTCCTGATCCGTTGAAGGAATGGAAATATTGGCAGATTGCTGCCCCCATTGGTGTCTAAGCCTGCTCTGAGGCGGTGGGAATGGCAAGCTAGGAAGGCCTTGGCAGGTATGTATGTATAAATAAATAAATAAGCAGCAGGCCAGCAGCCACATTTCGGTCTAATTTCATGCAGCCTTCCACACTCTGTTCAGGGTTCTACAGAAAGCGGTCTGTCCCTGCCCAGAAGCCTACTGAGTGGGAAAGAAAAAGGCAAGAGAGAGCTGTGGGAGAAGGAAGGAGAGAGAGAGCCAGGAAGAGGCGTGGAAGAGAGAGAAGGTGGACTGCAGGAAGAGAAAGAAAAGTGTGGCAGAAACACTGAGAAAAAAAGGGTGGGAAAAGAAGAGTGAAAGAAGGATTGGCAGAATGATGAAAAAGGATGATGGAAAGAGAGGGAGAACATGTGACAGAAAGAGCAAGGCATGCACAGAGCAGAAAGAGAGCGGTTTGGAAAGAGAGAGGAGGGGTGGCAAACTGGGAGGCAGAAACTGAGAGAGAGAGAGAGAGAGAGAGAGAGAGAGAGAGAGAGAGAGGGAGAAGGGAGCGCCATAGCAAGGGAGAGGAAAGGGGGTTAGTTCCAGCCATCACCACCAGCTGCTCCTCACAGTTTGTCCTAGTGTAGTGTCTTTCTCAATAGAAAAGTGTGTCCCATCCCTCCTTGAGGCCTGTGATCAACATTTGCTTCAACTCTTTCTGTTGCCCAGGTGTGTGTCATACCTGTGCTGTCCCTTGAGGGCTACTGATGTTGGCTGTGTCCGTGTGGAGGGCATGGAATGAAGAGAGGGGAGGGCAGAAGGGAAGGTGGAATGCGATGGCTAGTGCTGGGGAGAAGGAAGGTGCGAAGGAGTGGCTGGAAGAGAAAAGGAGGTGGCAGCAGCCAGAGGAAGGTATGTAGCCAGGAAGACAAGTCAGGGAAGGATCAGGGTGGTGAAGAAGAGAAATGGGCAGGTGGAGCAGGCCCCCAGCCAGAATGGAAGCATGTCCCGCTCAACAGAAGCCATTGCCAACAGACCAAAGGAACTGGGACAGACAACGGTTGGTCTAACAAGAGGAACACTGGGGCTATTTGCATGATGCAGCAGGACACAATCAGTTATTCAGCCCATGATGAGGCTGCAGGGCACATGTGGCTGCCAATCTGAATATAAAACCCTGCTTGTCATGTTGTGCATGGTGAACAACATGACATCATGGGTTATGTGAACGTACTTTCACATAGCCCATGATCTATTTGAGTGTTATGTGAGGGTTTTTAATGCTCACATTACCTACCTTCACCAGAATTGCACGATACAACAACCCCCAGAGAGGGACTGCCTATTCGAAATGGTGCCTGGAGGCACCCTGGCTCATTGTGGGTTAAATAACCCATGATGTATGTATCATCCAAACTTGGATATTGTGTTTTGTTTTGAGCTGAGGTTTAAAGTTAGAGCTGTTCATCTTTGTGTTCCACTGATCTATTTCCTATTTCATTAATACTGTGATTTGCCAGAAATTTACCAGAAAGTTAAATAAATACCATTAAGTATTCAACAGTTTGTCCCTAGAGTGACTGGAATCTGTGTCTCCTTATCCTAATTGTAGAAACTTTAATTTTGTTGGTCTGTCCTGGTAAATCCTTGTCTTGACTGTTGTCTCTGGAGTTGTTTTCATGATCCCTCAAGATTTCCTTCCCTCTTAAGGGCTTCCTAGAATGTAAATCTTGAGTGAGACATGGATAGCATAGCTATGCCTGTTAAGATTAAATGCATGTTAACATTAAAGCACCATGCCAAGCACAGCTGGATATTTCACCTGTTACAGCTGCTGAGATCCATTTTGAAGTTATGGGAATGCATAAGCAATTGCCTTTTGTTAGGAATACTTTAGGCAAAAGAACAAACTCCATTTGGTTAGCTTCTCCATCTGCCCAGGGCAGAGTTATAGCAGAGTTAAGACATTTTGTATATTGCAGAATAAAGTTGCCAGTGATGTGCAACAGCAGTGTGCAAAACTAGTGGTAGGCAGTGAGGCAGTGGTACACTTGGAAGAGCAGAAGCTCACCTGGACAGCCTCCAAGGCCACAGCCCCAGGGAGATTCCAGGATTGTAGGGGGCTGTGTTGATCCACATCAATGCATTCCTTCTAGCAAAGCTGTCTGTACCAGGAGCAGGTTTTCTATAAAGCTACTGGGTCTTAACTGCCCAGTCAAGACCAAGCAATCTCAAGAGGCTTTGCAATGCAATGGGAAACAATGCACAGCTGCAGGGAAAATCCATTCTTCCCGCTCTGCCTCTCCCCTATTGGCAGAGAAGGTAACACACATTCAAGGGTTGAATATGGATTGAGTGTGGATTGTCATTGAGCTGTGGCTTGTGATTGAACTGTGAGTTATTATGTTGTCTGAATGCAGCTGTATTAACAAGCCATGGCTTATTAATACTAAGGAACCCATGAAGAGAACCCATGGGTTGTTGTTGGGTTATGGGTTGTTCAGCATGATTTCTTCTTTTGGCAGAGTTCAGACAAGAAGCCCCACTTCATCAACAGTCTGTGGTTCAGTGGCCACCCACACTCAGCAATTAAGTGTGCGATATCTTGTTGCATGAAGCCATCAATAAAAAATACCATGGCGTGTCCCTAGAAGCACTGACCATACTGCTTTGCTAACTGAGGAACAGGAGGGGAAAACTGTGGAAGAGTTGCTGCTTGTTGGCTATACTCACGGGGGATGTAGGGGCAATGGCTGATTGGAGAAGGAACTGACCTGTGAGTTGGGAAATGTGTTGGAACCTGCGGAGTGCCAAATGCTATAGTGCAGCATTGTGCTGCCTGAGCCCAGTCAATTGGCTGCTGTTCCAAACTGCAGTTGTGCCCCAGGGTCTTCTCTCCTTGCAGGGACTTCATGGCCTCCATGGCAGCCATGGGGCTGTCTCAACACGTCAGGGGCCTGACCCATGAACGTGGACACACTGTGGACCTGGTTTTCTCGACGGGGCAGGAAGAGGGTGATCTGAGGGTGAGGAATTGACGCCCTTGTCATGGTCAGATCACTTCCTCATAAGGTTTGCGCTTGAGAGCGGCCTTTCCCTCTGTAAGGGTGTGGACCAGATTGTATTGGTCCACCCCCAGAGCCGGATGGATCCTGATGGATTCCTGAAAGCTCTGGGGGATTTTCCAGTTGACAAGGCTGTTGATCCTGTCGATGCCCTGGTTGAATTGTGGAATGGGGAGATGACCAGGGCTATTGACACGATCACTCCCAAGCGTCCTTTCCCACCTGGCAGAGCCCGTTCATCTCCTTGGTATACACCTGAATTATGGGCAATGAAGCAGGTTGGGAGACGTCTAGAGCGTAGGTGGAGGAGATCACGGGGTGAATCTGACCGAACACACTTAAGAGCCCATTATCGGGCCTATGCTGTGGTGGTGAGGACGGCGAAGAAGAAATTCTCCACTTTCATTACCTCCTCATAATGCCGTCCGGCGGAGCTCTTTTGGGTGGTGCAAGTGCTGATAGATCCAGATCCAAAGAAAGATCTCATACCACCCTCGAAGGCCCACTGTGATGACTTTGCCAGGCAGTTCAGGGAGAAAATCACTCAGATTCGTCACGAGCTTGACTCTACTATTGAACCAGATTCTACTGAGGAGATGCCAACGACGCCGTCGAGTCCACAATTAATGGATGAATTTCAGTTGTTGCGGCCTGATGATGTGGACAAGGTGCTTGGACAAGTACGTCCTACCACCTGCTTACTAGACCCATGCCCATCCTGGCTACTTAAGAAAGCCAAGGACGGGATTGGCACCTGGATCCTGGAGGTGGTCAACGCCTCTTTAAGAGGCAGTCAGGTACCTTCCTCTTTAAAAGAGGCGGTAGTCCGGCCAGTCCTAAAGAAGGCATCCCTGGATCCAGAGGCGGACTCCAATTATAGACCGGTGGCCAACATCCTGTTCCTGGGCAAGGTGCTAGAGCGGGTGGTGGCGGGACAACTCCAAGCATTCTTGGATGAAACTGATTATCTGGACCCATTTCAGTCCGGCTTCAGACCCGGTTATGGTACTGAATCTGCCTTGGTCGCCCTGTACGATGACCTATGCAGGGAGAGAGACAGGGGGAATGCGTCCCTGTTAGTTCTCCTGGACCTCTCAGCAGCTTTCAATACCATCGACCATGGTATCCTTCTGAATAGGCTAGTGGGATTGGGAGTTGGAGGCACCACGTGGTGGTGGTTCCGCTCCTATCTCAACAGCCGATTTCAGAAGGTGGTGCTGGGGGACTATGGCTCTGTGCCATGGCAGTTATGCCATGGAGTTCCGCCGGGGTCCATTTTGTCCCCCTTGCTATTCAACATCTACATGAAACCACTGAGAGAGGTCATCAGGAGGTGCGGGCTGCGGAATCATCAGTATGCTGATGATACCCAGCTCTACCTCTCGTTTTCCACCAATCCAGGTGAGGCAGTGGCTGTGCTGAACCGGTGCCTGGCCGAGGTAATGGGCTGAATGAGGGCCAATAAACTGAAGCTCAATCCAGACAAGATGGAGGTCCTGTTGGTGGGTGGTTGGGGGGGGACTTGAGCCTTGTCCTAAATGGGGTTGCACTCCCTCTGAGGGACAGGGTTCGCAGCTTAGGAGTGCTCCTCGACCCTGAGCTGTCTTTAGAAGCCCAGGTGATGGTGGTGGCGCTTTCCTTCAGCTTTGGTTGATCCATCAGCTGTGTCCCTTCCTGGAGAACGATTGCCTGGCAACAGTGACACACGTGTTGGTAACTTCCTGATTAGATTTCTGTAATGCGCTCTACGTGGGGCTACCCTTGAAGATGGTCCAGATACTTCAATTGGTGCAGAATAGAGCTGCCAGGCTGCTGACAGGGACTGGGCGTTGTTCTCATATAACCCCAGTTCTCCGTCAGCTCCACTGGCTCCCGATTGAACTCCGGGCCCAATTCAAGGTGTTGGTTATGACCTATAAAGCCCTCAACGGCTTGGGCCCTGGGTATCTAAAGGACTGCTTGCGTCCATATATGCCCTCCCGCCCCTTGAGATCAGCAACAGATGCCCTTCTCTGGGAACCCTCTGTGAATGATATTAGGAGGGTGAGTACCCGGAGGAGGGCTTTCTCTGCGGTGGCGCCCCACCTATGGAATGTGCTCCCCAGAGAGGTCCGCCTGGCGCCGTTGTTATTTGTTTTTCGGCGCCAGGCTAAGACCTTTTTATTTAAAACTTATTTTAAGTGTTAATTTGTTGTGTAGAATTTTAAAATTTTTAAGCCGAGATGCACTGAGTTTTAATATTTTTATTGTATAACTTTGATTTTGTATAACTTTGTATAACTTTGTTTTTGTTGTGAGCCGCCCCGAGGCTTTGTTGCGATGGGGGTGGCATAAAAATGTTTTAAATAAATAAATAAAATAAACCGGTAGAACTTGCCTGATCATGGCATTGTGCCATTTTGGCTAATGGGTGGGATAGAAAGCTGCTGCTGCCGCTGCCGCCGCCACCTCCTCCTCCTCCTCCTCCTCCACCACCACCACCACCACCACCACCACCACCACCTTGTGGCTTTCATTGTTTCCAGCCCATGTTGAGAAGTGGAGGAGCAGAAATCTTGGGTGTTATGATGTCTCAACTTAAGGTAAAAAGTGACTAAATCTAATGGAAAGGGAAGGGGCAGAAAACTGGAATCAATCACACTTGTTTCAGGTGGCAGCTTCACAAGGGCAACATCTAGTCTGGCTCTCACTATCGTGCAGGCTGCTTACTACGACACATGGGGGCAGGCTTGAGTCCAAGGGCCGTAGCCTCCCAGCTCAGAAGAGGAGTTTCTGGAATCTGTTTGCTGGTTACTTCAGCAGTGATCTTAGTCAGTCCACTCAGACTCAGAGGAGCTCAGGGCAGCCGTATCACTGGGCACAGTGAGACCGGAGCCTCAAGGGGCGGATGCTGGGAGGCAGCACCAAGGGAGCTGGAGGGGAGAGCGGTGTGCCATGCACCCTGCCCCATTCCCCTCGAAGATGTTCTGCTGCCTTCCGATACTCAGGAGAAAGCACAGGCCAGCTGCTAGTAAAGCCAACTTTGGAACATGGAACTGGAAGGACAACTTTTGCTGCCCTGGGAGGGACCTAGGGAAGAGAGCATGCTTTACACCAAGATGGTCCCTGGCCCACTTGCTAGGAAAGGATCTCAGGCAGGAATAGAAGCAAAAGACTCTGCCTCGTGCACAATTGAACTAACACCAGTGAGAGGAGGCAGTGTAGTTGATGAACAATAATCTGGCCAGATGTAGGATACTGTTCTGATCAATTGCTTCACTCTCTGATTTGTTTCTAAAGTAAAAAGGGGACTAGTAGAAGCTGAAGCTGGGTGGGGAGCGGGGGAACAGAAGCCAAGGGAGTTATATGAAATGTCCTCCCGGTCCATACGCTGCATTCTTTGAGTTCCGAAACCAGACAAAAACTATCAGAGCAAATAACAAAAAGTTAATTCATGCAGATGTTTCTGATTTGCATATTGAACACCAGTCAAAGGATCAGGGGAAGGAAATTTCTGTTTCTGACACTGGAGAGGTTACTACATGTCTAATCCACCCAATAACTAGTATTCTTTGGGCAAATTACAAACAGTTAAAGGACCAAAATGTGACAGAACCATTAAAAATATAAAACATAATATATTTTGAAGGAAATAAATATTATACAATAGAAATGACAAACAGCACAGGAATTGATAAAACACAGAACAAGTAATGCATAGCTATGGTATAGACTCTGGAATTATTTAACAGCCCTAATAGAGCCTATTACACAAGTGGTAGATGAAAGTAACATACAAATTCTGTAGGGAATCTAAAAATATACTCAGGTTTGCCTTGCATTGAGAAATGGCTGTACAGATCGTGTTAGAGGAAAATTACAGTGGAAAAAAATAAGCCAGGGATCCAGAAGGTCTCCTTTGGTGATGAGCTCCAGTAATTGGCATGAAGGCCGGTTTTGTTCAGCAGTTGTGTCATCACAAGTGCCTCACTTCAGCAATTTATCCCTCCCCACTGCAAAATCTATTAGGCATTGTTATTGTTATAGATAACACAAATCAAGTTAGAGACAGCTCAGGGAAAAGCGGGCATTCATTGATTTCTGCTCCTTTTTTTACTTGAAAGCATTATATTCATTCAGCTAGGGCTCTGCTACTCACACCTTGGCAGGACCGTACAGAATTTCTATCACTTTTGTTTAACAGAAGAGACAGTCCTTCCCAGCCATTTGATCAATAGAAGCATCACAATTGTTACAGACAAGAAGGATGAAGGGGGGAGCAGAAGTGTGAAGGACATGCTGTCTCGCACATCCAGCAGAGCGGGCCCGCCTGGAGTTATCTGAGCCATGCCGCGCTCCTTGAAGCAGCTTTGGGGAGGGGGGAACATTGAAGCACTGTGATTCTGCAGCGAAGAGGGATCCTGTTGAGCACATTTCCCACCCGGGAAGCTGATGCTGATTTCTCGTGCGTGTGTGAGACATGGCTTGTGACTGGAGTGCGGCTTTTGGCTCCTCCTGAGAGAGCACTAAGCCTTAGTCCATGGAATTGATAGATCAATCAACTGAAGCTGTAACTCAAGTGATGCAAGTCCAATGCACGTGCTTCTTGGCTGTTCTGCCCCCAGGGCTGATGTTGGCGTCTGGCAGCGAGCAGCAGGGATGGAGCAACTTGTTGACGGAGCAGTGTAGTTGTCTAGAGTTTTGGACTCTCACTGGGGCATGGGTGTGTGGGCTGTAAGGATGAGTGCTGGAAAAGTCAATAGTCACTGGTGTTGCACTGGTGGTCGGGTTTTTGGGGAGCCAGCTATCAATCCAGCAGGACCAGAAACATGGAATCCAAAACAGACTAGAAGCATTAAACAAAGAGCAGATTGGCTGGAAGAAGAGGGCAATGTAGTCCAGGCCAGGCAAGAAGGTCAAGAGAGTCAAGCTCTGGAAGCAGCAGCTGCAGGTGTAGTTGCAAGTCAAGCAGGGGAGGGGGAGAGAACTTGCCAGACTGGGCCCTCTCCAGTGAGGCAAGTGGGCTTTATAAGGTGCACTAGAACTGGAGTCTTCCTTTGAGGCGCTTAACGGAATGCTAAATTGGGTGGCAGGGCTCGTACTGCAGCCTACATAACACCCTTGAGGAACAGCATTCAGTCTACAAGGCTTGTGGCAGCCAGCTAATGATGTGTTGTGCAAAGAATTGGATTGGATGACCTGAATTCTAGTTGTATGGCTGGTGGAGGGCGGGGGGAAGCCTAACTGAAGCTTTCGGATTTCAGGCATGTCATCGGAAGGCAAGAGTCACAGGAAAAGGCAAAAATGCTAGGGAAAATTGAAGGGAAAAGAAAGGGAAGACCGAGTATGAGGTGGCTTCACTCCATAAAGGAAGCCTCAGCCTGGAGTTTACAAGAGCTGAGCAAGGCTGGCAAGCACAGGACATTTTGGAGAGTTTATTCACAGGTTGCCATAAGTTGGATACGACTGGACAGCATGCAGAAACAACAATTAATAGTCACATCTCTGACTCTCTGACACTCTGATGTGTCCCCATCTCTTAATGCACAAGGTCACTATGTTGCATGGCAGAGCTTCTAAACCTTCTGCATTTGCACATAATAGTAACCCATAATTTACTGCTATGTGCCTGAGCGGGAATAAACTCATGTGACCCGAGGAGGAAAAACCAGGCTTCAGAATTGCTTTAGCCCCAGGGTAAGGGGCAGGTTGAGGGGTCAGCTCTCAGGGGCCACCTGCTAGTGGCAGGTTGGACCAACATCAAAAACGTGTGGGTCCAAAAATACAAAATGTCCCAAGCATTGTATTGCAGCTTCAAGCAGCTACCTGCCAGTAACAAACCCTTAGAAGAGGCACCTGAGCCTTTATGCTGGGGGAGGGGGGAAACTGTGTAAGAGCCCAGAAGCTGCCACATAATCACTGGGTGGGGGAAAGTGAGTGAGGCCAGGAAATGGTTGCCTGGCCTCCTGTAACTGCAAGGCGGCCTGGGCCAGATGTCCCCCACTCCTGCTTTGGCAGATGCTTGTTTTGTCAGTGCGTGCAAATGAGCAAGTGTGGTTTAAAGGGACTCTAGTTTGCTAAACTAACCACAGAAGCAATCAGTCCAGGCTTTGATGTTTGTTTGTTTGTTTGTTTGTTTGTTTAGCAATTGACTAGAGTTTATTTTAAAACACAATTCCTAATTTGGCATGTAATGGCAAGCCAGGATGCTGCTAAAGTGAAACTAAATTCTGGGTTATTGCTACTCCCACCTGTTCAAGAAAAGGATAGGGAAGGATTCTGCACTTCCCATGGCACATTCCTACTCATGCGCTTTGCCTTGTATTATGTTGACCATTGTCTGCAAACTCATTGTTTGCTTTGGGCAAAAACACCTCTTAAAGTCCATACCTACATAGCTACTGCATTTTTTCAAACTTTAGAGTAGGTGCAGGGGTTCTGATCCAGACTGAAACCCTAGCATAGGAAGTAGGACAGTTTTAAGTATTTTCCTCCTTGGGCCCAGACCAGCTACTCCTGTACCTACTCTAGAACAAAAATGACGGTGGAAAATGTAACTCCTAGACAGAGATTTAAAATAATGTGTTTTGACGCTTATAGGCTTGCACTGTTATCTCTAATCTTTATCTAGTAGTTTCAGGTGAATTTATCCTAGCAGGATTCTTTTTTAGAAGAATAAAAAAGCATCCTTTCTTTGCTCAAAGAATGAGGTGTTAAGACCAGCAGGGCTTAACACTGACAACTTGGAGTAGATTAATTGCCTGGTGATAGATCTCTGTACCTTCTTATATGTGACTTGGGAAAAGGAATAAAGCTTTAACTGTTGATTTATTTCTGGTCTGGAGATGCATAGAAACACAGAGTTGGAAGGGGCCAGAGGGCCATTGGGTCCACCCCCTGCTCAATGCAGGACTCCAATTTAAACCATCCTTCTCGGATGACTGTCCTGAATGCCTCTAGTGTAGAAGAGTCCACCACCTCCCTAGGTAATCGCTTCGATTGTCGTAGGGCTTCAACAGTCACAAAGTTCTTCCTGATGTTGAGCCAAGAAGAGGCCGTGCCCTTCCTCTTTGTGCCAGCCTTTCAGATACTTGAAGAGTGCTATCATATCTCCCTTCAGTCTCCTCTTCTGTGGGATAAACATGCCCAGTTCTTTTAATCTCTCCTGTTAGGGCTTTGTTTTCAGTTCCCAGATCATCCTTGTTGCTCTCCTCTGAACTTTTCCACTTTGTCTGTGTTTTGCTTAAATTGTAGTACCCAGAACTGGGCACAGTGCTCCAGATACCTAATCAGGGTTGAGTAAAGAGGAACTAGTACTTCATGTTATCTGGAAGTTCTACTTCTGTTAACGCAGCCTAAAATAGCATTTACTCTTTTTTGACTCATATTTGGCTTGTGAACTACAACAATTCCAAGATCTTTCTTGCATTTGTTCCCCTCCCTACCTAGGTGCAGAACATGGCATTTGATCCTATTAAATTCAGTTCTGTTGTTTTCGGGACAGTGCTCCAGCCTATCAAGATTGCTTTGAATTTTGTTTGTTTCTCTCAGGTATATGATGGGCCAGTATGAGTTAGAGAGAGTTATCAGTCAACGTTTGGGACTGGGACTCAGGAGACTGGGTCCTACTCTCCATTCAGCTATGGAGTTCACTGGGTGACCTTGAGCCAATCCCTGACTCTTAGCTTAACCTACCTCACAGGGTTGTTGTGAAGATGGAAAAGCAGAAGGAGGATTGTGTAAGCCACTTGAGCTCCTTGCAGGAAAAAAAGGAGGAACTTGATAATAAGAAAGAGACAAACAAGTTGTGCTGGGTAAATAGGTTTATTTAAATATATGCTTTCATTTGACTTACTCAAATGAAAATGCCACCTCTGTCGCAAAGAATTCTCAACTTCCTAATCATACAAATGGTGTGAGAATGCACGAAGGGAGAGAAAAAGCGAGGCCCTTGAGAATGGCATTCATCGCCAAAAGCAACAACATTGTATATTTTAAAAATGTGCTGGCTCTGAAGTTTTGTCTTGTTCTGCTGAGCAGACTTGAGCACAACTGTCCTGTGGGTTGGCATGACCAGGGATCGCTCCGGGGTTCATACGGCTCTGTTCCCGAACCCTTTCTCATGGAGGTTGCAGGGCTGCAGTTTCCATCTCAGCACCCACATGCTGCCGCGGCAAAGAGGGTGCCTCCCCTTGCTACCTTCCCGCTTCAGTTCGAGCTTTGGAGTGTTGCTGCCCCTTTCATCCAGCTACACCTGACCTGGCACCTTCCAGCTGTTTTGGCTACAAGTCCCAGCATTCCTGGCCATGGCTGTGCAGCTGGGGCAGAAGGGAGCAGAGTTCCAACTCATCTCGAACACTGAAGGTTGCGAAAAGCTGCCCATGCAGGACTGAAGGCCTAGAGGTCCACCCCTTGTGCTCCCACTTCTGACAGTCTCCTGGATCTAGGACAGCCTGCTAAGGTGCTGGCCTCTGCCTGCCTAGATGCAGAGCCATGGTGTTGAGGGCCTCTGGGCAAGACGCCCTCCATGGGTCCCTTCCCTCACTGGGCCGACCTTCTCCCTCCCACTGGTGCCAGCTGCCCATCCTCGTTCTCATCATTGCTCCAACTTGCTTGTCCGACAGGCAGAGATACAGTGAGCAGCTGGACCACAGCACTTCTTTCTCACCACCTCCATCACTTGGAGCTGAGTGAGAGGCTGGTGAACAGTGGGTTGCACAAGGAAGAGGAGTCCAGGGGGCTTCTGCCCATGGATCCCTGCTGGAGGGTGCTCCTTTGGCAGGGGTCTGGCTAGGTCTGCCTGCAATGTCAGCCCAATGTCTCTCTTTCATCTCCTCTTTCCTTTCCCCCTTCTCAAATTATTTCCCCCCTGGATGTTGCACCTGGCCTCCATCTGGCTCCTTAACAAATCTTTCTGCATTTACTTGTTGTTTGATTTCTTCTGGACCCTTTCTCCAAACTCACCTGATCAGGACAAGAAGCACACTGAATCCCTACCAATGAAAGTTCTACAAGAGAGTATGCAGTCTAATCAAGGAGAGCAAATCCTTAGATCTGGGGGCCAAGTCTGGCTCTCCAAGGGCCCAAGTTCTTCTGGTCTCCCCAGAATGTTGTGCCTTCTTCCCCAGGCCCACCTTCTTTCCTCCAACCACCGATCCTTTGCTGGTTTCCTGGTTTCTGTGCGGCTTTCCCTCCTTCTAAAATACTGAAATGCCCCTCCTGTAGTTTAGTGGGGTTTAATCTGAAAGGCGCTGGCATTTGGGGCATTTGGGTCTTGCCTCCTTTTGACTCAGGCCCCAACCACCCATGGAAGGCTTCTCCCAAGATTTCCTCGGAAAAGCATCAGGACCTTCGTCAGAAAGAGATTCCACACCCCAGTGTTGCTCCACCAGTTGCTCCCCTGAAGTGGGACAGAAATGACATCTAAATCCATAAGCAGTTATGAGTGACTGAGCCGTGTGAGCTATAATTGTGTAAGATTGTATGGAAGAGAAGTGCAACCAGCTGGAAAGAAATGAGCACTTCTGTACATGACTCCTGAATCATATGGAATTATAGTTTTGTGTTCTGGGTAACTGCAAAAGGTTGGCATTTCTTTCCTGAGTGCTTTTTCTAGGACATGGGCTTTCAAGGTGTGTGTATGTGTATCCTGAGTCTTTCTTAGAAGGGGCTTTGCCAAGTTATAGCCGGAATATCTAAAGGGGTGTTGATATTGCGCTACATGACTCTGGTGTGCACACAACTGGAACACTGCATCCAGCTCTGGGCTCCACAGTATAGGAAAGACATAGCTAGGTTAGAATTGGTCCAGCGCCGGGTCACCAAAATGGTAGCCCGGTTGGGAGGGATGGCATCTGAGCAGAGATTGAGGAAACTGGGTCTTTTGAGCCTGGAGAAGAGGAGACTCTGAGGGGATCTTTTAATGACTTAGATGTATGTGAGGGGATATCATGTGGAGGAGGGCTGTGAGCTGTTCTCCCCTGCAGTGGAGGGCACGATGATTCCAATGGGGCAAAGCTCAAGGAAGCAGGCTTCAGGCTGGATGTCAGGAAGTACTTCCTGATGAGTAGGATCCTTAGGATATAGAATGGGCTTCCAAGGGAGGTTGTGGAGGCCCCATCAATGAGGGTGTTCAAGGAAAGTTTGGACAACCACATGTTGGAGATTACATGAGCAGAGCCAGCTGGAGAGGGGGGTTAGACTAGATGGCCTGGGACGCCCCTTCTGACTTGCTTTGATTCTATGTTTCTAAGCTCTGATTCCAGAGATTCTTTGGTTTGGGAGTGGGAAACGGTTTTTCCTCCATTCTGAAGGCTACATTTCCTCATGCATGGCCTTCCAGTGGTTGCATATTAGTGGTAGTCCTGGCCAAAGTAAAAAGTTTTAAAAAGTTAAAAAACCCAAAACTATGGACAAGAACTAATGGGAACTATTAGTTAATTTGTCCTTCAGCCATGCAAGTTAACTACAAGAAGTTTCCTCAGACAAAGAAGTGACTCTCCTTCTCGTGATTTTGTGTCCCCTTTCCTTTCTCCCCTTGTCTTTTTCTCACTCTGTGGTCCTTTTTCTCTGCTTTTTCTCTCTTCCTCTCTCTCCTGTTCTGCCCCATTTCTCTTTGACACCTTGTCCTCACATTTGTCCCTCTCTCCCCACTCCTCTTCCTTGCCTTGCTTTCATTCCTTCCCCCTTTCTCTTCTTCCTTTACTGCCCCATCCCTTTTTCTGCTCCTTCCTTTCTGCCTGCTTTTCGTCATTGCCTTTAGTTTTCTCTTCCCCATTGCCTCTCTTGTTCTCTCTTGCTCTTCCTCCTCATGTCCTCTGTCTGTCGCTCTCTCTCATTTAGCTGCAGACCTGGGGCCTTGAATTTGCCAAGCATGGGCCCTGTCGCTGAGTTATGGCCCCTCCAGAGCCATATATACACACACACATGTCCTTTGCTTGACTCTTGTGGGTTATATTTCAACATGGAGATTGGATGCAGGCACACAACTAGAACAAACCATATAATAAATTACATCACTGTGCTCACAGTGCCTTCTATTCCATTATAATGTGTGTGTCCTGGCAAGACCAGTGGGATGGGATGACATCTAATACAGAACAAAGTCATCTTTCTTAAGCTGGTGTCAAACTACTTTTAAAGTACTACTTTGTTTCAGAATGTCTGTCTTATGGTGCTGGCTTCCAGATCCTCAGTAAAAAAAGTCCGAACTGTCAGCTGTGAGTAGTGATGGACATAATGATGTTTTTTTCAGATAATGAAGGAGGGTTTAGGGGCAATCTCCTGACAGAGTCCAGCAGAGGGCAACAGAAATGATCATCCAGGGTTTGGAAGCACTGCCCTATGAGGAGAGACTGAGAGAACTGAACATGTTCAGCCCTGAGGAGAGAAGACAGAGGGGGACATGGTATCCCTCTACAAGTTGCTCAAAGGCTGCCACAAAGAGGAAGGTCAAGATCTCTTCTTGCTGATGCCATAGTGTAGGACATAGAATAACCAAGTCAAGTTGCAACAATTCAGATTCAGGCTGGACATCAGGAAGAGCTTCCTAACTGTGAGAGCAATACGGGAGTGGAACCAGCTGCCCAGAGAGGTGGTGGGCTCTCCCACACTGGAGACATTAAAAAAGGAACTGGACAGCCATCTGAGTGGGATGGTGTAACGTGGTGTCCTGCAACAGCAGGGGGTTGGACCTGATGGCCTTCAGGTCCAACCCTTCCAATTCTACTATTCTATGATTCCTTTGTCACTGATACCTTTACTTGCAGAAATAATGTTTTGAAAATCAAGTGACTCTTTCCTAGAAACCCATCTCCTCCCTCAGATGTTCCTCTGGCTGGCTCAGAGTCATGCAACATTGTATGAATGGACACCTTCTAGTCCAGCATTGCGTGAATGGACACCTTCTAGCACAAGTTGTCAAGGAGAGCACCAAAGGCCCTGATTATTGCTGGCTTTCCATAACTTATCTGAGCAGACTCCCATGTGATGTGAATCCCCCCATGACACTTAATTTTGGATGCCAAACCACCATTCAGTCTTTCAGGCACTAGAATTGGTCCTCAGAAACCTGCTTAGACCAGGATTAAATAAAAATAGAGTGTCTTGCCCTCCTGTGCATGTTCCTCAGGAATGGGTATTCATGCAACTTCTGATTTCTGGGGTTAATTTGTATCACCATCATGATTAGTAGACATTGATTGACTTGCCCTCCATGAATTCATCTCATCTTCTTTTTAAGTCACCCATGTTTGCGTCCATCATTATGTGGTACATTCCTCCAGCACTGGAACTCAGCCCACCCAGTGCTCCAGATCTGGTAGATTGATTCATCTTCCACCCACCCACCCGCCCACCCATAATGGAATAGTCCAGTTTCTCCACCTCACCTGCAAAGGCTAATAGACTCATGTGCTACAGTGCCATCAATGAGGCTTTGGTTCTCATCCCATGGAACAAAAGAGCAACTGTTCCCGTCTTCTGTCTCTCTGAATATTTTTACCAAAATCTCAGCAATGCCAGCACAGTGCCACATTTTGCAATGCTGCAGGGACACAGCTGTGGTTGTGCTTTAAGCTGGAAGGCATATTTGTTTCCACAGATGTTAGGACTAAGCAGGGGCTGAGCTAACATACTCTGCACTGACATCCTTTGGAGCTGTTCCTCACTGACACTGAGCTAGATCAGCCTCGTGTGTTTCCTGCAAGACTGATGACACAAATACAACCTCCTCAGGCATATCAAGGGCTTATGGAATAAAAGTCACGCACTCGCCAGTGCTGAGTCGCAGGCATTGCCAGAAGCAGAACTCAGAAGAGACTTGGCACAGGCAGAGTTTGGCAATGACCAAATGTAGCCGAGAAGTCAGTTCAGTGGTCTTCTCCTTCCCCACTTCTAACAACATGGTCCCACTTCCAAACACTACCATAAAAGCAGAGCCACCCCCCTCATTGTCTTATCAAGGTGCAAATGGCTACTGAGCTGGATCCAGATTTATACTGGATCAACTGTGCTGGCAGAGGTGGGCTTCTCCACTTCCTCCCCCCAGTGGCAGCCCCTCTAGTCCCCTGAAATGCTATGCAGAGAGATGAGAATTGGCACATGTGGTGGTGGAGGAATGCCCAATGGTCAGGGGCAGGGAGCTTCTATGCCTGGAGCCCTTTCTCTTGCAGGATGCAGTTCCTGGATCCAACCCCTCTGGAGCAGTTCGCATGTCACAACAACGCACTGTGGGTAAATAACTGTATGGCACGCAGGGCGTGGCATGTAGGGTATATGCAGCTGCCATTTTAAATACGCAAGCCCTGCCCCCTGCAGGAATTGCCATATTGTGAAAACCCAGTGAATATGGGTTATGTGAGGGTTAAGCAACCTTCACATGATCCACAGTCTGTGTTAGGGTGCTGCTGCTTGTCATGGGTTAATTTAATGTTGTTATGTTACTGCCTACCGGTATTTTACATGATGCAAGTTCCATGCCGTGTGTGAAGCAATCAAGCAAGAGAATCGTATTTGTTCATTAAAAGCACCTTCTGCAAAGAAATTATTTGGTAATTCTTTAATCACAGATAGCCCTATTTCCATTCATTAATTGCTAATAGGGGCATACTGTTATGCTAAAAGAACTGGTGTTAGCATAATGAGAGAGGAGGTAAGTGAATTGTACCGACTTCCTGCACATTACCATGAGAGACTGAGAGATTCTTGCTGAGCATTATGTATCACTGTTTACAAACTCTGCCTTGTTTTTAAAACAAACAAACTGTTCTTTTCTTTATTATCTCTAGGGTCTCATGATTCCTTTAGCTTCTACATTGATGAGGCCTCTCCAGTTGGACCTGAGCAACCAGAAACTGTCCAGAATTTTGTCTCTGTTTTTGGAACTGTGGCTAAAAAGCTGATGAGAAAATGGCTGGCAACACAGACAATGAATTTTACAAGCCAACTGGGAGCAGGCATTCGGTATTTTGATCTTAGAATCTCCACTAAGCCCAGAGACCCTGACAATGAACTCTACTTTGCTCATGGTTTATTCAGTGCCAAAGTCAACGAGGGCCTTGAGGAGATCAGTGCCTTTCTTGCTGACCACCATAAGGAAGTGGTCTTGCTGGACTTCAATCACTTCTACGGGATGCAGAAATGCCACCACGAAAAACTGGTCCAAATGCTCAAAGGCACTTTTGGGAGTAAGATGTGCCCTGCCATATTTGCCCACGAAGTCTGTCTCCAATACCTATGGGAGAAGGATTATCAAGTTTTGGTCTTTTACCACAGTCCAGTGGCTTTGGAAGTCCCATTTCTATGGCCAGGACAGATGATGCCAGCCCCGTGGGCAAATACGACAGATCCAGAAAAACTGATCCAGTTTCTCCAGGCATCAATCACCGAGAGAAGAAAGAAGGGCTCTTTTTTTATATCTCAGGTGGTGCTGACCCCAAAGGCTAGCACTGTGGTCAAGGGAGTCACTAGTGGTCTCAGAGAAACTATCACAGAAAGGTGAGTGTCTGTATAGCAAGGCGTGTTCAGGTAGATGCCAGAACCTCTGGAAACTCTGTAGTTCTGGGTGGGGAGAAAGTAGAACTCCAGAAGTTTTGGATTTCAACTCCTACATTGCTGACAAGTGATTGGCCAAGATGGCAGGGTCTTCTCTGAGCCAATCCAAAACTTCTGGAGATCTACCAGCTGCAAACTCCTGTGAGAGGAGGTGAAGATCCCTTTCTTATTTAATTGTTCCCCCTTGTTTCCATTTCTGGACATATTTCAGGAATAATGTTGAAACTTTTCAAAGGAAAACAAGAAAAGTTCTTGTTACTTTGATGAGAGATTTAATTAGTTTTCTTATTTCTGTTCCTTATTGGCAAACATGTTCATTTATTAACTGCAGTAGGTAGGTTCAGATTTTGATTATTGTAGTCAAACCTTGCATGCAGTAAATGGCGGGCCCAGGTCCCAGAAACATGCTAGCTCACTGCTGCCTGTAGGAAGCCATTAGTCGGTTCCAGATTTAGCCATAGTTAGAGTAGACCTAAGTTAACTTTAAGTAGGCCTAGATCTGGATCCAGCCTAATGCAATGCCTCAGCATAAATATGCATAGATATCTGGGGATTTGCCATGTGTCTGTAATCCTTTATAAATGAGAGAAAGGAGGTAATTGAACATCGGAGAATATCCATGCTTTCATACCCCCAGGTCACACTAATTCATATATGCTGTGGGATGTAGGATGTTGTCATATGCTGAGCCCCTTTTTGTCTGCATTGACTGCCTGAGTTTCAGCCTGGAGTTGTTCCAGCCCTCTCTGGAGGCACCAGGGTTCAACCCTGGAACTTTTCACATGCAAAGCATGTGCTCTCCCGGGAGAGGCACAGCTCAAGACATGTTTGATGCTGAGCATTGACTTCATGACCCACCGTACAGAACTATGATAATCTCCAGCTAGAGCATCCGCACATTTCTAAGCATATCAAATTTTAGCAAGCAGGAGGCTAAAACTGTGCACTCTTGCAGCGTCCAGGTCAGAGTCCTAGGACCGTACCGCCTAGAGGAACCCTTCTGTATAGACCAAAGCTATACTGAGGTAGTGAAGAACTCTCTGTCCTTGTGCAGCTGAGGAGGATCCTGCCATAAGCAGAATTTCTGAATGTGCTGCTACAGATCAATGCAGTAACACAGTCCTCATCACCTCCAAGATGGAGATTGTGTATCACTTCCAAGATATTTTCAAATGGAGGTCTATCACATACCTAGTTGCCACTCACCATAAAACCATGAGAGACAAAAGGCAGATCTACACCAGTGTGTTATATGAGCTTATATCTGGAGTGGCTTTCACTTATTTATTTTATTTATTTAAAACATTTGTATATTGCCCAACTGTGCCACAGCACCTCTGGGCGCCTCATATCCACAAGATAAAAGCTCAGTAAAAAGCCTGGGAATCGATGTTTGGTGAGGATACAGAGACGACCTTGTTAGAGGCATCCTAGTGCATCCTTTTCACAGAATGACAGTTTCCTCCAGTTCCCAAGAAGCATTAACAGCTATTAAACTAATGTAAGTTCTTAAGTTGCATAGAAATAGATTAAGACATTTTGCTTTCTAAAAAGGAGAAGATCATCCCCAAGGGATCTCTCCAAGCTGGGAGATCGGGCTTCAAAATGGCAGATGCAGCTCAGTATGAGCAAGTGTAGAGAAATGCCAGTTGGGGCACAACATCCCGGCTTCAAGTATAAGCTGATGGGATCTGAGTTACCAGTGACCGAGCAGGAAGGGATCTTGGGGTCGTGGGGGAGAGATCAGGGGAAATGTCAACTGAGTGCAGAACTGCTGTAAAGAAGGCAAACTCCACTCTAAACATTATTAGGAACAGAACTGCCAAAATCTTACTTCCCTTATACAAATCTTTGGTGTGATTGCACTTAGAATATTGTGTTCTGTTCTGGTCACCTTGCCTGAAAAAGGACATCACTGAGTTGGGAAAAGTATAAAGAAAGGGAACAAAAATGATCTGGGAACTGAAGCAGCTCTCCTATGAGGAGCAGCTATGACAATTGGGACTGTTCAGCTTAGAAAAAAGGCAAGGGAGACATGATGGAGGTGTTTAAAATAAGGCAGGATGTGGAGAAAGTAGAGGGGGAGACCTTTTTCTCCCTCTTCCATAACAGTCAAACCTGGGGTCATCCCATGAATCTGATTGGTGGGAGGTTTTGGACAAGAAAGAGGTTGTGCTTCCTCACACAGCATATAGTTCAACCATGGAACTCACTGCCATGGAAAGTGGTGACGGCCACCAATCTGGATGGCTCTGAAAAAGGATTAAACAGATCCAGGAGGGAGGAGGCTATCAGCGGCTGCCAGCCTTGCTGGCTGTGTGCTGCCTCCTTTCTCAGGGGTGGCCTGCCTGCATCCACCAGTTGCCGAGGAGCTTGGGCAGGTGGAGGTCTTGCACCCATCCTGCTCGAGCGATCCTGTGTTCACCTGGTTCGCCACCACGTGTGCAGAATGCTGAACTAGATGGACCTCTGGTCTGATCCTGCAGTGCTTCTCTTATGTTCTTATTAACTTATTCCACATGGAGAAACAGTGGCGCAGCAGTTGAGTTGTGCCTCAGAATTGCCATGTCCCACACTGGGCTTCAAGGCAACGGGGCAGCATGGGGCACCCTTGTGCTTTGTGGCACACTCGACTCTCTCTGACAACACATTGTTACTGCTCCCACTTCTCTCCCTGCCAGCATGTTCCAGAAGTGGTTCTGCCCCACTAGCTGTAATGGGAGGACTGGGCCATGTGTCGTCCTTCCTGCTATGTGTCGTCCTTTCTTCCAAGGGTTTTGGTTGCTGTTTTGTTGTTTCTTTTTTTCCCCATAGGAATAATTAATTTTGTGTGGTGAGGAATCCCTTTATGGAGATATTTTGAAGCCAATTGTTCAGCTAGCATCCAACAAAGCTGTGCATCTTTTACAGGGAGGATACACATGCACATAACTCTAATGGTACAAAGGTTTCTGTAGCAATTTGTTTTTATTCTCTTGAATTTGTTTCCTGTGTCCTCATGCAATAGAAATAGAGAGAGATCAAAGTTCAGGTGAGGTTGGAGTGCATCTAAGCCTTAAAAGCTTTTGATGTTTCACTTATTTGTATATATTTTGTCAGGAATTTGATCCTATCGTTAGTGTATGTATCTTTGTCCCAATCCCTGCCTCTGTGTGTAGACACAATAGCTGTAAATATGAGTCCAACAGATATAGTTACAACATCATTTAGCCTCTTCTGTCCTCTTACATTCTGTTCTTAAATACATTAAAAAAGAATAAATCTTCATTTTTCTCTCTCTTTGATGGAGTGAATTAAGAAATAGTGGTTGCTAAGAATTGTGCATGATAGGTAAGTTGCGATGGCAACTTAGAGGCAATGGATTGGATCCAAATGCACTCACAGTTAGAGTAGATCTCTTTGCATCAAAGGAACTTAAGTCAGCCCTGCCTAGCATAATTCCTTCTTATTTTAATGGGCCTGCTCATTATGGGTATATCTGGTTCAGCTGATTAGAATTATACATAATGGGTCAAGTTTGTAATCAGAGGATGAAAGACCAGTCAGTTGGTTCTATAAGAGTGTAGCAACACATGTACACAGAGAGTGAGAAAGAACAAGAAAATATGAATTTCTGAGGTGAAGATAGAAAGCACTTTCCCCTTCTGAATGGACATCAGTTAGGCATATTGTTGCTTCATTCTATATGCAAATCCTACATTGAGTTTGGGGACTGGACTAGATGACCTTCAGGGTGCCTTCTGACTCTAAGATTTTATTTTGTCCTTCTATCCCTTATACATGTGTTGCCTCTCTTGATCCGTACTTCCATCAGTCACAAGTTCTTTAGAACACTTAATCTAGACATTGTCCATTTATGCCAAGCAGTCCTGAAATGAGCAGTCCTCATCTGATGGGTAGAGAAGACCTCTTCAGAATCTATATTCTAAACAGAGTTGGGTTTAGTTCTTTGTAGAAGCAGGGCCTGGCAGGAACTGGGTGGGTACTTCTCATATACACAGATGAGGGAATGCCTCTTTTTCCTTTCTTAATCAATATTTTGATACAGAAGGAAATGCCTGTTCTAATATGACCACTGCCGTGACACAGAGACTACAGGCTATCTAAAACAAAAGAAATGTGGCATTTTGCTCCCTCCTTTGAAATAACAATGCGCCTGCACATATGTACAGATTTACAATGGCATCTTATAAAAATCCATCCAAAAGTAAGCTGCTTTGTGTTCATTGGATCATATTCCTAGATCAATGGATATAGGATTGCAGTTTTCATCCAAAACTGAAATCATTGATTAAAGATGGATCTATTCCAATGTCTTTAAACAGGCGACTGCCCTAATAGGTATTCTGTCTATCTTGAAACCTTTTGTAACTGCCAGAAATACATGTTTAGATCAGAGCCTTCCAAATGTGAACTGGGCAGGAGGTGTTCTGCCAGAGAGCAGATCTCTGGGCAGCTGGATGTGAGCCCTTTGCTGATCATTCTGAATGGTGGTGCGTCCCGCTGACGCACAAGCCCGTCTCACCTGCCATAAGCTGTTTCTCTAATACAGATGGGAGTTACAAGGGCGCAGATAGTCTGCCCTGCTCAGAATGAAAAATTGCTTTGCTTTTCCTCCCTCCCAACTCAGACAGCCTAGCTGATGCACAACACAAGAGCATCATTTTAATCAAGATAAGAGTGAAGAGAGTTTCCAGGTCTTCCCTGAAGCAGGGCTAAGGGCTAAGTAGCCGATACGCGGTGTCTGTTTGAGGCTGATAACGTTCATTTAAGACTGCCGCTCTGGATACCAGAGGCAGGTAGTCCCTGGGGTCTAATCATTTGAAAGGAGGGCATCTAATAATGCTTCTTCCTGTGTGTGAGCAGGAGGAGGAGATTCCTTAGAGCTCTTTGCTAGATTCACCCTTGCAACCTCGCTTAAAACTGGATTCTGCAGCAATTGGCAAGGGAGAAAGAATGGGGAAACTCAGTCAGGTGCCTGCACAGTATTTTGTTTTTCTAGACTTCCTTAAGAAATGTGGAAAGCTGTTTTCAGACCTCACATGTTCTGCTGTAGAGTTACATGCCAGATTCACTTCTTTGACTAGCCAACAACATGTGCCAAATTCATCATGACTCTGACAATTTTGGTTGCTGATTATTTCTTTCTGAATTTTGATTGTTTTAGTTCAGCAGACAGGGAGGCGGGTGACTTTTCAAGAACTGTGTTTCTGAACACCAAATGCTGGGGGCAGGAGGGGGGATGTTTGTGGGAAGCTCACAAGTTAGGATATAAGGGTAACTTCATTGTCCCCTCTCATGTTCTTGGTCAGATGGTAAACTGAGGCATACTGCCCCAGTGCTTGAAATAGGATATAGTTGTAATTATTATGTATCCATTATGTTTATATCCTGCCTTTTTTCATCAAGGAATTAAAGGCAGCTTACACAATCCACCTTCTCCTTCTCCTTTCAATTTTATCTACTCAACAACCCTGTGAGGTGGGTTGGGCTGAGAGCGTGTGACTGGCCCAGTCACCCAGTGGGGACTTGAACCCAGATCTCCTGAGTACCAGGAAGATGCGCTAATGACTACGCTAGCCTTGAAGGGACCTGCACTAGAACCTTTCTGTTCATCAGGGAGAATTGTAACAGCCTTGACACAAAGCACATTTGCCACTAGGGGGATACACGCTAATGAATATTGTTGAGAATGAATATTGTGTTGAAAACGTGATCCTGTGTTACACCCAAATGCAACTCCAGGAGAAATACAATGAATTGGAAAGTGGATGTGGTCAGAGAGATAACTCTTTCTCTTAAGATGAAAAGACTTCCTCCCATCCATTACCTGTGTGCAAATGCAAAGGAGTAAACAAGAAGATGGACGGATGGATGATGGATGGATGACAAAGGGGCCATTCTTGCTTCCCCCTCAGAAAAAATCATGGAGAAGAGAATGGGGGGGGCTGTGGGGCTGCTGGATGCCACCCCCATAAGGTGAGGGCAGGGAAATGAGGACCCCCCACCAAAAAACAATTCTGAAAGCCAGTGCAGCTCCTCTCCTGTACTGACTTTCCCAGGAGAAAGCGGCAGTGAAGGCAATGCGACTCATTTCTGAGTGGACATGTGGGCGTGAAGGGAGGGCAGTGGGGAAGCAGCCTTGCATTCACTGTCCCGTTCACTGGAAAAGTCAGCAGCAGAGCGAGAGAGGCAGCGACTGGGTTGGGTGGGGATTGGGGGGGGGGGGAGGAAGGCAACAGGAAGCCCATGGGGCGTATCTCCTTCTCCAAGTTGCTGCTGTTTTGCAGAAGGCCAAGAGGACACCACTTCTTCCCGTCCACCAGTCCATGGAGGACACCCCTCCTTCCACCCAGAACCGCACTGTAAGTTCAGCACATACTGGAAGATGTGCTTTGAGGAGAGGAAAGCTACACCTTATAAAATTGAGACACAACTGGTCTGAAGAACTCCCAGTTTGAATGGCAGAAATAAATGGGAGGAGGACAGCTGGGGGTGGGCATTCTGTGACACACCAATGAGTCAAGCACAACCCAATGCCTAGCGTAGCTCCCCCACCCCTTGCATTTTCTAATCACCTTTGAAAGCCATACAAGCAGAGGTGGGGGGGGTTGGGGGGGGAGCCTGGGGCAGCTCCAGCCCTGGATCTTCATCTGGAGCTCCAAATCTCTGAGAAGCCAACTGCCCCCACATTCTGCTGCCCACAGGAACTTGCTGGGATAGAGATCCAGGCTCTCATGATCTCTCTTGCGTTTGATTCCCCTGGATTCTTTGGCATTTTGCCCTCATGTGCTTTGTCCCTCTCCTAAACCTTCTGCCTGAAGTTTTTTCCCTGAAATCAGATGCCCTCCCCTCCCTTCACCTGTCCATACCACCATTTTTACAAACAGGAATAGTAGAGTTGGAAAGGGCCTGAAGACCATCACATCCAACCCTTGCTCAGTGCAGCACTCCAAATTAAACCATCCCTGAGAAATGGCTGCCCAGCTGTATCTTGAATGTCTCCAGTGTGGGAGAGCCCACCACCACCCTGGGTCCTTGGTACCATCGTCAGAGGGCTCCGGCAGCCAGCAAGTTTTTCCTGGTGCTCAGCCAGAACCTGGCTTCCGGTAACCTGAGCCTGCTATTCTGAGTCCTGCCTCTGGGATGAATGAGAAGAGATCCTGGCCTCCTTCTGTGTGACAACCTTTAAAGGATTTGGAGAATACTATCACCTCTCCCCTCTGTCTTCTCTTCTCAAGGCTAAACATGCCCAGTTCTTTCAGTCTCTCCTCTTAGGGCTTTCTTTCCAGTCCCCAGGTCATCCTTGTTGCCCTCCTCTGAACCCTTTCCAGCATGCTGCATCTTTCTTAAACTGGGGTGCCCAGAGCTGGACACAGTACTCCAGATAAGGCCTAAGCATTGCTGAATAAATATGAATTAGTATTTCATGGGATTTGGAAGTAATACTTCTAGTAATGCAGTCTAATTTGCCCTTTTCGCAGCCACATCACATTGTTGACTCATACTTAGCTTGTTATTTACAACAATTCCAAAATCCTTCTCACTTGCAATATTGTTGTGCCAAGTATTTCCCATTTTGTAACAATGCATTCAGTTTCTTTTTCCTAGGTGCAGAACTTGGCATCTGTCCCTATTATTTTCATTCTGTTGTTTTCAGCCCATCACTCCAACCTATCAAGATCACCTTGAATCTTCTTTCTGCCTTCCAGGGTATTAGCAATCCCACCCAGTTTGGTGTCATCTGCAAATGTTGAAGAGCACCGGGCTCAGGACAGAACCCTGCAGTACTGCATCTGTCACCTCTCCCCAGCTTGAGAAGGCACCATTGATGAGCACACTTTGAGTCTGATTCTATAGCCAGCTGAGGATCCACCTGATAGATGTTCCAGCTAGCCTACCTTTTGCTAGTTTGCTAATCAGGTTTTTGTGGGGCACTTTGTCAAAAGCTTTGCTAAAGTCAAAATTCATCAGGGAAGTTACCCAGTCAAAAAATGAAATCAGATTAGCCTGGCAGGATTTGTTCCTGGCTTCTCCGAAGCACTGCATTGTTTTCAAGGTACTTGCAGGCTGATTGCTGTATAATCTACTCCAGAAGTTTCCTATGGATAGATATCAGACTAACTACTCTGTGGTTTCCAGGTTCTTACCTCTCCCTCCCACCAACCTACCTTTCTTAAAAATAGGGACAACACTTGCCTTTTTCCAGTCATCTGGAACTTCCCCTGTCTTCCGTGATTTCTCAAAGATAAAAGACAGTTGTTCTGAGAGTTCTTTCAGCAGCTTCTTTATGACTCTGGGATGGAGTTCCTTGGGCCCTGGAAATTCGAACTCATTTAGCCCACCTAGAAGATGCTTGACAATTTGCTTGATGATCTTGAGCTTCCATCCTGCACCTTCAGCTTGTACTTTCCTTTCATCAGGAAGGCCATAGAGCCTCTTTTGGGAGAAGTAGGAATTGAGCATTTCTGCCTTTTTCCTGTCATCTGTTATCATTTGCCATTCACAGTGAGCAGCTGAACCCTCATTTCTTTCCTCTGTCTTTTACTCTGGACACAGCTGAAGAAGGCCTTTTGTTGCTTTTAGCGTCCCTGCTAGCAGCTGTTCATTCCTAGTTGCAGCCTCCCTGACGCCTTCCCTGCAATGCTGTGCTGCCTGCCCGTATTCTTCCTTCAAACCCTGGCTAAAGGGGAAGCCAGAGCTGCTACGTGGCTGGGATCAAATGCATGGCGATGGGTGCAGAGCTGACGGACGTTGTCTTTTGCATGTATGCAGACTGCTTCTCCCATTGTGGTGGTTGTTGTTACGTGCCGGCAAGTTGTCTCCGACTTATGGCAACTTTATGTGACTTTAAATTCTTCAGGGAAGTTACTTGGGTTATATTTTGGCACTATGTTTCTGTTGGTGATCTTTTTCAGTTTGACTCTGATTTTTGAAATTAAGAGCTGATGGTCACCAACACAGTCTACCTCTGGTCTTGCTTTAATAGCAAGAATACAGCTTCTCTACCTTCTGCTTCCAACTACATTATCTATTTGATTTCTGCATTAGCTATCCGATGAAGTCCCTGAACAGTTGCTTTCAGTGTGTATTTTGAACAGAAACCAATGAACAGGTTCCAGGAGTCCTTCTCCTGCTTCATTTCTTATGCCTAGGCCAATTTTTCCTACAACATTTGATTCTACTTCATTCCCTGCTTTTGCATTCCGGCTGCCTAGGGTGAGCAGCATGTCTTGTTCTGAGGTGTTATTAATTTCTTATTGAACAAGTTTTCAATTTCTCTCCCCCCTCCACTCAACAACAGTTGCTGGAGCATAGCATTGTTTGATGGTTTTGTTCAGAGGTTTTCCACTAATTCGGACTGATATTATTCAGTTGGATTTTGCATTATAGCCTCTTACTGTCTGTGCTGTGTTTTGCCTCAGTATTAGAGCCATTCTAATTCTTCTGAGTTTGACATTTCCAGAGGAAAACACTCCGTGTTTGCCTGATTGGAAATGTCCCGTTCCAGTCCATTTTAGCCTCATCACTCCCAGTACTACAATGTTTATTATTTCCATTTCTTGCTTTACACTTTCCAGTTTTCCTTGATTCATACTTCTCATGTTCTGTGTCCCAAATGTACAGGTGGTGCAGCACTGGGCTTTCCTTTCACCTCTCTCTGTGTATGTTGACCACCTGACTTCCTTCATCTAATAGCATTATCAGTGAAGATGCCACTTGTATTTGCCCTTCACTCTTCCCCAGTAGCTCATTGAGTGCCTTCAAACCTGGAGGGGAGAGAGTCTCATCTTCTGGGACTTTCTCTTGTTTCATTTTTGATTGTTTCATCATAGCATGTTGGAGGTGAAAAAATTCAGAAGTGGATTACCTTGTCCTTCTTCTGTGCAGTACTAGCCAGAGTTAGCTTGCACACTGCCATTGTCTGTTAAAGATTTTCCTCCACTTTTTCCTTTACCTCCACATTTCTCCAGGAACTTTTCTAGTGAAACCAAGTGGCTAGGCAGGTGGGGAGAGAAACTCCTTTCTCCTGAAATTGGTCAGAAATCCACACTGTAACACAAATTAAGGGAAAGGTTTATTAAAGGACTATAATAAGAGACAAGAAGGTAAATCAGTGAATATTGGAAAAGAGTGAAGACCAGATTGCAGAAGGAGCCTCTTGATTCATCAGAAATCAAGTGCATGGTAGATCCCATGCACTTTTATGTGCATGGGATCTACCATCCTGGAATAGTAACTACCCATGGAATCAATTGGGAAATTCAGAATTTTAGTAGCTGTGATTGGAGAGTAAAAGTGGATAGTTATAAAGACAGATATTTCTGTTCGTTCTAGCTCAGGTCTTATTTCATGCAACAACAACATCACATATTTAAAAAAATGTAAATGGTTTGTAACAATTAAAACCCATAAAACAATTAATACTCATAAAAATTTAAAAACACACTTGTTATTATAAACAAAATCAGTCATCTTACTTTTATTGTGTGGGGGTGGGAAGGGAGGGTGCACTGCGTCCAGTGCTGTGGGTTTCCCAGAAAAAGTAGACCTGGAAAATTTTCAGTGCTCTAAAGAATGAATTCCACCACCTCTTTGCAATAGTTTCCTGTGCATATCTTGTATATTTCTGGGACTTTTTCTACATGTTCTTAAATGTGTCTTCATTCTTAATGCACTGTTAACACACACACCTGCCCACTATATTTACTGTCTTTCATCAACTGTCTTTCTTTTTTCAGCGTTTCACTGTAGTGATCCACCAGCTAGTCTTCTTGTGTTTTGCCATTATCACTTAGCTCCAAGTAAGCAGAAGCCCTTGGTACCTAGCATGTCTTATGGAAACACTTCTAACTTCCCAAGCTAAAGAGAAGACAAGAAATGAGTGACTTTGTGAAATGAGTGACAAGTGAAACAAATGATAATGACCGTTCCAGTTTTCCTTCAGCTTGCTGCTGAGGCATGGTAGCAACATGCATCAAGTGTAATTCTGGTCCAGACCTAGTCGGAGTGAAGTGCATTGTGCCCAGGAAAGGGCTGTTAGTCAATACCGTTCCCCTATGGCCAACCGTGCATCAGGGTTTGTCAATGCTTGCCTTAGAAGAATAACTGAATGACATTCATGTCCTATTTTCAGCTCTTCTAGCATGATTGATTGCAGTACAACAGCTCAGACAATTATGGATAAATGCAGATATACACGGTATGGAAAGTGTCCCATCCCACGTAATTGACTGTGCCTATGGCTGAGGATGGGTTATCTCAGCATTGCAAAGTAGTATTTTGTTGTTATCTCCATACTACTGGCAAGGAGAAAGGAATATGACAAAGCTGCAGCATAGTCCAGAATTGTTATCTAGGTTTCTGGGGGACTGGGTATTTTTAGGAAAATGTGGTTGGGAGGAAGGGTGTATGAAGTAGTCAATAAAAAGATGGCTCCTTTCCTTGATTTCCTTTCTGCATTTAATTGCCTTCTGACTTCATCCTTAACTATTTGCCTCCCCTCACCAAAAGTATAGTATTGTTAGTCATCAAATTGTCTCCAGCTAATAAAAAACTGAAAATCATCATCATCATCTCATTATCATTATAATATTACATTTGTATACCTCCCGTAGCTGAAGCTCTCTGGGCAGTTCACAACATTAAAGTCACCCATCCAGACTACAATCCCTGCTTATCATCCAAGATTAGGCAGAATCAGGCACTTCAGGCTAGTTCT
This sequence comes from Varanus komodoensis, assembly GCF_004798865.1. NCBI lineage: Eukaryota > Metazoa > Chordata > Lepidosauria > Squamata > Varanidae > Varanus > Varanus komodoensis. The sequence continues at coordinate 211,280 of NW_025336087.1, read as the reverse complement.
CCATGCATCTGATGAAGTGGGCTGTCATCCACAAAGGGTTGTGTCAGAATAACAAAATGTCAAAAGACTCTTTGTTGTTAATAAAGTTTCTGTCCATGAATGTTTATACAGAAGATGGAGTTATATAGGTGTGGCATATGATGTGATTTTGAATGTTTACTATGAGTGTAAGAGTTGGTTCCCATCTTTCCACTCCTACTGGGATGGCAGGCTCCAGAGGGGAGTGCTTGGGGGATATTGCTCTGCCCCTTGGATCCTCCAGTATAGGGCTCCTCAGAGGTCTGTTGCATCCCCTGTCCTATTCCACATCTACCTGAAACCACTGAGTTCATTATCACCAGGATGCTGATGCCACACAGCTCTATTTCTCCTTTTCATCTTCAGCAGGTGAGGCTGTGGATGTGCTAAACTGCTGTCTGGCTGGACAATGGACCGGATGAGGGCTACAAATGGAAGCCCAGTCCAGACAAGACTGAGATGCTGTTAGTGGGTGGACAGAAACAGCTGATCTATGCCCTTGGAGTGTTTTTTAGATTGCGAGGCATTTTAGACTGTTTTAATGTATTGTTGTAAACTGCCTGGATAACTTCGGCTGTTGGACAGTGCAGAAGTTAATTTTTTTAAAAAAAATGTAGCATTTGTATAAGATAAATTTGGATAAACATTGTCATTAGTACATAGCTGTGCATTTATTTATTTATCATGTTTAGTTGTTCAAATTGTACTCATTTAAGCTTGTACACGTGGTCACGTTACATGTTAGGAAGATTTATTATGAGCAGAGGTAATTAATTTTCAATAATTATGCTTAAACGTTTTTCTGGTAATGACTTATTCCTCTTCTTTCATTATAATTATGTTTTGCTTTTACTCCACGAATTAACGTTCTCTTCATTGTTTCCCACACAACAATCCTGTGAGATAGGTTAGGCTGAGAGAGGCTGACTGGTCCATATCCTCCACTGAGAAATGAGGGGTGTTTGCTAGTCCAAAAACAAAAAGCAAAAATCCCAATGTGCAGACTGTGTATATGCATATTTTGTTTCTCTGTTGTGCCTGAATGAAGTCTGTGTCTCTTTCCTGAGTGTGCGTGTGTGTGTGTGTGTGTGTGAGAGAGAGAGAGAGAGAGAGAGATTGCTTTGATGTGTGTTTAAGTTTTTTGTTCCTGTGTGCTGTACACTGCAAAGGGAGAAGCCAGTGTTTCTACTTCAGTTCTCTCCCATGCAAAAGATCATACTTCTTTGCTTCCAGGAAAGCGTGGAAAGTGATTTCTATTACATTATGTAGTGAAACTGTTTTTCTGTTATTATTACACATTGCTGCCGGTGTATCTATGCACAATTGTTATGTGTGAGTTCTGCAACGGGGCCGTCAACATGGCTTTGATTCAGTGCTGAAGTCTGTTAATCCTGCACTAAGCATCTCTGCGGCAAAGATGCTCGCGATGCACGGCTAGCTGGAGTCATGCGGATAACGCAGCTTCTCTGGCTGGCTGGGAGAGGCACTGAGGGTCCCGTGACAAAGGAGCATGTTCCACATTTATTAGGTTTGGCCAGGTGCACGATACTGGGGCAGACAAATACTTTTGCTCTGGGGGCTGACACTGGGAATGTGTTAATTAAAAGAGGGGTACTTTGCCCAACTTTGGCCAACTGGGTATATCAAACAGCTGCCTATTTTGAGGATTTGACAGGCTGAGAAAGCGCATGTCATTCCAGGAGCCCCATGCAGGCCAGCTGGTCCAGTCAGGGATGCCTGTTGCAGTAGAGAAGGGCAGTTCAGAGTCACAGTGGCCAGCCTCTCTATTCCCAGCTTGAAATTAATGACTTCCAGGGGGATCTGACTCGCCGTTATGGAAAACAAAACATCTGGCAGTTCTGATGCTCTTCATTCATCGGAATGATTCTTGCTAAACAAACAAGGGCTTGCTTTTTCATGAAGTGTTCAGTGCGTGCTTTACGAATCAAGAGAATAGGCTGGATCCAATGGCTCCACAGCAATACACACACAAATCTCTGTTCCATGCTATCCTAGAAGAAGAGACACTTTGAATCAGACTGAAAGCCAGCATTATGTTTCCCACAGTGACCTTCTGGATGCCTCTGGAAAGCTGGCAAGAAAGACCTGAGGGAAACAGCCTTGTCTTCTTGTTTTCCAGATCCTGAGATTAAGGCGTATGCTGCTTCTGAGCCCAAATGTATTTACTAACCATCATAACTAGTAGCAGCTACTGAAGACAGTATCCCCCAGAGAGCTATGTAATCCCATTTTAAACCTACCTAGGTTGGCGGTGGAGATGGTAGTGAGTCCCTCAGCAGTCTTCAGGCCTCAGCAAATAGTCGTCACACACAGAGGATCAAAATCATCCACTTTCTCCAACTGGGACAAAACATTATTTATTTATTTATTTATTTATTTAAAACATTTCTATGCCATCCCCATTGCATCACGGGGATCACCACCCCGTGATCTCCTCCACCTACGCTCTAGACGTCTCCCAACCTGCTTCATTGCCTGTAATTCAGGTGTATACCAAGGAGATGAATGGGCTCTGCCAGGTGGGAGAGGACGCTTGGGAGAGATCGTGTCAATAGCCCTGGTCATCTCCCCATTCCACAATTCAACCAGGGCATCGACAGGATCACCAGCCTTGTCAACCAGAAAATCCCCCAGAGCTTTCAGGAATCCATCAGGATCCATCCGGCTCCGGGGGCGGACCAATACAATCTGGTCCACACCCTTACAGAGGGAAAGGCCGCTCTCGAGCTCAAACCTTATGAGGAAGTGATCTGACCATGACAAGGGCATCAAACTTAAATTCCTCACCTTCAGATCACCCTCTTCCTGCCCCGTTGAGAAAACCAGGTCCAGAGTGTGTCCACGTTCATGGGTCAGGCCGCTGACGTGTTGAGGCAGCCCCATGGCCGTCATGGAGGCCATGAAGTCCTGAGCCGCCCCGGTTAGAACCGTCTTGGCATGGAGATTGAAGTCCCCCAGGACCAACATCTCCGTCAGCTCAGGCAGGAAGCCTGTTGGGCAGAAGGGTGCACGGTACACCAACAGAATCCCCAATCTGTCTCGGTCGCCCAACACCAAGTGGAGGCACTCCAGCCCCAGCCTCGAGAGGACAGGAAGCCCCACAAGGGAAATAGAAGCTCGATAAACCAGAGCGACATCCCTCCCCTCCAGGTGTGGTCGGTGCTGGACCAGATACCTGGGCGGGCACAGTTGTGAGAGGGCAACATCCCCACCCTCACCCGCCCAGGTCTCTGTGATACAAGCCAGGTCGGCCCTCTCATCCATGATCAAATCAAAACTTTGTCCCCCATCCTACTCTAAGTTGCCCAAGTCTTGACTTTAGAAAGTGGGAAATTGATCCAGATGGAACCCAGATATGTTCTGAGCTTCTTAATTTATGACAACAAGCGGAGAAGCAATTTAGATGGGCATTTGCTCTAATTCAGTTTTTCTAAATTTTACATGATAGACTTTGTCTTGAAAGGGTCATAAACCTTTTTCTTCCTGAGCTTCCATAAGGAGCAGGGGATAAAGACTGAATAATGTTTAGGGTGGCGCAGTGATGAAAATCACTGGAGTTGGCTGTGTGACTTGGACTTAGGGCTTTCCACAGAGCATGAGGTATCCATCAACCTAACAATGGAAGAGCCATTTAGGTGCCGATCATCTGGTCCTTTGGTGATCACCTGATCAGACCAAGGTTCCATCTGGTCCAGTGTTCTGTTCACAAAGTGGAAAACCAGCTACCCACGGGCATGGCATGCATGCAAGGGTACCTGCTTGGAGGTCTCTCACAACTGATATTAAGAGTCTAATGGCTGGGGATGGGGGTGGGCGCTATTGGACAATCATGTCTAGTGGCCACTGATAGCCTTATCTTCTATATCTTGCTCCAGTCCCCTCCACATTGGTGGTCATCATTACGTCATGTGGAGGTGAATTCCATAGTTTATGTGGAATGTGAAGAAGCACATACTTTTATAAGTCCCAAATCTCCTGTTGTTCTTTAGATAACACCAGGGCTTAGGGTACCTGTGTGTCCTACTTTATAGGAGACAGTCCTCTCTTTTGATCTGTTCTCTCTTTGGAGAACTGCCCAGTTCAAGGCCTGTTTCAAAACATAAAACCAAAAAAGGAAAGGTCTTGATGCTGGCCATCAATGTTAGCTCCTGGATAACAGTCAGCTGAGTAGGTATATGAGATAACTAATTACAGCCTTCCCTGCTGTGGCCAGCTGTATTGTATTTCTTCTGAAATGATAGCGATTAAATTTGCCTTAATGCCTATAAATTATCACATGTAAATCTTATGCAAATTATGTCCTCATTTTTGTTGATGCATACTCCTTTTTGGCAATACAGAAGCAGCTACCCCAACCCAATTTCTAATACTATGAGAGAAGAAAAACCTCTCCCGATCTATATTCTCTATGCTAGTTGTGATTTTATGCACCTCTGTTCAGATTCCCCTTATTTCCGTTTTTTCCACAAAAGAGTCCCGCCAATGGGAGTTGCTCCAGCCCCTTGATCATTTTGATCGCTCTTTGCTGCACCTTTTCCAGCCATGCAATATCTAATTACCTATCACATTTGTTGTGGGGATAACATTGTGAGAAGGCCACATCAGCTACCCTGAATTGCTTGGAGAGGATGTGGTAATTAAGTGTGACAAATCATAAGTCATCTTCATTAGGGAAGCAATTGGGAATAGTCAGACTAGCACTCGTATATCGCTGTGCGCTTGCTGTCTGATGATTGTGAGCAGGGAGCCAGGCGGAGATGGCTGTGGGCACAAGGCAGCAGTGAAGCATTAGCTGGGTATGGCAAGACAATGAACAGTCTACCTGGGCATATCTGCTCCTTATTTGTTCTTAGATTTATATCCTGCTTCTTTTTTCCACTCACAATGAACTCAAGTATCATTATACTCAAGAGGATCATTCTCCCCCTCCTCCTCTCAATCTTATCCCCACAACAACTACCTCATGAGGTAGGTTGGGCTGTGAATCTGTGATGGCCAAAGGTTACCAGCTGGCTTCATGGTATATGAAGCAACAAGGTGGTTCCATCAAAAGCTTTGGCTCTGGAGACGTGGGTGAGGAACCAGAGTTGGAGGAGGAGAGGGACATGAGGAAAGGGATGAGGACCAGGCCAATAACAGGCACAGCTCTGGAGCTGTGCGACTGAGTCCCTCCATGCTGGAAGTCATGATCCAAAGAAGAGCTGAACATCTGAACTCAGGAGCTGGTATAGATGCCAAACTGGAGCCTGAAGCTATGATGAGTTTAGGGAGGATTTAGGATAGGGTTTACTGCTATAGAACCTTTACTACTAGGAACAAAAGTTGAACGTCAAGGAGGTTCCTGGCTGCATGAGCTGACTGCACCTTCCAACAGACAAGGAAATGACCAGGTGTAGGGTCCAAGTGATACTTTGACCTGCTGTTTAACCTTGGAAGTTGGACCATGTTTCCTGTCAAGACTGTAAAGCAGCCAATGTAAAGCTGTGTGTGCTTGACTAGTGGGGTCGTTTGGTAGACTGGAAAGTATGTGGAGTTCCCAACTTTGCAGACTGCAGAAGGGCAATTTTTTTGATGAAGTTACAATATAAGGCACACAGGGTGATGAACCTGGATCACAGGCATCCCTGCCGAAAGAGGCAAGAGAAACGAGGGAAGCTTTGCTGCTGGCTTTATGTTGCCTTGATGCAGTGCAATGTTTTTACTCTTTACTGCTGTCTTTGCTCATGGTTTCTTTGAATTTTATCTTTTTAATTTACCTTTATAGCACCCAGAAAACTTGAGTGATGGGAGAGGGGTGTCTAAAGGTGGATCAAAAAAAAAAAAAAATCAAGGCAGGCAAACTCACATGCTAACATTACTCATAGTTGCTGTGAGCATCCTGTTCCTACAGGCTTTTCCAAGACATATTAGACAAAGTGCTTGGGTAACATGTCACGAATGCAATTCTAACTGCCTGTGTACAAAAGCTATCAGGGCTGAGCTGATCAGTAACACCGCCTATCATAATGAGTACTATTTGGCCAGCAAGCGACCAATCCTGTGGCCCCTGGACAGCATCAGAGGGACCATTCCAGATCTTCGACAAGACTCTGACCTCAGAATTGGGAAACAGAGCTTGGAACCTTACTCTCACTCATGGCCAGTGCAGAAAGAACCACGTTGGCTGCTCTCTGAGGCTGGGAAAGCAACCACAGGGACAGGGAGAAGTGGGCAGAGAGGGAGAAAATTCAGACAAGGCAGGAAGTGAATTATCCTGATGCCTCTCCAGACCCCTCCTTTCCAGATGCTGCATTTAGAGGCGCAAAAAGGCCATTTAGCAGAAGACACAGAGCGGGAGGACAGAAAGGCAATGAACTCCTCTGCTGCTTCTCCCACTCTGCATTAGATGATGGAAAGCCTTTGCGTTTGGGAACTCACAGCCATTGCTACAGACTTGCACCCTAAATTGGTAAAACGTGGGCAAGCAATAAACCTCGAGGCTCACATTTTGCTTCATTGTGTTTGCATCTCATGTACAGAAACTCTGGTAAAGTATCTTGAGAGCTGGCTACTTGCATCCCATTTTCCTCCCTGGGAAGAGCGAATGAGAACATCATATCAAGACTTTGTGAGGCTAAACCCATTAATGTTTGCAAGGCTCTTCATGATGTTTCATGGCAGGAAAAACTATGGACATTTTACTTCAAATAGCAGCATAAAATGTAGTAATTTCTTTACTCTTCTTCTTCTTCTTCTTCTTCTTCTTCTTCTTCTTCTTCTTCTTCGTGTGTTAAGAGTTTTTCCATCCAATTTTCTTGCACTTTCCTTGCATGGAGGTGGAGCAGAGGGGGGTGGGGAATAAGCAAATTCAGTTTCAGGGCTGGTATAAATCCTCATTTTTGCATGAAACTTCATAAGTAAAGAGATAAAAGGTACATAAACAGAGTTTGTAAGAAATGTATTTTCATGGAAAGAAGGAAGGAAGGAAGGAAGTGGGGGAGAGAGGGAGAGAAGAGAACAGCTTTATGCTTGGGAAGGACTGCAGCAGCTGTATAAGTTGTTAAAACGAAGCTTTCTTCATCCTTCTTGATCTGAACTGTTCAGATCAAGAAGGAGCAATGAAGATGTTGAGGTAGGGGTGGGGTTAAAGTGGTTGAAGGATCATTCAGCAGACTCTGACCTTTGGCGAGATTTTTAAATGGTAGACCCATTGGAACAGGAGTTCTGGTAGCTAAGCAACTGTCACATAGAATATATCAGTGCTTGGTGAAGTGGCTTAAAGGAGTGAAGCAAAACTGATTGGTGAAGAGCAGTTTGGAGCGTTGGAGAGCTGCCAGGTCCAGCCTTTGTTTACTGAGCCTAATCGGGGATGAGTGCTTTGCCTCCAAAGCTTAAGACAATTGCAGTAATGCATAGTGGGAAGCATTAGCTAACCAGGAAAAAAGGATCAGGAAATCACCAGTAGTGCACAATGGTGCCTTGAAAGAAGATCGTCCTGGTAGAGTCTTTACTTTCAAAGGCTGCCTTTTGCTTTTATCACCCCTCCCCCCCCAAAAAAAGACAGAGGTTAATTTCTGGTGGGACAGCAAGTGAGCAGCATGCCTTGACACTGAACTTTCAAACTGAGCGTCTTCGCCACCTTCGTTTGGCTGGCCTAGTTTACCTGTGATAGGGAAAAAGCATATCAAACATATCTTTTCTTGACCAAAAGCAGATATTCGCGATGGGTCATCCACTTTCATGGGGAGAGTTCACAGGTTAGTCAAAGATTAGGTAGCTGTTGCTGAGAATGACTTCTTTCTGAAACCTGGGAAAGTGCAATTGTAGCACTCCACTTTCTCTGGATTTCCTAAACTGGTTTTCTCCTTTCAGATGACTTCATCTCCCAGTCACTAGGAATCCTGAGAGTTATAATGCAGAGTACCTGGAGGGCACACGCTGGAGAAGGCGGGCCAGGACAAGGGGTTTTTGATCCAGTTTAGGTATGCACAACTAAGCCGACTCCCTTGCCACCTTGATTCCCTGTGCTTCCCCTCCAGCACCTGGAAGAGCTGCTGGTGGCACAGCAGGGAGGGAAGAGGCATCAGTTGGGCAGAAAGGCCTTCTGGGGGTGGAGGCCCTCCGTCCACAGAAGGCATTTCCTATATCCAACCAGTGATGCTGCCAAATTTCATAAATAGTTGGGTCACTGGTCGAAATGTGTGCATTTGTAATCCTTGCCTTTGTAACACGTTGGGACCACTTTGTTGCATTGTTATTAATTTCAGAATAGATTTTGAGGTTCAGAGCATGCACGATGTGCATATAAACACACGTGTGCTGAGCTGGTTGCTTTAAACTTCTTCTTTCTGGAGAAAATGTGGTGATGCTACTTTTAGCATTTAAGAGAAGGCTAGCAGGTGATGCTTTTCCACAAATCAATCATGGGCAAAGAGACAGTCATGTAGGTTTTACACACCAACATATACCAATCCCTTTACTATCTCTCTTCCATTTACCAATCAGCCATAGCAAATAGGCATCACACGAAAGCAATCAGAAGGGACACATAATATGATGACAATGACATCATCACATATCATGTGATTCCAATCCCAGTATGTCATTTGCTGTTACACATATGCAAACCCTCATATACACAGAATGAGGTCTCAGATTAAAGGAAAACTCTTATTTTAGGTTACACAACTGAATGTGTTACTTTCTGAGGATATTTTTTAAAATTCTTTTGGGATAGGTTTACTGATTGCTAGATCCAGGCCATGTAATTTTATTTATCTAGGGTATGTATGTGTAAAAGGTATACACTGCTCTCTGCTCTTAATGCAAACTAAAGACAGTTTCATTCAGCCAATTCAGGGCATTTTATCAAGAAGCTGATTTGCTTGAAGAAGATTATTTTGTTGGGCACTGGGGATTTTGCTAAAACTGTACCGCTTTTCATCTCTTTGACAGAGCTGTCTTAAGTAAGCAGTCGAAACAAAACCATGGGATGGGGAGCATTCTGTAGCTGACTGATGAGTCTGTAATTTAATGCCGAGCAATTCTGCAGTCCTCGGAGGCTTAAAAAAGGTGGCTTCCAGGTCAGAACGTGCATCTTGCTAAGGAGAGCACTGATGAATAAAATATGGAATTATGTGTGATATGAAAAAGGGATGTATATTTCAGCAGTGATACATGCTAAGGCTGCAGACTGCAGCTGCTGCTTGTGTGTCTAGCCTGGTTTTGTCAACAATGACCGACAGTCCAAGAACTGTCCAAGCTTTCAGGCAGAGGCTGTTCCTCTCACCTTCAGAGTCCTTCCTCTCACTGGGATCAAACCAGTGACCTTCCGTGTGCAAAGCATGTGCTGTGTCACTGCGCTCTAGTTGCTTCAAAGACTTTAATGCTCCAATGTACCATCATTGCATCAGCTGCTGCCATTTTGTGTTTCAGAAGCTCTCATTAGGTTTCTCAGTTATCTGGCAGCAATGCTGAGGAATTCAGCAGTAGCCCCAGGCAGAAGTGAGAGCAGCTGCTATGGCAAAGAAGTCTTGCATGGTGTGGGACCACCACCTCTCTGTTCATTGCAGGATGGTGGGGAGTTGAGAGAGGGAAAGCTTGCAGCTCCACAAGGGACAATGAAAATCAGTTTGGTAGTCTTGTCATGCAGGAGACCCACCACCTTTATGAAGCTGGGCACCTGCAGGGGATCAACAGAGTTCACTGGAATCGGAATCAACACATTGCATTTGGATGTGGTCTCAGTAGGATGAGAGAACAAGTCAAGGTATCTTAAGATGAATCCAACTCATAGGGAATCATGAACATTTGCCAGGAATAGGAAAATTCAGTTCAGGCAGTTAACAACAATGTCAATGGGCCAGTGGAGTCTGACTATTCAAGGTGCTGTCCATGGTACTGAATTGATCTTGGTGATAAGGGAAATGTCATGGACAGCTCCTTTAAAGTTCACACTGAAACCCAGAGTGATACCCTGCCCCTTTGACATGGTGCTACCAGCCTCCACCACCGCTATCTATCTCAGAAGCTTTTAGGTGAGGTTGGAAGTAGAACCACTGCCAGCTACACACCTATCCCAATGTCATCACTACCTTGTACCATTACTCCTATATTATTATTATTATTATTATTATTATTATTATTATTATTATTATTATTACATTTCTATGCCCTCCCTTGCCGAAGCCTCGGGGTGGCTTACAACACATAACATTATGATGTTATTATGAAAATGTCACTGTTGTCTTTGCAGCAAGTCATTTGATATAGATCTCTTTAGATCAACATTGTTTTACCTGGCCCATTCCCATTTCAAGCTACATTGAGGTGAAACAAAATTCTCACATAATATATATGCTGATATGATCTTCTAAGATCATGCAGTGCAATGTAAACATGTGTTAATTTCAGTCTTTCATTTAAAAGGATTAGCAATAGATAATTTATCGTGATGGTTGCTGGAAAGAATGATTTGTCTGCTCTTTTCCAAGTTCCAGGGGGTGCAGGATCTAGATGAGGTATCATGATGAAATCTGATATACCCAAAGCAGATTGTGACTCTTTACCACATCAGTTCAGCTTTGACCTGAGAGTACATGCAGTTTCCTAGAAGGCTTCCCTCATATCTCAAATAACAGCTCTCAAATTGTGGGAATGAGTCTAAATGAAATGATTATGATGATGGAACTAGTAATTACCACCTAAAAATTCATTGGCTGTGTTCAGACAGAATGGAAAATCATGAAACTCATTCCCTCCATGTGAATGTGTTACAATGAGTCTCAGACTTCTGTGCTTCCCTTCCTTTCCCTCCTTTTTTGTATCCCAGAGGCAGGGATCTAAAGCATCTGCTTTTGTTTCTAAATAAACCACAGTTTGCTGTGATGCCCGAATCAGGGAGCTCTGGTATCTTTAAGCAATGGTCTCAGAACAACCTAAGATATGAAACTGCAATGGCATCTTTCCTTGTTTACGTTAATTATAGTTTAAAGCAGGGCAGTCAAAACTCTGTTAGTTCAAGGGCTAAAGTTCCATTTGAGAGATACTGTCTGGGATTGCATGGCAGTGATGGGAAAGGCCAAAGACAAAAGAGGTGGAGCTAAGATTACCCATTAAAAACACCAGCCTATTATTCCTTACAGCTCTTCTCGCCTGTATCTAAGCCTTAGGGAAACATGTTAGACTTTTATTATTATTACACTGCATTTTAGAATGGGGGAAATCATACAAAAGCCACAAACCCCCCCAAATGATTAGAAATCAGGGAGGAGGGGTGGAGCCATGCAGGCATTTTGTAAGTGCCCAGTCTATAACCAGCCCAGCTGGAGCATCCACCTCTGAAAGCCTTTCAGAGAGAGGACGACTCGGCTGTGGTGCCTTAGCTATCAGGCTCTCTCCCTTTGTCTGCTCACCTGGGGCCAAACTGGATGAACTTTAGTCATCAAGTAAAACTAATTCCATTTTTCTGAGTGTAAATGGCTTTTAATTGGTCTCACTTGTTGTTGTGTTAGCTGCTTCACAGCATTAAATGACTCTTGAGGATCCTGCTTCTGTTGAAAATGAATGTGCTTCTGTTTTATTATTTTTTTATTTTTGTTAATTGGCTTTAAAAGATCTTGTGAGCTGCCATGGGAATTTTATTCAGAAAATGAAGGTACAGTTCTTTCACATAAGTAGATGCATAGGGTTGTATCCACGATCTGCCTGAGGCAAGATGGAGGCTCTTCTTGTGGAAGGTCCCTGCCTCTCCCTAGCATACCTGCAAGCAAACCATCAAAAAGGATAAAACATCAGTGAGAAAGGTCAAAAGAAGAGAGTGTTTTACATACAAGTTGGACTTGATGGTTTTTAGATGTAGATGCAAATTTAGAACTATTGTATTTGGGAGACTGTGTGGATGTGGTGATTCTGCCTGCCTGTTCATTCCTCTGTCCAGGTGTCAGTCCTGCTGATAGAACAGCTCTTGTGGTTCCTTAGCTTTACGCCAGAATTGCACAGGATTGGATGCCTTCAATTAGAGGATTTCTCCAAACTGCCCTTCAAACGGTGGACTATCCTCCATAAAAGAGGGCACACGGTCAGCCTATGCCCACACCACAACCTGTCGCTTTCCACAGGAATTTTCCGTGTAGCATTTTCAGGGGACTATTTCACACAGGGAAACTAGTTCATGCCGTCTCACACATTCCCTCCTTCTTCTCAATATGAATTTTGCTTCTGGTTTGTAGACCAAATGTGAATCCATCAATTTCTGAGTCATATATGTATGACTCTTCAGATTACTGTTAGTAGTGAATTATAAATTAAACATGCAGTTTGAAAATGAAGACAGAAATGAGAGGAGCTGTCGGTGCACTCAAGCCCACATCCACTTTCTCAGCTCATCTACCATGGGTTGGAGGAATCGATGCTCAGTGAAGAGCATGTGCTTTGTACACAGAAAGTCCCAGGGTTTTGCATCTCTGGAAAAGGAGATGGGAAGGCAGTCTGCCCAGTGAGCCGCAAATAGTCAAATATGACCTAAGGCAGATTTCTGTGTTGCTACCATCTGAAGTGAGCATGTAGTGCTTTTTAAAAGATACTGGAAATCGCTATATAGGTTAAAAAAGAATCAAGTTGTCTGTGTTCTTATTATGGAATAATGTCTTAATATGGAATAAGAAAAATTCCATATTAGGGCAATCTGTTTATTAGGCCAACCCAAAAGTTACCCAAAATGCAAGCTTTTGAGATCTCCAGACATCTTTGTGGACATAGTTATTATACCTACATCCCACCCTTCCTAGAAGGAACCCAGGGCAGTGTGCGTGGTCCACGTCCTGCCCATGCTATCTGCACAACAACCCTGTGAAGTAGATGAGGTCGGGAGTCAGTGCATGGCCCAAAGACCCCCAGTGAGCTGTATGGCCATTCAAGGCCACCTTGGTCTTTCACATCCTGGTTCAATACTCTAACCACTGCACCACAGGCCTTGTTTGATCAGGCAGGGTCACAAAAAGCAGGTGTGAGGAGAAGAGAGGGAAAAGAGGGACTATCCCTAGGTCTTCTGAGACAACCAAAAACAGTTCCCCCTTTTTTTGAAAGCACATTCAATAGAAGAAAAGCCATGGGTACAACTTGGCAGTATCCCATTGCTTGGTGAAGCCTAATTTAAATGTCTTCCATCTTAAGCCTGGCTCTGACTTCTGCATGCAGCCAGTCTTCCTCCCCCTTTCTCCACCCTGCCTTTTTGTAATATCTTACCAGGTTTTTGCTGGGTTGTTGTCAATGCGTTAAACTCTAACCTCTTTTTGCTCTCCATTCTCTGTCCATGTCACTGGTTTTATCCTTTGTTATCGTCCCCTGCTGCTGCTTTAGATCTCTGTTGATTGTGCAGTGACATAAACACATCGGTCCCTGAGCAAGCCAGTTTCACTTTCCAGAATTCTCACATCAGTGCCCCATTTCCCAGCTGCGTGGTTAACCATGTCACTCTGGCTCCTGGCCGTGGTTAGTCACTGCACATTCCATCGGGGGAAATGCATCCAGCAGCACATATCAGCAAATTTCATGCGCTGGTTCACCACTAGCTCCCATGTGCAGATGAAACCATCTCGTGTTCAGTAGTGCTTTAAATTCGGGGGCAGCCTCGGCTGTGCACAGGAAGGCTTTTGCAATTGCCCAGAGTGGAAACATCTCCAGCTTCGTTCTTGTCAGGTATCATAAGCAAAACCACGTTGTGTCTGGTCAGGAATTTGGGGGAGGGAGGGGGAGGAGGGGGGAATCTCCAGTGACTCTGCAGCTGCTGCAGCAATCTGTACTAAGAACTTGGGCTCAGCAAACTGGATTTGCAGCGGGAAGTGAACTGTAAGGAGCCTTGTGTCACTTAGCTGGACCACAACTACCTGTGCAACTACCAACAGAACTGCACACTCCCAGGAACTGATCTCATTCGTGAAGTGATTCAGGAATTAGCACTACAAACTGGAACTGTCTGAGCCTAGTCTTTTCCCTGCTTCCTCTCCTTCCAAGCAGATCAGGATAAGAGACCTCTAACTGCAGTCTTTATTATGTTAAAACTCACTCGTCAGACTGGCCTTCTGATGCAAAAGAGGGGTATTGCAGAAGTCAATAACAAAGGAGTTAGAATGCCAGTGTGAATACCAGAAATTCCATTAGAGTAGAATAATAGGCACCTCTGTGGCGTGATGGTTCGAGTATTGAACTGGGGAACAAGGAGATTTGGGGTTTTAGTCCCTACTTGGCCATGAGGCTCTCTGGGTGAGTTTGGGCCAGTCACAGACTCTTTGCCAACCTACCTCTTCCTCCTTCAACTACAGTGAGAGGATATTGTCTCACCAGGAAAGTAAAGCCTTATGTAAGCTGTCAAGGCTTGTTGTGTGGCAGCTTCATCCTTTCTGGAAGAGCTGACTGGACTGTGAAGGGACCCTTTCCGGATTTTGTAGCTGAGGCTGGTGTCACTGGAGGAATTCTCCTCAGAAGAGGAGCTAGAACTCCCAGAAGGGAAGAATGCCCCATGTCAGAAGATCAGGAGGAGCCTGGGCCTTGTGGGGAGATGGGACTCTGCCTCTGTGCAGAGGTTGAACCTTAACCCATTGGCCCTGGAAACATACTCATAGCGAGAGAGTGACCAGAGAAACCAGTGTGAGGATTGCCCTTGTACAAGGGAGAGTTCCTCAGGAGTATAGGAACTTGGCCAAAAAGCCTGTGATGAGCTAAAGCTGAGCCCAGGTGGGGCTTCAGGAGCTCCAGCTACAGAAGCCCTCAGTTCCCGTTCAGCTACTGCTGGAGCCACATCCTTCTACCAGCTCCAGTGCCTCGTATCCTCGCCTTGTTATTGGTTCTCTGTATTGTTGACTTATTGATGGCTTTTTAACACTGCTCTTGGGCTCTGTTTCTATTGGACTGCTTACCTGTGCTCTGACCTTGGACATACACCATGCCCTTCTCTTGAAAGCCTAGCTCTCGCCTGTTTACTGGTTGGCTATTGGACTTGCCCTGAGCTTGTGCTGATGTGGAGCATGAACCAGCCCAAGCAGAATGGCTAGAGAGAGGAGGCTCTGCCTGGGACGTCACAAGAAGCCATGGTGGTTTTAACTGTTCTTGTGTCCTCTCAACCCAGCCATAAAATTTCGGTATGGCATGTTTGCTTTCTACTTGTGTTTGCTGTATGGTTTCCATGCTTCACCATGGCTTCTTGTGATGTCTGGACCAAGAAGCACCATTTTCCTATTCAAGGTTAAAAAAAGAATCCCATGGGAGGAGTGGTAGCGGAAGGGGCCAATCTAGACATATGATCCCCACAACCCACAGCTTCCTACAACACACACAAACATCAACGCTTGCTTTGTTCTTGTTGCCTGAGCGCTCTGCCCATCTCCCATTTGCTTTCTTCAACCGGGATAAAGTGGGCAAATGCACAGAAAGAGATGATGGGGACTGGAGCAAAAGTGTTTATTTTAAACATTTTTAAAAATACTTGGAGGCAGCGGTGGCTAGGAATTGTTAGAGACAGTGGTGTCATCAGGAGGGGAGACCCCACCTCAAAGCCTGAGTGAGAAAAGTCAGCTGAGGTTGAAATTCAGTGAAGAGTTTTTTGCTCTCAGGGGCTGCTGAGGGATGTGGTGAGAGGAGGACAGAGGGGGAAGCACAGGAGCGGTGTTTACAGGGGAACAACATAACCGTGTGGCCAGTAGGTTGTAGCAACATATGTATAATAAATGCAAGGCATGGAAACCGTGCAGGGGCATATGTCTTACCATGGGACCCCAGCCACTGTCTGAGGCAGAGGAGGAGAGCAAGGAGGGCCTGAATAAGCCACTGACTACCCTGAGGAGGTAGCTTGCTGCACGCTGGGAGAGCAGAGGGTTAAGGTACTGACCTTGGTGCTGAAGGCAGCTGTGCTCACTTGCTCTTGTAACGAGACTCCACACGCCATCGGCCCAACTTTAACTGCTGCATGCAGAATCCCAGTGCCTGCTGGTGCTGGGCAGGGCCTCAGCAAGGAGGCTTTTGTTGGGGCATGTCTGTTATGGAGAGACTAATTCAAATGATGCAATTAACACCGGCAGCTTGGGTGTCCTTACCACAGCCAAAGGCGAGTTCCTCAGCTGGCAGGCAGAATCACCAGGGGATGCTTGGATCTGGATGGCATGGGAGCTGCCTGTTCACAGTGGGGTGCAAGTGCAGAATCCCCTGTCGAGGGGCCTCCCCTGTGCTGTGCTCGTGGCAGTGTGAACAGAGGGTTTATCTTGTCACCGGAGAAGGTCGCTCAACTCGCGGATGGGAATAGATGCCACAGGCAGACCCTTCTGGTCTCCTGCGAATCTGCCTGCAAGCAACATAAGGTATGCCTCTGCTGCTGTCTGTCTCGGAAATGCAACAGACCTCAGTGACGAGGCAGCAAGCCATGCTTCGCTCAACCTTTGCTATGTTTGAAAGCTTTGGGCTGAAGCCAACAATTTCTCTCCAGGGATGTTTTCAGGTCTGTAGCTGCACTGGGGAAGAGCTGGCAATGTGCAGTCTTTGCCCATCCCATCCCCTGCATATTTAGCTTACCTACAACCTCTCCCCCACACGCACGTACACACACACTCATGCCCATTTGTAGTGCAACACACCTAGTGGGATTAAATAAAAGCTACAATAGCATAAATTGCAAGACCTGTTTAAGCTGTTAACAAAGCCCCAGTATTGTAGTAACTAATAAATGGACAGTGCCCACCTGGCAACACAAAGCTTCCTGCACCTGAGTCCTACATTTGTGGATCGTGTGAGGCAGCGAAGCCATGTATAAAGCTGCAGTTGTTGCTGTGACACCTCATCTGTCCAGATGTCATGATGCCTTGGGTGGCTAGCCCGCCAGCTGTCACAGCAACCTTGATCTCTGACCTCTTGGACAGCTCTCCAGTAAGATGGGAGTCTGAGCCACACAGCAGTTGGGGCATTAATCATAAAATATCAAGGATCAAGATTGTGCTAACCCTGCTGGAAGTTCAGTGTTCCATCATAACTTTCCCAGAATCTGAACTTCAGTACAGAAAGTTGTGGCACAACAACCAGGGTGATGATAGCATGAGATAAGCTTCTAAATTCCGTTTTTCCAAACCATAAACTAGAGCCATTTTCAGTCTAAAGAGGCTGGAAGAAAACGAATGCTATCAATTCAAAAATGAGCACAGTGGTAAAGCTAATCACATTAATGTTTAGTAGAGAAAAGAAAAGAGAAATATTCACTCCTGGAGAAGTTTTGTGTCTGAGTCATAATGTTCTGACAATGTGATAGAATGTTAATGATGGTGACATCCTAACACAAGTGCCTCCTGCGGTGGAGGACATCAGTTATTCATGACCAAGCTTTTGACTGAGCGGAGTGGGAAGGAAAGCACAAAAGCAACACAGCAAGTGCAAAAGAGCCATCTATTCTGTCGGCTTTGAAAATGCAATTGCTTCAGAGGAAAATGACAACCCTTCTTTTTTAGTACAAGGGTTGGACCACTTGTGCCCCTATGGTGCCTTTTTAT
This sequence comes from Varanus komodoensis, assembly GCF_004798865.1. Classification (NCBI taxonomy): domain Eukaryota; kingdom Metazoa; phylum Chordata; class Lepidosauria; order Squamata; family Varanidae; genus Varanus; species Varanus komodoensis. The sequence goes on along the minus strand of NW_025336087.1, from coordinate 193,737 downwards.
CTACAACCTCCATCAGTACCAGCCAGCACCACCAAACGGTGAAGGATGGCTGGAAGTTCTAGGTCACAACATATGGTGAATGATAGTCCACCCTGTTTTAGAAGTTCTCACGGGAGAAGTTTGGGAGACATCTCAAGGGAAGCCAGCCAGATCTGCACATTCTGGACTGATGTAGGAATCCAGATGCAGTTGCCCTTCAGATTTCTGCTTCCTTGAATTTTGTAATGCCCTCTTGGCACAGTGTATAAAAAGTGAATTTGTTGTTGATTTAAAAAGAAAAAACTTAACTCCATTTAGAAATGTGTACTTTGACAGAAGTACCTTGAAGAACATGTATTTCGTGAAAGTAGGTATCTAAATAGGTATTATTTTACAGATCTTTAAAAAAACAACTCACCGATTAATATGGAACTAGGATGGAACAGACTTCTGAATAAATACATGAAAAACTCACCCAGACCAGAACTAGACTGAGCTGTCCAAACTTAGTCATAGCTGAGTGGAAGAGCACATGGATTTCAGGCAAAGGGTCCAAAGTTTTACTTGTGTCTTCTCCATGTCAGGCTGGGGAAGACTCCTGTTTGAAACCATAAATAATCCAGTCAGTGTACTCGTAGACAGTATCTATGGATCTAGGCTCTCCTGCTTATGCTTATGCTATGAGCGAGCATGTTGAGTCACTTTTGCTAAGCTGGAAAGGCAAGGGCTTGCAGATGGATGAGTGGCATGTGGAAGTGAATGATTTTATAGGTTTCCTCCAACTCCGGTCTGGTCTAAAGCCAGTTTCTATAACAGGGGAGGACTGGTGACAAAGGGGGCATTCTCGGGCACCTGTCAAGGACCCACACCATTGCAAGAGTCTACAGGATTTGTTCTGTCTCTTCATCATTGTTGTTCTCTTGCCTTCTTCTCTGATGCCAACAGTAACAGTGGCAGTAAGAAAAAGGAGCTAAAGATGGCTCTTTTCTGGCAAGCAAGCAGCAGCACTGATGACAAAGAGGATGAGCAGCAAGAACAGCTGGTGACAGTGGCAGTTAAGAAAAGAGAATCACCGAGAAAGAGTGGCTGCAGTAAACAAGCCTGCAAGGTTACCATGGTTCATGTATTTTTAGTATGATCTACCAGGCAGACAGTCAAGTGAGTTCTCCTTTATTGTGGTTTCCATCCTCCTCACTCAGTACTCCCACGGTTGACATGCATCCCATCAGCCACTGCACCTGAAATTCAATCTCAAGGTGCATCATTCCCCGCCTGTTTCACCTGACTCTTCTTCATTGGTCCACACATAGAGGTTGGATGTCTGGAATGCCTCCTGCAGTTCCCACTCTTTCCAGAGGACTCTGTCATAGTTGTATACCAGGAGCATGAAAACAATGAACCTGGGTTCAGACAATACAACAAGCAATAGTGGGACAGAGAAAACATAGAACCAACATTTGTTTCCTCCCATGGTTTCTAAGGACCATACTTATCATGATGAAATTCCACAGCTGGGCTCAGACAACAAGACAAAACAACAATGGTAAAACGCCACTGTGGCTTGTCATGTTGTCTGAACCCAGCCAGCATCTTGCCCAAAGACTCCCAACACCTTGGAGCTGGAACTATGCCTCTGCAAAAGAAAGAATTTCCATGTTGTCGGGCCAGTGTGAAGAATGGCTTGTCAAACAAAAACTGCTAGACTGTTTTCTTCCTCCACTTTTAGCAGCAGCCTGGCATACCAGAATGAAGCCAATAAAAATTTTCCTGATCCAGAGAGGGAGTATACAGTCCTATTGCCCTTGGGGCAGTTGCTTGTAAGTCTCCAAATCTGGAAGGTTACAAGCATCCAGTGCAAGCTGTGTGTCCCGGTCCAAGGAAGCTCTAGGGCTCCATCTGCTGACTGAGCATGGGTAGTTGCAGGATTACTCCCACAATCTGCTGTAGCTGCCACGGTCCTCATGGGCATCACCTGGAAGCTATACAAGAACTGACTTTTCCCTCTAGATGCTGCCTTGGTAGGGAGGGTCTCTTGACTTGCTATGGTGCTCTTGGCTCATTACTGCCAGACCTTGCCCCTCTTCCTGGACTTTGCCCTGTCTCCTGCCCTCTGCCCCTGCTCCAGTCCTAAGCTACCTGCTCCTGTTCGTGTTGCTTCCTCGGTTTCTGACTCCTGGCCTGCTTTGACCACACATTCACCTATTGGACTGGACTTAACTTGTTCCTCTGTCTGCTTCTGGTGCTGACTTTGGATGTTGGATATAGATTAGGATTTGAATGGGATTGGCTCTTGGACATGAGGCTAGTTGTCCAGGTCCTGGGGACCACGTTGGCTAGTCAGCCACCCATGTCCTGCATGCTGGCAGCATGAGCCACAACAGCCAGCGTCTTCTTCATGCCCTGCATTTGGGGCCAACAGGGCTGAGCCGTTGCTTGGAACTGGTGCAAGTCTGCTGTCCACAGCTTCCTTTCCTCCTGCCCCCCGCTCTACCCCCACCCCCCCAGTCAGAACCCGGTGGTGCAGCAGGCATGGTTCTTTCTGTGCTAGCTGCAAGCGGGCTGGGATGAGGCTTTGCCTTCAGAGACAGGAAACCATAGGATTGCACCCAAAGTGATGGCAAAAACTTTCTTCCTAGGGTAGAAGAGCAGAGTCACGTTATTAAGAAAAATACTGTCAAATGCAGCAGTGTGAGTAGTCACGGTGACATTAAAGTAGGAAGAACCCAAAGTGTTCCATATGTTGGTGGCTTTTTAACAAATAAAGAAGTTTGCAAATATGTATAGTAAATGAGTGTATATGTACACTTGTAATGTACCTACAGTCGAAGCATGGTTGAGAGAAACCACTGTTGAGTTCATTTTTCTAGAAAGGAAGGAACACCTGGCAATAACAGGCATTTCCTGCCATATAAGAGATGAGCAGGATTCAAAGGTTGCTGAAACTCCAGTCTGTGGATGCCTAATTTTGTGAAGTTCACAAGAGCAACAGATATTACAATGAAGGCTTCATTTATTATAACTGTAATTAGGGCAGGGAAAATTCAGAATATATACCACTGATATACTTTGCCCATTTCTCAGAGGGTCTTTCCATACCCTCCTTTCTTTTTATGCTGTTGCTCTTTGAGTCCCAGGTATTGCCAAAGATGCTGCATTGGTCTACCACTTAATTATTGTTGAAGCATTTTAATCCCATTTTTCAGCCAGAAAAACTTCCAGAGAGACTTACAATCCTTGGAAATATGACAGTCCCTCTCTGCAGGCTTACAATGGAAAAGACACAGCACAAAAGGCAAATGGGACAGAGAGGGGAGGGAGGGAAGGAGGGAGGGAGGCAAAACTGGGTTCCAATCTTTTATGTTGAAAAGTCGCTCTCATAGGGCCGGCATCGAGATTACTCAGGTCCTACTTTTCCTCCTTACCGTGTTTGAAAGCACCTCCTTTTCCACTGCTTCTCACTCTGGTCCAGGTAGAGATGGGGGAGGGAGGAGGAGGAGGAAGAGGAGGAAAGGTTACCACTGCCACACCCTGATGGATTTAGAAAAAAATGGTTAAACATAAAAAGATGATCTATTAGATGAATCTACTAATAACTGGTCTGATGTGACTCTAAAACTCAACAAGTTAAAACATGTATGATAAGAAGGAACCTCAAAGAAAACCTACTGCCTTGTCAATGGGAAGCCCTATGGACAAAGGATATAAACTTTACTGCCAGCCAAGCATTAAGAGAAAATTGGTATAAGATGTATTTTCGGTGGTATATTACCCCAAAAGGTATACAGAAAATAGATAAAAATTATAATGGAAAATGTTGGAAATGTAAGGAAATTGATGGAACTTTTTACCATATGTAGTGGACATGTGATAAAATTAAACCCTACCCCTAATTAAAATGTAGAAAATATTCAAAATTAATTTTGTCATGGATGCTAAGGATATGTTACGTAGGATTATACCAGAGACTCTCTCAAAGACTATGCTAGAGCTATTTAAATATATGATAACAGCAACAAAAGTTACAATAGCATCGAAGTGGAAGGTGGAAGACTGTCCAGCTACTGACAAATGGAAAAATGAGCTAGTTGAATGTGCAATAATGATTAAATTAACCAATTATATAAAAAGAAGACCTGCCAAAGAATTTAATAAAACTGGAAAGCTTATTATGATCAATTTAACTAATATTTAGGAAAACAGAATTTGTAAAGAATATCATTAGAGACTTGCAGTTCATGCCAAAGTTATGACATCATTTATAAGTGTTTAATAAATTAAATTAATCTGTTGTTGGACCTTACAAAAGGATTGATTTAACTGTGGCTTGAGGAAATAGAAATTTCTGCTTGAATAGGTTCATGTTGGGATTATATACTATATTTCTGTACTGTCCCTTGGTATTCCTATCTCATTTGTATCTTATTTACTTTTACAAAAATAAAAATGTTTATTAAAAAAGATCCTGCAGCTGGCACCACGCCCTTCCAGCTGTGAGGTGCTGGAGCAAAGGCAGTTCAGGAGCTCCATCGGAGCTGATGGGGTGGCTCTGCTTTCCCATCCTGTCTTCTGCTGCCTCCTGATGAAAAGGCTGCTCCAGGAGTGTTGGCAGCCTCATCCAAGAGAGCCCGTGTGTTTGCAAAGGAACCAGCAATGGCAAGATCTTTAGCCTGATCATTGTTGGTCATGCGGGAAAGAAGTGGAAGTCGCTGCTCAAATTTATGAACCTGCTGCCGAATGCAACTTTGCTCTGTTACCATTTGACAGCTGTGGGATCCATTGCCCTGAAGTGACTGTCTATAACTCAGCACCCTCTAACTGCTGGATTTAAAAAATGGAGCATACTCAATCAGATGGCACAGCTTGTCCTTTCAAGGCTGAAAGAGAACATTGCAACCCCCCTGGAATGCCCATCAGCAACCCCCTCTTTTTTTTAATTGTTAGAACAGTCCCTCCATTGAAGAAACTGTCTGCTGTTTTGTCATTTCTCCCTGCAAGGAGTCTGCCTTGAGGGCAGGTAACCCTTTTCACTGGAAGGCTGTATTTCCTTGTGGGTAGCCTCCAAACCTGGGTGCAGCCAATGCCACATGCTGCAATGGGCTTGGAAAGAAAAGGCTACTGGTTGGCTTCAGAAGCTTAATTGCAGTGGGGACCATTTGAGAAGAGGAGGTGTTGCAATCCTCCCACATCACCCTCCTCTGCTTGTGGGTAACCTGTGGGTAGCTCCTTGGCCAATGTGAACAGAATGCTATGCTAGGTGGACCTTGGTCTTCTTATGTTTTTAATTGCTCTTGAAATAAAAACACATTAATTGTAATGATGTGTTGATGAACCTACATGGTATGACTAAGAAGATAAGAAAGGTCATGCTGGATCAGACCAAAGGTCCATTAAGTCCAGTGCTGTGTACACAGACTGGCAAGCCAGCTGCCCACAGGATCCCTCAAGCAGGATGGGTGCAAGGCCTCCTCCTGCCCAAGCTCCTCAGCAATGGTGGATGCAGGCAGGCCACCCTTCATGAAGGCAGAAGCAGTTGGCCAGCAAGGTCACTGATAGCCTCCTCCCTCATGGATCTGTCCAGTCCCCTTTGAAAGTCATCCAGATTGGCAGCCATCACCACTTTCCATAGCAGCAAATTCCACAGTTTAACTATAACGAAGTCCTTCCATTTATCTGTCCTAAACCTCCACCAATCAGCTTCATGGGATGATCCTGGGTTCAAGTGTTATGGGAGAGGGAGAGGAAGGTCTCCCTCTGTACTCCCATCTCTATCATGACTCCCCTACCATTTTTCTAAGCTGAACATGCCCCAGCCCCCGATCCTAAAAACAAAGATATCATTGTCCTTATTCAAAGCACAAGAAACAGGATTGAATCTCTTTTATTTGAGCAATTTCACATTAGTATCTATTCCCTGAAATCCTTTCAATAATGCTTTAGGAACAGCAACACTTTAAGGTAATCACATATCTATATTTTTGGCATCTCGTCCCCCTTCTGACCATACAGTTTACATTCACTCCAGGCGTGTATATGCAAATCTGCCAATGTGAAGTTAAAACACCTCATGCCTCCTGTCTATTAAATGCCAGGAGAAATGTGTTAATCTCAAGGTGCTACCAGGCTTGTTCCAACAAGAATAAAAAGATCTTGCTTTGTTTTACCAAAGGCAGGTGAAATCTATTTCTTGGCTTCCTGCAGGATTTTATACTGAGAAAGAGAAGCACATTTGGTTTGGCTCGTGATCTGCTCTCATGCCCTCCCCACCCGCTTTCCGGGCAACCAAAAGGGGTTTGCTAATGCCAGGGCGTAAAGAGTAGCTGTTCTGGGCTTCAGAAAGCCATCAGCCAAGTGGGCAGCTGTTGCACAGCAGGGCCTGCATTTTCCCAGGCTAAAATGCTTAATGAGGTTGATTAGAGGTTTGAGGCATGCAGAGAGTGGAAGTTCTAAGGAAGGGTAAACATGTTTTGTATGCTTACCAGCAACACACACACACTGGCGGACTTCCATCAAAGACACCAGCGTCGGAACACTTCCATTAACTCTGGAAAAGGGTTCAGAGTTGTCATTGTGGCTGGGACGTTGAGTCATTATCTGCGGAAGGGCAAAGATGCTCTCCATTTGCATGTTGTGCAGAGTTAATTAAAGGAGACATTTGGCAATGGCGGCCAGTTGGCCTCCCTGTTGCGCACTTAGAATGGCATTTGCTACCTCCAGTTTGGAGTTGTTTTGTACCTTCGGTATCAGAAGTAGGACCAATAGGCTTGTCAACCGACCAAGAAGGAAATAGCCTGCGCAACTCTTCATTCAGAGGGGTTCCAGGTCTGGGGAGGCATCCAGTAGAGGGATGTGCCGATTCTCTCTGGAACCCAGTTCACACCCCTCCCTTGGACTTCTTCTGGTGATTGTCCCTGTCTAAGGAATAGAGCCAAGCCCAGAAGAAGTCCATGGGTATTTACAAACCTCCAATTGCACAACTGGGAACTCTCCTCAGCTGTCATTCCTGGTGGCCAACCTCCCTCCCCATTTGCTGCCACTGGCACCACCAGCAACATGCTGGAAAAAGGGATGGGGCACCAGCCCCCATTCCTAGGTAGCCAATTATGGTGCTACCTAAGCAGCACATGTGGCTTGAGTTTTGCTGAGCACACTGGAAATCTGGGCTGTGCTTGCAGGAACCTGGACTCTGGGCTGCTGCAAAGCAGACCTGAATCCGGGAAGCTGAAAACCAGGGAATCCAGCAGATTTCCCATTCAAAGTGGGTGCCCAGTGGTAGCCCCGCTTCAGCATTGAATAGGCTTGCCTCCGCTATCCTCCAGCCCAGCTAAGAGGGAAAGAATAGGGAAACTTTCACTTTCATTTTGAATCAGATAGTGGTTAAACTTAACTATGGTTAGTGGGAGGAAGCCGACTTCAAATCATAGTTAATGAAGCTGTTTTTCCTTACCAGTCAGAGTTAAGATTAGCTACGAATAACTGTTCAGGCAATATGTGTGGCTAATCAGGCAAACTTCATATTTGTACCACCTTACTCCTGTTGCAAAATTAGGAAATTCAAAACTGAAATGCCTCCAAGAAAATTCTGAATTAATAAATGCAATCCCCAGAGCTCATGAAGCATAATTTGTCTTCTTGACATGCTAATGATTAAAGTTGTCTTTACTGATAAAAAAAAAGGACTCCAGGCAGTAGGAACCTAGTTTTGCACCCATATTAGGCTTATAGTAACATCTTCCTCAAAGGAGTGTGAAAACAAGCACAAAAACAACCATAACTGTGAAATAATTCAGTTGATGATAAGCCAAGGACATTGTTAGATAAGAAAATAAGGGGGAGTTTTGCAGATCATGAATAGATGTGTTTTGAGGAGACATAGTCACAGACTGAAGTCAGAGAACTAATTCTTGTGTCACAAACACTCCTGTAACTTGTCACGAGTTTCTGAAATGTTTTTATATGTCTGTAATTACAAGTACCAATCTTGAAAAGCTGTTTGAAATTCAACACTATTATTTATATGTGTTGATTTAAAATAGAAACAGAGACTTGGAAATGTGAACAAAAATGCACAAAGTGCAAACAATAAATGTGCTTAATAGTCTTAAAAGAGTTCATAAAGGGGATTCTGGAAACGGGAATTTGAGAGTTACCTCAAGGAGGGTTATTGCAGCTTAATTGCCTGCCGAATGAGCCAGGTAACCATCATGCTGATTATAACTTGAGATGGACATTGCTATCATTCTGCATAGGGGGCAATACAGTGACCCCCAAACACTGTCTGAGGGGCCATAGAATATTTCAGGTTCCCAGAGCCAGGGTTGGAGCTGGAGATCTGAACTGCCAGGATCCTCAGAGCTGAGAACCTGGGCTCTATTCTTTCTCCCCATCACAGCTGACAAGGAAGGAAGCACAGTGGCTGCTTTCCAAAGTTGAGAAAGGGAGAGGGGTAAGCAAAAGTGCTCAGTAGGTAGGAAGGAGGAGGGGAAGTGGGGAGACCAGAAAGGCTGGGGCATGAGGCATGCTGAAGCTCTCCAGCCTGTTTTCTTCCTCTGCAGGATATCACAGCTAGATGGCAAAAAAGCCCATTTAGCCATAATACAGGCTATGCCCACTGGAAGGCAAAGATTGCCTCCATTAGTCTTCACAATCTACAGAGAGGGATTCCAAGCCTCTGAGCTTTGGGGCTTATGGGCAATGTGACAGGATTTTAGTTTTAGACCCCTTAACGTAAGATGATGTTGAATGCAGTAAGGGTATGAATTTGTGAATGTTTAAGCCTTGCATTTAGTACTGTTGTGCTATTATCTTTATAAAAAGAAGTAAAAGTGGGTTTTCTTTGCAGTAGTGATTTCTCAAAATAAAATCCTGGGTATGACCAGGATCTAGGGTGAATAATTCATCTTATTCTGACATGGCAACTGGTTTGGGGAGGAGTTTAATTATGTTTAGTAACACAGGTAGTACAGGGCTGCCTACATACTGGTAGCCTATTTTGAAGGAACCTTGGAGTAGGAGAAAGGTTTGTGGCCATTCCTGATCAATTCATAGCCAAACTGGAGGAGCACCAGGAGAAGGAGTGCAAAGCCAAGGGAACCTTGGCTCATTCTCATAACCATGGAATCCTAATGCAGCCACATGCTGGCTTGCTTTCCATTGCAAGGGTCTGCAAGGTTTTCTTCTGCACAAAACTGGTTCAGAGTCTAACTGGAGCCTTTTATTTGAGAAATAGCATGCAAACATTAGCAAACAGTTCAGATGCATCTGTCTTGCTTAGAGGCAGGAGAGCGTGCTCATGTCCAGAGATGCTTTCCTGCCCACTGCCCTGGCGGACCTTTTTTCTTCTTTTTTTTCATTTTGTCTGGGGTTGCTCAGCTCCCTTACCCTGCCGTCCTTTTCTTCCCTGGCTTGAGCAATGATGTCCCCTCCTCCTAGCCAACTTACATGTAAATAGAAACACCTTTCACCCAACCCTGGTTTGTTTTCATGGGAAATAAGCTCTAGGGCTATAGCAACACCGCTGCTAAATGCCCTTGGAAATTATTGAGTTTTGCCAGCCGTGTGCAACAGGAAATGTAGGCAGATGCAAAAGGCAGAGAAAACAAATAGCTTATAGCAAAACCTTCCCACCTCAGAATATTGGTCTTGTTTTCTTTTTTTCTTATTAATCTTATTAATCTTAACCATGAATAAAATCCACTTATTTCAATTTGATTATTTACTCTATCAATTGATGTGGATTTAAAATGGTCAAAATTATGTCACCAGCATAGTATTTCAGTTTGTATTCTTCTCCATCCACTTTTAAAGCTTTAATTTTGTAGCTAAGATTTCCAATACAAGGAGGAACAAAAGAAGTGATAAAGGACACCCTTGATGTGTTCCTGTTTCCACTGGAAAACTATCCATTAACACTCCATTAATTAAAACCTTAGCATGTTTTTCAGCATACATTGCTTGAATCCAATTCATTTAACCTGAACCACAGTCTAAATACTGAAGAGTTTTCATTAAAAAGGGCCAAAACACATTATCAAAATCCTTTTCTGCACCTAGAAAAACAAATGCCACTTTCTTCTTCTTCTTGACCAAGTCAATTGCATCTGTCACAACTGGTCTTGTTTCCTCCACCTCCATTCATGGTAACCCTTCTCCTTTTCCTTCCATAGAGCTCTCCCTGCCATGATGCAATGGGTCCGGACCCAGACACCAGGTGAAAGCGGTATCAACATTGTCACTGCAGACTTTGTAGAACTTGGCGACTTTATCAGCACAGTCATAAAACTCAACTACATCTTGGATGAAGGTGAAGCCAATACAACTTGATACTGTACTGTACCATAATATGTCCTATATGCTCCAGAGCGGAACTTTTATTCCAGTTGTGTTAGGTTAGGTTGTAATCTTGTAACACAGATTTTGCAAGCACATGCTGAATATTATTAATTTCTTTTGGATGTTTCGAAGACTTAGAAAGGGTAGGCAAAGGGGGGAAGTATTTTTTTCCATTTGATCATTTCTTATTTTATCTTATTTGAGTTATCTTACTCAAGAAAGCCATTAATAAATATTCCGCCAGCAATCAAATGTGGCTTTGGCCACATGGATGATCATTCGTTATGTGTAACTGGTGGCCATGTGGTGCACTCTGTCTGTGCCATGGATCCCCATCACCATTCGTAATTTTGTGACTGAACACAAATACTATTCTGTGCTCCATCAGTGAGGGCACTTCACATATTAGGGTTGCAACAATTAGTGGCCTGAGGCTTGTTCTACTGGGTGGGTGGGAGAAGAATGCCATTGACATTAAAGAGCAGCCAAAAAGTAGCATGAAGTTGCAATTCTAAAGCCTGGTGGACTGATTTTCCAGAAACTTGGGAATATTTTCCTTATTTATTAATTAAAGCAAAGAGCTTTCGTTGTTCATTCAGCTTTGTTTTCCTGCAAGTGGCAAAAGGTTTTCCATAGATTTCTGGACAGAGTTCTATAGCACAGTTTTAGAGGCTGATCTTTCATATATCAAAATATGGCTTCTCAACCAGTTGATAGAAACCATTTATTCTATTCATTTGCCACTTCTAAGAAGCAATCCTATGCATCCCAAATGGAAAAACAGTCCTAAAACTTCCAGCATTCCTCAGCAAGCCTTGCACAACTGGAGAATATTGTGAGTTGAAGGATTGTGTGTCTGTGCATGGGTGTGCAAACAATTGTAGGATTTGCTGTCTTAGAGTACCATCTTATCAATGTCTACTCAGAAGCAAATTTGCCACTGTGTTCGGTGAAACTTACCTGCAAGAAAAGTTGTTACAGGTTTGCAACCATAGTTATTTCACCAAAAACACATAAATAAATGTCTGATCAAAAAGGTGCCCAAAGTGATATTCAACCACAAACTGAAAACTGTAATAACTGTAATTTTGGGGTTGGGGTGGGGAATATGGAAAGCAGCAGCAAACACCTGTTTAGTGAATAATTACTTCATATATACCAATGCATAAATACATTTAATAAACCTCCAGTGTACACTTAGTGTGCAATCCTATACATGTCTAGGGTGATATTTAAGGCTTATTTAGACTGAAAAAATGTTTTACAACTCCCAGCTTTCTGTGTAATGGTGGCAGTTGTAGGACTTTTCTTGGTCTAAACATGTATAGGATCGCTTCTTAGAGTTGTCCCATTGAATACAATGGACAAGTAGGGCATGGCTACACCCATTGATTCCAACAGGTCTATTTTAAGCATGATTTAATCTGAATCTAAGTCACTGTTTTAAAAAAAAAATCCTTAAAAAGGAACATTTCCACCCCTAAACTGACTTTTGATAATTCAGAGAAGTAGTACAGATTTCTGCATAAGACAGCTGCAAGTACAGAGCCTAAAGACTCAGCACGCCCCGCAACTGAAAAATGCAGAAAGCTCCTGCTCAACGGCGGGAAATTACTTTTAGAGTGGAATAGGTCCATGTGCAGTTAACAACATTAAATTCTGTCACCTTGCATTGTCTGAGCAAGCTAATGCATGTTCTCAAAACTCCACCAGCAGCACTTTGCAGTGGAAGTGTCTCCCACTCGCCTCATTCTTAAGGGAACTTTCAAATTGCCGAGAGGTGACCAATCTGATAATGTAAGGAAATAATAGCTCTCCTCTACCCACCCCATAAATTGAATCACACTCTGGTCTAGAATTCGGAGGTGCCTGTTAGCTGGACCTCATCATTGGATGTAAAAGAAAAGGTCAGATATATGACTTGGATTTCAAGTTTTCTCCCACAGAGAAATTTGATAAACAGCTGGAACTCTTGTGACCATACGTCCCACTATTGCTAGTTTTCCAGACCCAGATTCCACATCTCTCTTCCTCTTGTAATTCCCCTGACTCGTCATGAATGGAGGATCGCCAGGTGACTTCTTTTCCCCTTTCTCCTCCCTCTTGCATGATTTCCCCTTCCACTTTCTGCATCGTGGGACTGAGATGCTCTTTCCTCTTCCCACAGTCTCTTTTCGGTCCCTCTTCCCACGGATGCAGTTGCTCCTCTTCTCTCCTTCTCCTTGCTATAGTTGAGCTGCTTAGGTGGGTTGCCACCAGCTGCATCCAGCTCCTTGGCTAGCAGCTGTGAGGAGTAATTCTGAAGGTGTGAATGAGTATCTGTGCTCATCTCAGCAGCTGTACCAGGGCTTTAACCAACCTATATTCAAGCACATCTTGTTTAAAGAAGAAGGATGTATTTTTTACTTCTAAGAGAACAGCATGGCAGGTTCCCCAGCTGGATAGAAGATGGCTTATTTATTGGCTACTAGTGACCAACATCCTACAAACAGATCGGTCATTGTAAATCAGTGGGGAAGACTCAGTCACCTTTTCTTGCAGCCCTTCCATGCTGCACCAGCCCCTTCCTCCAGTCCCAGGGTCCTGTGTGATTCCTTTTCTCCATTGCGCTCTTCCATTCTTTTGATTCCATTGCCATCAGCCCTCCATCCAAGTCCCCTGCTCCTATTCTTAGTCCCTTTGTGAGGTCCCCCCCACTCCCTATACACACACATCCAAGTCAAACGGACCTGCCATCTTGCCGGGACATCTCCAGTGGTGGTCAGCATTCCAGGATTCCTTCCTCAGTAGAAGTCAGACTGTTCATTAACATTCTGTGACATCCAGGCAACTCTGTGAATGGCATATATGAATGCTTTAGGGCCTGTAGCTCAGTGGTAGAAGGCTCCAGGTTTAATCTTCAGCAAATCCAGGTAGGGCTAGGAAAGAATCCAGCTTGAAAGTCTAGGAAGTTACTGCTATTCAGTGTTGACAATATTAGAATAGATGGTCCAGTATGTTCTCCTAACTGCCATTTTTAGGTGATTATAGGTTTAATGACTGCACTCCACTTACAGTTGATTAATAAAGCACATGTATACTTTTAGACTTTGATCTCAGAACTAGGGTTAGAGTCAGCTGCTAATTGGAGCAAAGGGAAATGGGCTACGTGCTGGTTCAATTCATGCCTGATTCCAGCATCTCTCAATTTTGGTGGGTTTCAAATGGTCCACTGAACCCATTCACAAGACCTAGCAGTGGGCTGAGTGCCCTACAACCCAACATAAGCATGGAAGCTGGGTGCTTCTTGCCAATTTCCCACAACAGCATCTCCACAACAGCTTTTGTGGAGAATGTGGCCTGTTAGCAGCTCATACCTAACATCTGTGTATAAGTCTTAGGAATTTTATATCATTACTGACATTTTAGAAATGTTGCAAAAATAAAAAACAGAGCGGGAGAGATAACTGGGTACTAATAACAGGCACAATGGTCATGACTCTGAATCGCTGCCAAGCCCAACAGCACCACACAGCTTGGCCTCTCTGGCATTGGCACTTCTTCCTCTGCTTGCTCAAAGCAGCCATCCCTGGTTGAGCAGGGGTCATTTCCAGGGCAGAGAGGGCAGGGGATGAGAGAGGGAGCCCCTGTTGACATGGGAGGGAAGGGGCAGGATATTCCATAGGTCCTCCATAAAGAAAGTCCTGCAAACTCAATGAGTGGCCTATCGCATATTTCTTGTAGAGTCTGGTGCATCCAGAGCAAATGTCTGCCAACTCATAAGCCTATATCTCCATTAGTCCTTCATTAAATAAATAACCCGTATTTAACTGCATACTCTTTTTTATTTAAGAAAAAGTGAAAAAATAACTCTTCATAATTATAGCCAGGAGGAAGACATAAAACTGATTTCCTGTGCTAGTGCCCTAGCACTAGCACAGGAAATTTGGGCCCTGCTTCTCAAGTCCCCAGAAACATCTCACTAGCCATGTTTGCAAGCAGAATGCTGGATCAGTTGGATTTTTGGTCCAATTAAGCAAGGCTCTCCTTATGATTATATGCTGTCGCCAGAAAGGGCCTCATTTTACATGTATGTTCAGCAGCTATGTCTTTTTTCATCTTTACTCTGGAGTAAGCAAAAGGCCCCCAGTCCAGGGGTCTACACCCTCCATGCTAGAATCCCACTGTGGATTGGGGGCCCAGAAGCAATTGTAGAGTAAAAAGGCCAGAAAGTAGCTGTATGTCTAGAATAAGGAGAGTTTTAGCCCAAGCCACATTAAATTCATTGGATTCACTGTGCATTGGACTGGTTGTGCAGCTGACTAGCTGTTTTAGCTTATGACTGTGCTTCTCTTTGAAGGCCATCACCCCGTCCCCCCGCTCTTGGCTTTGTGTAGTTAAGGCTCCTTGTCCAAGGTGTGCATCACTCCATTGCAGTTATTTAGTGCAGGGGTTAAACCTATATGATGCCAAGCACCCACTCGGGGTGGTCTGTATCTTTTCTAGGAACTATGAATAACAGCTTCTAGAAAGTCCCCTTCAGAACTGGGTCCACAGGAGAGTGGGATCAACCTTTTACTCCCCACACCAAAAATTGCCTCTCCAAGTAGGTATTCACAGGGGTGCAGCTTGACCTTGGAATCAAAGTCCAGGCCCTCCAGGCCTGGGTCCCCGAAATTTCCAGCCAGAAAGTAGCAAGGGGAAAAGCAAGCACCCTATTGCTGTAGCCATGGTGGCCAAACCTGAATAGCTGCTTATGCTCAGAGTATTTTTTTAAATGAATTCTTCAAACAATTTTGCTGTTGCTCCAAAGTATTAGAAGGTAGAAGCAGTTCAAAAGCATGGCATGGCAGCTAGAGTGCAGGAGGAGCAATATTAAATCTCCATTTCACCACGGCAGTAATAAACATGGCCATCTAACTCTCCTCCACCACCACCCAAAAAACACCCATTAAGTCTGGGTTGTGAAATTACCTAGTTGCCCCACTATCTGAGAGGCCAACAGGCACTTTCTTACAATGCCAAAAGGGGGATCTTTTCAGGACCACAGTTTTGGAGGAAGTTAATAAATCCTCTTGCCATGGTCCCAGTCTTGCTATTTATGTATTAAATTGCATACATGCAATGCCAAACCACATGCTTAATGCCTGTGTTATTTGGACCCAAGGGCCACAATGCCACATTCCTACTAGGGCTTTCACCAACACTCTCCACCCGCTAGCCTGGTCCAGAGTACGGGTTAAGTAGGAGTTTTCATTGACTCACGCTTTGTTCTCACAAACACAATTAGATTTTTGGTGTGTTTATTGTTTCCAAACAGGACAATTCACCCTTTTACAAATGCACACATGCTCCCACTAATTAAGATGTGAAGCTACATCCCACTTGGAAAATGTAAGATTTAAAGTGGGTGTTTCTCAAAAAAGAGAGCATTCTGCAAATGCGAACACAAGCTCATGCATGATTGAGCATCTTTCAGAAAACTGCGTGCACCTTGGTGCTTGTGTTCAGGGTTGTAAGCAGGCCATTTTTGCCCATTTTTCCAATCTCCATGAAGTTGTCAGGCAGGCAGATTCCAGACTGGCAGCATTAACACTCACAAACAGGGGCGCTATACAAGCATCTTGGTAAATGTGTAGGGACCAAATGTGAAGCCGGTGTGGTTGGGACCCCCATTGTTCGTGGGTCTACGTAGCAAGACCCTTCAAGTGTGCTATCAGTGCATCAGAGTGTATGCAGGTATGAGAGCCCCGCTCCCCCAGTGAAGCCTACAGACAATATGACTGCAATGATTTCATTTATAATATGCACAAATGAGGGATACTACACACCTTTCAAGTGTATGATATATAATATATATGTAGCTATATTGTGTCTTGAACTTACTGGAATTGTTACAATAACTGCTTAGCATCACTCAAATTTGTTGACTGGGCACTGGAAAAATTAAGGGACAAAGGCTCTGAGAGGATAAAAAGAAGTACGTCTTTGGAAACTTCACCACAGTGAGGTTACTGAACAGCAGAGAGAGAAAGAGAGAGAGAGGAACAGAAACACCTTGTTAGGTGTGTGTTTTGATGTAATTAACTATCTCCTTCCAAGAGGAGAAGCACAGAATATTACAGAAATGATATATTTGCTTTAATCAAAGGAAGAGGTATAAAATGATACATTTTCTTCATTTGGTAGGTATAGTTACTGATGGACCAAAGTCGTTAACATGTCTGGTAGCATCTTCAGAAGCACACAATTAATGTAGCAGCTCCAGCTGACACCACCGAAAAGAACTACACAATTTCACTTGAAAGCTTTTTGCACTGTCTGATATGCCCTTACATCAGATCTACAGTATATAGTAGGAGACACACAGCTAATGCTGAAATAATATTTTCACCCTGAATGAGGTGAAAATAGAACTTCCCCAAAGATGGCAGGCTGACAGATTTTGATGATTTTGAAGAGGAGTAGGGTTGAGTGTACCTTAGAACATAAGGACATAAGGAAAGCCATGCCAGATCAGACCAGAAGTCCATTTAGTCCAGCACTCTGAACACACCAGCTGCCCTCAGGATCCCTCAAGCAGGAAGGGTACAAGTCCTCCTCCTGCCCAAGCTGCTTAGCAGCTGGCGGATACAGGCAGGCCACCTTTGGTAAAGGAGGGAGCACATCACCAGCAAGGCTACTGGCCACTGATCGCCTCCTCCCGCCCAAATCTGTCCAATCTCTTTTTAGAACCATCCAGACTGGCAGTCGCCACCACTTTCCATGCTTGGAGAGATCCTTTTGGAGCTCCTCACAGTCCCTTTTGGTTTTAATCACCCTAAAAAGTTTAGTGTCATCAGCAAACTTGGTCATCTCACTACTTACTCCTGATTCCAGATCATTTATGAAACAGGATGAAAAGCACTGATCCTAATACAGAACCTTGTGGGACTCCACTGGTGGCATCTCTCTATTGCCATTTATTCCCACCATCTATCTCCTGCTCTTTAATGATCCATTCAGTTAGTGATCCATAAGAGGACCCCCCCCCGCCACACACACACACACCTTTTATTCCATGACTGATTGGTTTGTTCAGGAGCCTTTGTCAAAAGCCTTTTGGAAGTCTAAATAAACTATGTCTAATTGATTGCCCCAACTATGCGCTTATTGACACTCTCAAAGAACTCCAAGAGGTCAGTGGGACAAGACTTCCCCTTGTGGAAGCAATGGTGATTTTTTCCCCAAGGGGCTTGTTCTTCGATATGCTTACTGGTTCTATCTTGAATAATACTTTCAAGCAGTTTACTCAGAACAGATGTTAAGCTAACTGGCCTGTAATTTCCAAAATCTCCCATGGATCCCTTTTTAAAAGTTGCATCATTCTTGAATCCTCTAATATGAAGGCTAATTTATGGGCATGTTAAATATTTTGATAAGAAGGTTTCATGCTTGAGTTCTTTGATAAAGATAGATACCATCTGGACCAGGTGACTTGCTGACTTTCAGGTTGCCAATAAGGTTGAGAATGTCAACAAGGTTGAAAATTTGAATGAGCCAGATTGCTCCAGTATGGCCACCTGCATCAAGAAATTCACCCAGGTCAAGAGGAAAAACAGAAACAGTTGTGGACAACTCATGAAAGTAAGATAAGTAAATCCTCCCTCTACCACACACTCACACACACACCCCTTCATAGAAATTCAACTGACCCACGTCCCAAAGAAGAAACCCTTCTGTAACTTTCATGTGGGTAAATTGTGCCCCAAACTTGGGAAAGGAATTTGATTCAGTGATATTACAGCTGGATTAGGGCTCTCTCTCTCTCTCTCTCTCTCTCTCTCCCCTCCCCCTCTCTTTCCATATACACATACAGTCCATCTTACTCTCCCATGAAATGGGACTATAATATAACACATAAAAACATAATATGATTTATTTTTCAGCCAAGGTATAGCAAGTGTATCTATGAGAGTGAGAAAAGAATTGTCCACCAATTAAATATTCCATGTTGATTTACCATTTGCTTTTTAAACTAGGGTCCCCCAATCTTCTGTTTCTCTGCATGTTGCTGCCATGTACATAACTGCCCCACTGGGTGACCTTGGGCCAGTCCCCAACTTTCAACATGGAAGATTTCTCAGGGCTACTGTGAAGATAAATTAGGAAGAGGAAACCCATGTCTGCCACTCTGTGCTCCAGCGAAATGTTGAGCAGTCCCTGGGTGCATCTGTTGTGTGTTTTAATCACTTCTCTCCCACTTTAAAGCTCCAGAAGCAGCCATGTTGACCCATCCCAAATCCACAGAAGGACAATATTCTTAGTATTGTATCCATAGTAGTTATTCCATAGTAGGACCCACAAAGTTGTCACAAAATATTGGGCCAGATTTGATCTCTTCAACGCTTTCCATGAAGCTTCATTGTAAGCAAAAGTGTGATGGAAGAAGAAGCCGGCTGGATCGAGACTTAAGGAATGGATGGTAGGAAGGGAAGTGGATCATAGGGGGCAGTCCTATGCATGTTTAAACCGAAAAAAGTCTGGCTGGCTGGGGAAGGGTGGGAGTTGAAGGACATTTTCTGTCTAAAAATGCATAGAATAGCACACTTAGTTGGAACTACTTTTCAGATTTGCTTAAGCCAAGAGACACGAACGATTGCTGAGAATATAACATAATAATAAAACTAAGAAACCAAAGAATCTCATGGCACTTTAAAGCTAGCAAGTTTATTATGACATTGTTTTCTGTGGACAGGGCTCGCTTCATCAGATTGCACAAAAGCTTATGCCAGAAGAGATTTGCTAGTTTTCAAAATGCCACAAGGCTCTTAGTTGTTCTGTTACAATGGATTAATAAAGCTACCCCTGTAGAAACCCCTGTAGAAATTGCGCAGTAAAGTCCAATAGTTACTGATATCTGCCTCTACTGTGAACAAGCTCTTGTTAGAAGCAGAAGAGAGAACTTCTCGTTTTTATTTTAGCCCCTCTAAAGCACCTGCTGTCTGCCAGATGTTTTAGATGGACTGGGTTCAGTCAAGGGTTGAGTGTGACTCATCAATGAACCATGGGTTGTTGCAGAAACATTATCGCGTTGCTTATACCCTGCTGATGTAATAAACTGGTGAACAACCCACAATTCTTAACTCAATAACAAACCATGGATTCTCTTCATGAGTTGTTCTTAGCAACACAGTTTGGTCCAGGCATGATAAACCACACTCAACCCACACTCAACCCTTGAGTTGTCTGGATTAAGTCAATGTAATCCCATTAGCCCCAGCCATCATGGCCAATGGTTGGGGAGGATGAGAATTGTAGCCCCCACCATCTGGAGGACAGCAGGTCATCTATCTCTGCTCTAGAATCACTGCCCATCAGAGTAGACATTATGGGACAAGTCAGAGCAATGCCCTACCTATAAAGCAATTTGTAGCAACCTCACCACCTTATTTGATTAAGAAGTCAAGACTTATTGCATTGTGAGGTGGCAGAGGCCCCTGCTCCGGAGGTATTTCATCAGAGGCAGGATGGTAATCCATCAGAGATATTGGAACTGCAGCCAAATGTGCAGAGTCTGCCTTGAGCAAGCAGTTGGATGATCAGACCAGATGATCTCCAAGATCTTTTCCAACTCCGTGATTCCACATTGCAGGGGTGGCCAGACTTGCTCGATGTAAATGTCAGATGTTTGGGAGATGCAAGTGGGCACCCATGAGCAGCGGTGAGCAGTGAGCAGCAAGTGGGCACCGCAAGCGGTGACAACAGGGGGCAAGTGGCAAGCAGGAACCCACAGTCCCCCCGGGTGGTGAGCGGCAAGCTGCAAAATAACTCAAAGAGCCACATGCGGCCCCCGGGTTAGGTAGGGAGCAGGTTCCTACAAGGCAAGCCTGTTGCATTTCCTCCTGATCCTGCACGAGTGCGAGGGAAATGTAGAACACACTCCACATGCTCTGTGGCCGCACATCGCAAGCAAATTCCTGCAGTAATGGACAAACAGTTACAGGGAAGCTTGCCCATCATTTCTTATCCCATTGAGCAATGCAGCCGCATCTCCTGGGAAACCCATTACCCCCCAGTATACGGTTTGAAATCCTGGGTCTCCAGCATAGCGACTTTGATACAAGGATATCTATGGACACTTTTCTTGGTGACTGCCAGGCTCACTGCCCTCCTGATTTTTATTTTATATCGTGAGATTTCTTTAATTTTAGAAAATGGGAGGCTGGCTTGCTGTGAAGCAAAAAGCTCCTCTCCAACATCTTTATAACAGTACTTTTGTGTTTTGGAATTCAGACCCCAGCGTTGCCTTAGACTTAGGTTCATGACCAAGTTGTTTTTCTTTTATTCTCACCAGTTTGGGTGCTGGAAAATGAGCTTTAAGTGACTGCCCATGCCACCATGGGATCCATTTTCTGAATGGGCTGGGTGTCTCCAAGGCATCGATTTTGCGGGAGTGTTGATGACGTTCTCTCAAATGTCCACTAACCCCCAAAGTTTAAGGGCCTCCGATTTAATTTACCCTCCAGTGGCAGGAGAAACTCGTAGGAAATGTGCTAAATGGATGGGAGATAGTGGTGATTGCACAAAGCTGGCTCATCACGCGGTGCTGTCTTCTTAATGGAGCAACAAATTCCTGCTATCATCCTATCCCAGAGATGGGCAGTTCGGTGCCCAGTTGCTGCAATCCATGCCCCCATCTCTGCACTGTTGCCCCTGCATCCAATATTTTTTAAAAATAATTTTTATTTTATTTTTTAAAGGAATTATGGCATCTATAGTCCTAAGATGAAAGCTACAAAACTTTAAAAGAGGCATATTTGACCTTCTGGGGGCTCCATATTGCTGCAGATGCCATCTTTTTACTTTAAACATTAGATGCAACAGTGATGTCGGAATTGTCTGGCACATTGCAGGCTGCAGGGGTATCTGGGTGAAAATGACCCCTGACCCTCCTGAAATCACCCACACCAATTGTCATGGCAAAAAAGTAAAGAAAGTCACCTGCTTTTTAATTCCTAGGAGCATGAACCATGTAGGTTTTTCTTCTGATCTAATAATTTACTCTAATCCTGTAATATGCCCGATGAGCATAAGAACCCTTCTATAGCAGTTGCTAATGCAGATGTGCACCTGGCTAACTTGTTCCTCATTGTGAGACTCCTCCATACCCTGCTTTGTTTCCTGTTGGGTGTGGATGGAGAACCTGCACCCAAACCCAGAACCATCACTGGTTGTTCCACATGACCGGCTGCCCAGGATCCCAGTTAGAAAGGAGCCAATCTGGTTAAGAACAGCTGTCTCTCTGTGTTTGTCTTTGTTCAACCTAATTCCATGTTTCCATGCTTGGCACCCATGGAAATCCAGTGTGATTATAACAGGATCAAAGGAGTACCCTACTCCTTCCTGATTTGCAAAAAACCAGTGGCCCCGTGATGAGGCCATAGACTGAATCATGCAGAGGATGAACTATCAGCTTGCATCATGGAACAGCTTCTGTGTGTTTCAATTTCAAACAGGGCACCTCGGGAGACAAGAACAGCAGCCTGAACAGGGCCCTTAGTGTGGACCATAAGAACTCAGCTGATGACTATCTTAGAAGTCCATTTTCTTTTACAGTGAAGCAAAAGCTAATGATGTATTATACAGTCCGTGTGGCATAGCATTGCAATAGCTTCTGTGTTGACCTTGTTCCAAACTGTACCTGTTTACCTGACAACAAAAGCTAAAATATGCTGTATACTATGTAAAATGTATTGATTACGAAATTTGTTTGGAGTTCAGTGATTCCTTCTCTGCTCACATCATAATTTTGGAAATTGTGCCAGTGTTCCTGTAAGTTTTCATGTGTGTGTTTGTGTGTGTGTGTGTGCGTGTGTGTGTGTGAGTGAGCCCATGCAGGAGTATGGGTTGTGCACGTTGTACAATATCCGAGAATTAGCAATTTAATCCTAAATGAAAAGGGCAATTGTCTTATCTTTCTTAAATGCTGGATCTGCTTAATTTTGTGCAATCTTGAAGTTTCATGTGTGGTTGAGGATTTATGTGTTTGGGCCAAGATCCAGAGAACTCCTTAAAAATACATCCATTCAGTACATGGAATTCTCATATGGGTCCCTTGAATCGCAGCCTTAGTATTTGATTGTTTTCCTTCTTTGTATGCAAGTTTTTATTGTAAAGATGAAAATGAATGTTTTTTAAAATCAACTTCAAATCTACGGTCACAAATCTGAAATGGAATAATGTATTTGTAGGTTTCATGATGATGAAATTAGATGTTCATCGTGCAATTTGAACCATCAATGTGTGTTTTACCGCTGGGTTGGTGTCAAACCTGGGAGGGCGGGTCCACAAATGCTGTAACATTTGAAACCCACATTCAGTAACAGAAGTTCTAGTTTTATTCCTGAAACCTGGATTTTGAACTTAGAAGAAATGGAGGGCTATGATTTGTAAAATAAATAAATGAATGAATGAACAAATAGTTTGCTAGATTTCTGATCATTCTTCAATATTCAGAATAGAATCCTGTTGTTACATATGTCAAGGAATTCATCAAATTTCAAATTCCAATGAAAATTTATTTCAGCACTAACATATAGCCAATTCACGTCACCTTTCTATGGCTCCAGTTCTATAGACATTTCCCTGGAAGAAAGGTCCAGTTAATGGGACATATTTCTGAGCAGCTGACATGATTCACTAATTGGATTATGTGTTTGTCATGGACAGGGGAGATAACATAGAAACAGAGCGAGTCAGAAGGGGTTTCCCGGGTCATCTAGTCTGACCCCCAGCTCCAGCTGGGTCCGCTCACGACATGTCCACCATGTACATGTCCAGCCTATCCTTGAACACCCTCACCAATGGGGCTTCAGCCATCTCCTGTGGAAGCTCATTCCATACCCTTGGACTGTCAGGAAGCGCTTTCTGGCATCTAACAGCTGATTGCAAACAGAATCAAACACAACCCTGTTCATACCAAGAGTCCTGTGTTGCTAAATACAAATGAAGCTGGAGTGTGCTGACTCCATCTTTAATATCACTCATCTGAAGTTCTGCATGGAACTTGGCCCTCTCTTTTCAGCTGACCAATTGCTCTTCATCCTGATCCAATTCTCCGGCAGTAGAATGAAGCATTACCAAGCCTTAGGTGGGTGTGCTAGATGTTGGCTGACTTGCCCAATCTTTAAGTTCTGGGCAGGATAAAATACTCCTGTCATAGGAGGCAAAATAGATTAAGACCACAAACATATGCATGATGGGATTTGTAGGGCTTTTCTCTGTCTAAACATATGTAGGATTGTGCCTTAAGGCTATGATCTAAAATTCATTATTCAAGAAGTAAGCCCATTGAATACAGTGGTACTTTTGATCAAAAGGCCATATGAATTTATGTGGGAGTAAATCCCATTAAAAACAAGTGGACTGAATTTTGAGGGTAAAACGCTTAGGAGTACCTGTTCTCTTTCTTAGAGTCCTTCCCACATTTAGGCTCACAAGTGTGAACAGAGACCTAAGAAAGAAATTCTGTTAAAGATGTTAGTGTGTCCATTCACATATTGCACCTTTCTTGCTCTAGGGGGCATTTTTTATCACCTGGCATGTTGCTTGGGTGTGGAGCTATTCACTGAGTGGCGGGGAGAGGGGAGGCCTGCTCCACACACAGCCGTACCAAGTGACTGGATCTGCAGCCGCAGGAAGGCTGAGCAACTGCCATGCTCTTGACCTGCAAACGACGACACTGGTGTGCTCTAACAATGACATATCTATGAGCACCACCTAACACCATCAGATTAGGGGAGGTATTCTGCTGCACAGTGCCCTGGGTTCAGGCAACATAGTAGGCGCATCCCCATGTCACGAAAAGCAGACCCTTGTTGATCTGTCATGTCATCCGAATTCATCAGTTTCAGGTATGTTTGGCTTCCCGAAACCATGGAGAGATAAAATGGTTTGTTGTAAGGTTTCTGGGCATCACTGCGGCTTCTTGTGATGTCCTGACCAAAGAGCTCAATTTTACCACCGGTGGTGAAGAAACACCATAGAGTCCAGTGGAGATAGCAAGAATGGAAAGCGGCCACTCCAGGTTTTCGATCACTACTGCTCATAGCTCCCTAGCGACACACACACACACACACACACGCACACCATCTCTCTCATTCCTATTGGCTGAATGATGTATCTTTCACCCTATTTACTCTCTGAAACAGGGAGAAAGGGGGTAAATGGATGGAGGGAGAAGGGGGAAACCATGATAAAATTTAAAGAAATTGGGGGCTGGAGTAATTGGAAGATGGTGGTTTACTTGGGGGAGGAAGGTGAGAACCTGCCTCAAACCTTCAGTGGACCAATTGGGAAGAGGCAGCTGAGGCTGATGGGGATGTGGCCTAGAAGGGTTTTTTTCTTGTGCAGGCTGCTGGCATGCATGCTAAGAGTGGGAGGATGGAACAGAGAGTATGGAAACTGCATTTCCATGGATACCATGTCACTGCCTGATCAGTTAGTCCAGGAAAGAATCTTTGAGCCACGAAAACTGCGCAGTGTTGCTTGCCACAATGTGTGAATCCAGCCAGTAACTCATGATCAAAGTTTGGCTGCATGTTCTCTCTGAACCCTGGCTTATGGTTGAAACATGGATTATGTTGCCTGAATATAGCTAAGAAACCGTGGTGCACAACTCACAGTTCACAATCCAAAAATAAACCATGGGTGCCCTTCAGGAATTGTTTGTCTTTGACAAGCCATGGTTTGTTAGTGCAGCTCAGTCTGGACAACACAATCACCTGGATTGCAACATCAATCCACTATTCAGTGATGACATACTCAACCCCCGACCCTCACAACCCAAGCCTTGAGTTGAGCACAGTTTACTGTGTTGCTTGTACCCAGTCGCTGTGTTGCCATTTCCACCAACCTAGCGCATTCCAGGTTCGAGTTGCTAAGTGAAGCAAACACAAAGTAGCAAGGACTGCAGGATTTAAGGGACATTTCTGTGCTTTCCACACCACAACTGTATTCACTTTGACCCTATTTCAGTGACCCTACTACAGAATCCAAAATGGTGCCTAAAAGCTTTATGGAGTGCCACTGGGAAAATTGGCCATGGCTATGCTTTTAGAAGTGTGGCTAAACCTTGGAAGTAAGTCCCACTGGCACTAGTTCCTGCATCAGTATGTACACATGTGATACGCCCTTTTGAAAACAGCAGGACAAGTCCCTTGCCTGTCTGGTGGTGAGTATTTTGCTCTGAATGAGACTTGGATACAGTTAATTGTAGCTGGACTGGGGCCATGATAATGACTCACAAACAAACAAGGACATCCCAGTGGATTCTCTATTGGCCAGTATGGCGTCATAGACCATCTCAGCCACAGGACCCAGGTTACTGCCACTGGATGTGACAGTTTCTTGTTTCTCCAGGGAATCACACGAGAAAGGTTGGCTCACAGAACCCCCTCCTCCTGCTTTGGAGTGGCTTTTTATTTTGAGGCAGGTGGGACTTGTGAATCAATTAAATTCAGCCCAATTTGCAGTGTGTATCAAAGGTTCACGGGTCTGTACCCTTTTCCTTTTCTTTTAGGGTCTGGGTACTTCAGTAAATTTTGCATTTTAAAATAAGCAAAAACGCCTCCAGTTGTGTATAGCAAATGTGACTTTTTATTACAAGAATGCGTATTTAACATAAAAACAAGCAAACAAACGTTTCTTTGTACTCAGTGAAATGTCTAATAAAGTCCCAATATCCATCATCTTGTTTTGATGATTTGTTCCAGTTTTGAGGTTCAACGAGGTCCCCAGATAAGATGGCTTCATACACAGCACTCTTCATTTCACTGCACTGAAAATGTACTTTCTGTAGTTAGCAGCATGAATGGAAAGGACACTTTCTAAACTGAAGAGGCTGCTGCCTACACAGGATGTTTTTCCACCAGAGGTCATGCCTGCTGGACTACAATATCCACTTTCACTGGGTGCAGAGTGGCATTGGTGGAAGCAATGATATTAATGCCAGTACAGTATATCTTCAAATTACGAAGAAACACAAGGGAAAATAGCATCTCCTACCTCCAAAGGAACATCCGCTGCCTGCTACCCTTCCCTGGCCCAAAGGCAAACATCTGCTGATCACGGTCCAGGATGGAGAAGCCCATAGGTGTGCAAGAGCAGAAAGGAGGTGGACCATCTCCTTGAGAAGGGTTCTCATGGGGGCCTACGGGGTCTTCTGGCTTGTTATGTCATCTCAACCCAGCCGGAGTTGTTAGCAAACCACATTGCTGGGTTCGGGGCACCCAAAAAGCCCCTTCCGGCTCACATGCCTCCATGATTTCTAGCAACATTTGAAGCCAGTCCTAGAAAGGTAAAGAAAGGAAATGCCCTAGGGGAGAATGTATGCAAAGAAGACTATCTTAACTCTGTGGAGAATCTGGAAAAAGCCGCAGTAAAGTGGTGGGTTAAAAGCCCCATTTAAAGAATCTCCAGACAACTAACTGTGCAGGGATAAATTAGTTAGTACCTGTGGCATGAATTACACACACCTTTTCTGCCACCCTCCCCTGAGCTGGGCTGAGGTAGGGGATAAGGTAGGGGAAAGCTCAGGGGGACACTGCATGTGGTGCTTTCGGAGTGGAAGCGAGAGGCCTCTGGGGCAGGGGGAGCTGCTGATCCACTCCTGGGCAACAGGGGAGGAGACCTGCTCAGGGGCCTCCGCTGCAGGCGGGGAGTGATCTGCTGGATGGAGCTGCTTCTGCTCTCCAGCTGATCACCTGGCTCCTGCCCCGAAGAAGGCCTCTGGGGCAGGATGCAGGCGGACCCAGGGTGGGCCGGCGAGGGCGTTAATGGCCATTCTTATTTATGTATTCTTATTTATTTAAAGCTTTTATAAACTGTCCCTATACTAGTGACTCAGAACAGTTTACAACAAACAACAAGTAAAATAGAAATTAGAAATAGCACAGCATGCAGTATTAAGCACATTAAAACCAATTAGACATTTAAATAATGGGAGAAGAAAAAGGTTTGTGCCAGGCGCCAAAAAGAAAGCAGTGTTGGCGCCAGGGGAGCCTCTCTGGGGAGCGTATTCCATGCTCTTGTACCAGGAATCCAGGTTTGGATGGGACAACAGGCTTTCCCAGTAAGCAGAAACACAGAGCAAAGCCTTGGCTCGTGTCGTGGTTTTGAGGACTTTCAGGTGCCACACTGAAATTGCCCTGACTAGATTTAGATGACATGACAGACGATGATGGAAAACCCCTGTGTCTTGCGGTGTCCTATGAACCGAACCAGAGTCCCCTTGCCGATCTCATCCCGACGAGAGGAGGCAAGAGAGAAATCCTGTGGTCAGATATTTCCTTAGCCATTGCTAAGCCCATCTATTTAGAGCAATTAACCCATAATTTCCCTTAAAAAAAGGATTGCTCATCAAGATCATGAAAATAACCTTATAAGGGCTTTGAGGCCTTCTTTTTTATTTTATTTTATTTTATTTTTTCTAACTGAAATAACTGAAAGCCAAAGCAAATACGTTTGCACAAGTTACTAACACCATCTTACATTCTCCTCTGCAACATGCTGTCCACATCTCCACCACCAACACTGCACCACACACACACACACACACACACACAGTGCTTTATAGGTCATTGCACAATGTCTAATTGAATTGTTCTCCTCGCTCGCTTTTGTCAAAGTGATGAGCTGCCTCATCCCCTCCCATTCCTGTTCTTGCGTTCATGTTTTCAGATTGTGCCTTAAAAATGGTTCTCTTATGAATGACGAGAGGTGGCAATTTGCTTGCGGCATGGATTCAAGCAATCTCAATGCAAATTAGCCTGAGTAGCAAAAGGTGAAGGCAAGCTAATAAAATGGTAGGACTCCCCCCACCCCGCCACCCCATGTATGGCACAAGGACTAATGGTGCCGCATACCAATGAAGGTCCTGAATTTTGATGACACTGTTCTGTTGCAACTAAATTAATTAAAACCTAGTTTTATAGCTCTCTCTGGGGGTTAAGGAGGAAATGGATCATTGTTGAAATTCATAAATTCCTAAGCAGTCAGCTCAATGAGGGATGAAATAATATCAAAGCACTGAATCTTCCTGCAGGGTGCTTTGCCATCCCTGCCCAGGAAAAAGCCTTGGGAAAAAGCAAAATTGGACATGAGGCCAGAAGCTCTCTTAGAATGATGGATATCATTGCTCCATCCAGCTCACAACTGTACCCTCCAGATGTCTGGGATGTTTGCACCCAGGAAAAGGCAGATGCTTGGATTATGTACTTGAAGAAAGGGAGCTTTTTTTTTTTTTTTAGTTCTTTCTTTCTTTTAGCTCTTAGCAATGTGGTTGGTGTATTTGCCAAGCAGTCCAGTGCATGGAGAAGCCAACTTCCAGGCTAGAAAAAAAAAAGGATCAAAACAACCTTGGTTTCCAATCCAATATATTTATTGAAGTATCAAATGTAGAAAAGCGAGAAACAGCCAGTTGCTTTACAAAATAAAATGAAACATGAAACTAGCTTACTCAGAGCGATCAAGAACCAAAGTAATTGACCAAAGTTTCCATCAGCTGCAGCCAGCAAGGTCAGGGCTGCTAGGAGCTGTAGTCCAAAAGATCTGGATGGGTTCAGGGGGGCTGCAGGAGTTCTCTGGGGTGTCAGGCAAGGAGATTTTCCAGAAGTACCAGGAGATGCCCTGGAATGAACCTGGCGCCTCATTCATGCCAAGCTGATACTCTGCTCCTGAGCTACAGGTCCTATCCCAAAGGGGAGCACTGAGAGGTGGTGCATCATCCCACAGCTCCCAGTATGGCCCAGCCGGCATGGGAACTGTAGTCCCTGTTTTCTTTCTAAACTTGCATAGGATTGCTCTCTGAAAGATATAACTAACAAGCTGTCCACAGCAGAGTTGATGTTGATCGACCCATGGCAAACTGGGAAAGCAGGTTTGGGTCACTCTGTGGCAGATATATGATTTTATTTCACAAGCATCTTGTTGTAGACTCATTGCTCCACTGGATGCCCGTCTACTTCAAATAAAAGTGTTAGAGAAACCTGTTCTGTGTCTTTCCTTTCCTGCCTCATGTTTGTCAACTATTGCAGGTCGTGCTCAACTGTCCAGACTTTGTCATCCAGATATGACTGAAATCTTCTGCTTAGGGTGTTGCATTATTCTCTTCCAGACTGGAGTGAAATATGCAAGAATTACATATTTTCTCACATTTAGAACTCTTTGATGGCCAGTGAAACCTCAATGCATCAGCCGTACACTTGAAGCAATCGGGAACCTTCAGCAGCTGTGTTTTGTGTAAACATGTGTGCTGATTATCTGCTCCTAATTGTAACCCCCCCCCCCACCCACAAGTCTTCAGGGATCTCATATACTTTTAAAAAAGCAACTCCACATGGAGAAACATTTATAATGTCAAAGCATTCAGCATGCCTGACCTTTCAGTCTTTTGTTAATGCTGAATTCCTTCTAAAATGGAATTCATGTTAAATTTGAGGGCTTGGCTATTAAGAAACAAAGCACGGGGGCAGTTTTTCCAACTCTACACCAAATTGATAGGATCAAAAGTTTATATGTATTTTATATGTATGTATTTGTATGTGTATTTATTTATGATGTTGGAAGCCGTCCCAAGGCTTATGCGAATGGGACAGCATACAAAAATTTCTAAATAAATAAATAAATAAAAGTTCCAAGAAATGCTTGCACTGTCATGCGTGAAAAGTATCAGTCAGTCATACAATAGTAATGAATTGCCCAAACCCATGATTCTGTGTGACTGTAAGAAAATATAAACATGCATAAATTGTGTACTCCTGCAGTCAGTATACAAAAATTGTGTTGGCTTCATTTAGCATGCTGCATCTCACTTTTTTTGTTCCAAGCAGTTTTTGTTAGGGAATATAGAGATGTTTTGCTTGATAAGGACTGCTTGGAAATGCACGGAAAATCACAGGAATCTGTGCAGAAGCTTTTATGTTTAGCAATGCCAGCAGCACCAACATTTCTGAGCATAAGAAAGAAGGGACAGGTGGCAGTTGAGTGATATTTTTTTCTTCAATGTTCCAGGCTACTGAATATCCCTCTATAAGTACCTGAATGGCTGTCACAAAGAGGAAGGTCAAGATCTCTTCTTGCTGATGCCAGAGTGCAGGACATGGAATAATCAATTCAAGTTGTGACAACCCAGGTTCAGGCTAAATATCAGGAAAAGCTTCCTCACTGTCAGAGCAATACGACAGTGGAACCAGCTGCCCAGAGAGGTGGTGGGCTCTCCCACACTAGAGACATTCAAGAAGAAACTGGACAGCCATCTGAATGTGATGGTGTAAAGTGGTGTCCTGCAACAGTAGGGGGTTGGACTTGATGGCTTTCATGTCCCCTTCCAACTCTACTAATCTATGAGTCTGTGATAGCACACATGGAAACAGACCTGATATCAGAAAAGGGTCCAGGTCCCTATATGAGGGAAACTGCCTATATACACGTACAGTGCAAACTTGAATCCCAGGTCCAAAAGCAACCTCTGGTCATGTTCAGGTCCCAGTCCAGCCCTTTGGTATTCCTCAGATAGTCCTTCTGCCATCCCTGGAACCAAGCCCTTTCCCTGAGCACTTGTCTGTTGCTGTTTTCCTGGCTTTTGTGTACTTTCTCTCAGTCTAAGAGGTTGAAATGCCTCTTAAGGCTTAGTGAGTGGCAGTAGCAGATTTACACTAAATTGGGGTGCTATTTTGGCCTTACCCCTTTAGCCTCTGGCCCTGCCAGTGCTGGAATACAGCTCCTGAGAGTTTCTCCAAAACTGAATTCAGCCCTCGGCTGAAAGATGTTGTGCAGCTCTACTGTCTGAAATTCTAAATGTAGATAGATAAATATCCATTGTCTTGATCTGGCAAAATGAATCTGGAGGTGGAATTCTTCAGAGAGGTACCCACCTAAGAGCCATGAATAATAATTTACTACCCATTTCTTGACACTCCATAAAATAAGACAATGAAGTGTGGAACGGAGTTAGGCTTCTCCCTAAATGGAATATTTTTTCCCACTCTCAGTTCCATTTTATTTCTATCCAGGCATGTTGCAAATGCTTTGCTTGCCAGAAGCAACATGAAGGAGACCCGCTGTGATTTGTTTATACCTAAGAAAGAAATCACAGAGTAATTCTCATTCTGGAAGGAGTAAGCACTCACAGCTGAGCGCACACCTGCAACCGTATTCCACAATGCGCACGTCACCTTGACGAAGAAGCTGTGTGTCTCACGCAGCTACTTCTTTTCAGCCGTTCCACATCTTGCTGACAGCTTGTGGGTGTACCTGTTGCATTTCATGCCTGGAAGTTAGGGGTATTCAGTTATACCGCCTCATCTTCTGAACTCTGCTAGGAGAAATAGCATATTTAGTGCAGAACCAGGAGTACCTCTGGAGGCCCATATATTGACCCACAAGGCCTCCATGCCCTTCTTGCTTGGCCACAGTAGGCTCTGTTCTAAGTTTAGAAAAGACACAAGATTCTCTACAATCAAAATGGAGAACTATGTGACAGGAGACAACAAGTTAGGTTACATCAACTGGAAGATGTGGGAAGCTAATTGCTAGAGCAGGTGTGAAGGTAGTGTCAGCCACAACTGTCTGAGAGCCTGCCAGGTGGGAATCCTAAGTAGGAAGAGGCATTGACAGTGGCGAAGGAAGGAAAAATGAAGGAAATGCTTGAGGCAGTTTTTAAATTAAGCGAACAGCCTGGAAGATGAGAGAATAGAATTGTCTGGGGTCCAAATATTCCCTGGTGGATCAAATTCATCCCCTGTGTAACCATTTCATAAGAAGATTGACCCATCTCCAGGTATCCTTACACTTGTCCTGGATCTCACACTCAGGAAGCTCACACACTCAAATCTGATGGTTCAAGTCCCCCCATCAGCACCATGCCAGAAAAGGAGCAACTTTGTTTACTGAATGCTATGAAAGAGAAGTCTAGAAGTACAGCAAAGAAAGTAACAGGCCTGGTTGGGACATGGCCAGGCCAGGCCTGAGCTTTGGTCCACCTAATCTAAATTTAGGCAGCCCTCCACAGGCTCCTCAACAGGAAGCGGAGTCTATAATCATAAACTATAGGAGAGTAGTTTATACTTATACCCTACCAGGGCTTCCATCCTTTCAGCCTCCGGGTGTTAGGTATATGCAATATTGACTGCATTAACATCGCATGGTTGTCCACTGACCTGAGTGGGAGAGAAGAAGCTCATGCCATAGACAAAATGGGACCAGTCCTCTGTGTTTGAGCTGTGTCCTACCTGTCCCTTTGCTTCTCTCACTCACCTGGAAAGGCCACTTGCCATTTCACTCTCTCTCTCCCATCGTGAAAGAAGAAGCATGTGCTTCTCGATCCTTCTCTTTAAGCTAACCAGATAACAATGAAGCAAGAAATCCTTTGAAGATACAAACACCCCTCCTTCCTGCGAGTCACATATGGATTCTAAGCAAATAAACCTTTCACCTTTGCTTTAAAGCCCTCTCAGTGTGGATTGTAACAGATCTGGGTGCAAGGAACACTCTTATCCACCAAATCCACCATTTAATGCTTACCTCTGCTGAACCTCATATAACCAGATACACAACAGATCCCAAGCTGGAGTTTCTATCAAAATGGGCAGAGCCAAAATGCCAGTATATTTGAGCTTAACATTCTCCCTGCCCTTTGACAAGGTTTTCCAGCCTTTTCAAATGTAGGAAAAAACACACAAAAGCTGGAAGACCACCCAGCCCTAGGGTAACTTTGGCCCTTTCAGGCCACCAAAATTCAGTGGCAAACTACCACGTGTTTTGCCAGTGCCCCCACTGCCAAGGCAGAACATTTGGTAGCAGAAGGCGCGGGGGGGGGGGAGGCCCTGTGGCCCTGCAGCCCTGCAGGCAGACTGTGTTTGTCCCCTGAACTAGACCTATATCCTGCACTTCCTTAGCCAGGTAGGTATGGCCTGCATGGGACACTGAGTGGAATCATATCCAAACACGGCCAAGTCTCCATCTTCCGCATCTTGTACTCACAAATGATTCACTGGGCCCATTCAGTAAGCCTATCAAGCTGCAATGTCGTTTACACACTTGTTGAAGTTGCTTTCTAAATTAACTCACTACTATTTGATCATGCGTATCTCCAAAGCAGCATGTGTGGGTCTCTGGCTGTAATTAAATGCAATTAACGTAATTACATGGGGCTAAGCTCTGTCTGATGCTCCAGATGCTCGCCCAGTTTGGTGCTTCCTGATACTAGTAACAAAATACTGCTCCTTTCACACAGTTCTAGAGGGACCCATTGAGATGATCAAAGCTCACCCGCCCACTATTTAGATGCTCCGGCATGTCTCTTTAAAGTGATGACAGCATCCTATCTCTTCCCAAGGTCAGAAATACAGTTACAGAGGGAGACCCATTTGAAGTTTCTTACCAAGGCAAGGGAACAGGGAGGCAGTGAGACTGACTAGGCAGAAAAGCTTAGCTCCTCAAGAAGCAATGGGGAAATGGCTAACAAATGGAGGAAACTGGCCAATTCTGGCTGAAGAATTAGAGAGGAAATCAGACTACCATCTGTCTCCCCAAAATGAGGATAATAACCAATATTTCTTACTGAAATGGGATTTTTATACTTTAATATGTCTGCAAACTGGCTTGAGAATAGGTTCAGGAAAGACGACCTCAATATATGCCAACTGCAGGCATGCATTCCTACAGACTCTGAAAGCCAGTGTGGTGATTAGAGTACTGGACTGGGACTTGGGAGATCTAGGTTCTAATTTCCGTTCTGACTTAAAACTTGCTTGCTGACTTTTGGCCAGTCATTGCCTCTCAGCTTATCCTTCCTCGCAGCATCGAGACAATGAAATGGAGTGTGGTGCAGTGGTCAAAAGCACAGGACTGGGACTCAGGAGATCTAGGTTCTAGTCCCCACTCAGCAACTGGGAGACTTTGGGCGAGACACAGCCTGTCAGCCCAGCCTACCTCACAGGGTTGTTGTGGTGGGAATAGAACTGAGAGCAGCAGCAGGAAAATGATGTAAACTGCCATGAGTTCTTTTTTAAAAAAAGGATGGGATATAAATCTAATAAATAAATAAGTAGAGGATTGGATACACCAGCTTGGTCTTCTTTGAGGAAAATATGGTAAAAAAAATAATGGCCCACCAGGATCCTGTCCCCTCCTGCTTATAATTTTATGTCTGAAATTTTTACCATTTATTTATTAATTAGCTGGCAGGCTGCGAAGCAAGTGCTGCCCACCTGTGCCATCTTTATCTGGAGACTGAAGAACTATTTTGTGCTTTGGAGTTCAGGTCTACCTCTACCTGGTGCTCAACTATGTGGGCAAGTTCTTCTAATCTCAGTGGTTTGCCTTCTGGGAAATAAGTGTTTTGTGACTGGCCATGCCCACCATGGCAGCCATTTGAGAAATTGGCAAGTCCCCATTGCAGCCATTTTCTGAGAGTGCCCACAACACCCCTGCAAAGTTCCAAAGGCCGGCTACTGATCCCCAGAGGCCAGGGACTCGGAATGGGTCTGGTCCAGGCTGCAGCCGGTGGTGAAGGTCTTTTGCATCACCTGTGACCTAGAGCAAAAGCTGCTGAGGATCTTGTAAGACCAGCTAGAGTCACCCCACCCCAGTGCAAGAAATCCAGGTCTCTTTGGGGACTGCAGATGCCACCTGGAGCAATTCAAGTTGCTGGTGATGACCTTATAAAGCCCTAAACGGCTTGGTTCCTGGATACCTGAGGGAGTGTCTCCTTCCATATGTGTCTGCCCACCCCCTAAGATCTGGGGCAGAGGCCCTTCTCCAGGAGCCCTCCTTGAAGGAGATTAGGAGGGTGACTACCAGGAGAAAGGCCTTCTCTGTGGTGGCAACTCGATTGTGGAATATGCTCCCCAGAGGGGTTTGCCTGGTGCCAATGCTTTTCTATTTTCGGCACCAGGTGAAAACCTTTTTATTTTCCCATAATTTTAATTGTTAATTGGTCTAAATTGTGGTTTTTATATTTATCACTGGATGCCATACCATTTTTATCTTATTTTATTTGTGCTTGTTGTAAACCGTCCCGAGACGCCAGTAATGGGACGGTATATAAAAGCTTTAAATAAATGAATCAATAAATACATTTGGACCTGGGGCCTTTGGCATGCAAAACACATTTTCTCTTCCTAAGTACTGCCCCATCCTTCACCATAGTTATACCACATGGTAAATTTTGCTTGGCTACACACATGCATATATACATCTATAACATATGCATATATATAATTTATTGTAAATATAATATAATATAATAAATATAAATAAACTGGCAAAGTTCTAGGGGTACCACCTCTCTTTCTCTTTTATCCAGCCCTGCTCCTGGGACTTTAACGGCACGGTGACACACAGAAATGTAGCAGACAATGCCGCTTCCTGCCCCTTGTCTCCATGCCAGGAGAAGATGGAAGTGCTACAATTTTATGCCTTCAGTCTCCAGTTGAAGGCACAGGAGCCAGACAGGGTTGTTGTTCATAAAAAGGCCAACTGTGCTTGGTTCTCTTCCCACTTATCTGCCCAGCAGACAAACAATTGGCTGGCCTATTTTGCATATTGCAGTAATAAAAACACGCATAACAAACAAGGCTGTAACATGATCACAGCTACTGCAATTAAAGGCCTTTGAAAGCATTCCGGCTGTAGTTTACAGTCACCTGCACTGCATTCAGACTTATACCATAAATGTATTTCCCACAAATGAGTTTTTATAAATGGCAAAAGGTACGTGTCTACCTTTGCAAGCAGAGCAAGCCCAAAAGGGCTGGAATCGGCTGTGCAGTTTCCATGGTTGTTTTCCTTCACTTCTCCAGCTGCTGCCAAACAATTTGCAGTTCAGGAAAGGGTAATGGAGCCATAAACAAAGCACAGATGCTGCCGTGACTTTCTTTATTGCGCCGCATTACAGAAATGGTTGTCTGGATATTGCTGTGGCTGAGGCGGTGGGTGGCAGAGACCAGTCAAAAGTCATAGGGAAATATTAATCAATTCTCGTCCAGAGCATTCCTGGAAGGCTGCAGTGCAGGGATGCAGACAGAGCATCTCAACACCTGGGAGACACTGGGGTTGCCCCAGCAGAGGCAAGGACCCCTTTCTGGCAAAAAAAAATTGGCATTCATTAGCCAGCCCAAAACCACTACTGAGGTCATTCACACCACTGCAGCTGGCATGGGTCTCCCATCCATCATGAGAAAATTTGGCATTTGAGCCCTAAGCAGACAATTGTAGAAATGGAAATGGAAAGTGTCTTGAAGAAGTTTCTAATGAGCTTCACAACCAGAGAAGAAACCAGAAAATGTCAGAGACAATTGCAAGCTGGGGGTACCTTTTGCAAAAGCTAATCCACTGGTGTCTGGCCATGTCCTTATTTTCTGTATCTCATTGCCTGCCTCATGGATCAGGAATGATAGCCCATGAGCCACACAAAGCCAGTGCAGACTCCAGGTTGCCAGGCCTCATATACTGCAATAGTCTCATCATTATAACAATTGTGGAATATTACCAGCACCGTTAGTTCATTGCAAAGGTTTAGGCATTTCTGTGCCTGGGTCCATAGCATCTTAGCTTGAAGGCACAAGGTCTGGAGCAGCAGAACCAAAACTGATACTGACTGCCTCAAGCAAGACTACAACAAACCCAGCTCCTCAGTCCCCAAGTACTCTTGGTCCCTTGGGAACAACTGGCCAAGGATCCTACCAGGTTCTCTTGTGTTGAGCTTCTATGCAGTTCCCTGGGCTGTTAAATTATTAACATGACCAATAATATGGCCTCCATTCCTTCATCCCCAAAGCACACAGACAGGATTTTGATAACAAAACAAACAGGGTAAATGATTTAGTAGGGACTGAGAAACAAGTACAGAATGGGAAAAGGGTTGGTCAGATGCAGGGCACAAAGCAATAAGCAGTTTACAGTGGCAATTCAGTGGTAAATGACAAATAAAGGAGAAAATGCTGTCTGGTTGGCACAGCCTGGAACTTAATTGCCTATCTGATGGCCCATGATTTCCATTTCCATCTCCTGGTGTCTGTCATGACTTCATCCTCATTTCGGAAAACCCTCACATGGCCAGATACCAATGGATTAGCTTTTGCAAAATGTGCTCCCAGCTTGCAATTGTCTCTGACATTTTCTGGTTTCTTTTCTGGCTGTGCAGCTCATCAGAAACTTCTTCATGTCTCTTTCCATTTCCACGTCTACAATTGTCTGCTTGGGGCTCAAATTCCAACTTCTCTGAGGCCACGTCCAGTTCTTCCATTCCCTGAGACAATTGCTCTTAGCATTGGCACCAAGTAAGACCCTTGACTTCTTTTCCAGCGGAATATTTTTCCTTCCCTCTTTTCCCTCTTTGCCTGGGTGAAGATTCCATGAGAATCTCTTGGCTTCTGTCTGCTGACTCTCCAGTCATCTGAGATGGATGCTAGAAGTTTCTTCATTGTTTAGACATCTGGGCAGTCCACTCTTCACTGGTTTGCAAGTGGAGGTCCTTGGCCTTCGGCTGACCTCTGCCAGGGCATGTGCATTGCAACACCAGCCTCCAGATGGCCCAGCCTTTCACATGCATGGTGAAGCTTTTGGTAACGGAGGAGCAGTAGCAGCAGGAGCGTCTGGCCTCTTTCCTTATGGAGGTAAAAGAGGCAAACAGACTCTGTATTCTATCCAACGGCTCAATAAAATATAGATCTATTCTGGCCAAATAATATTCCAGCCAATCTACTTGTGGCATTGACAGGATCAATTAAAGCAGAGGATCTTCATGGTGATTAGATTAGCAAGGACTTCCAGTTCTCAACTCGGATTCTCAAACCAGCAGCAAAACCACTAGTGTTAAAATTTCAAAAATCTTTACAAAACGGGGGTGACACCAGGAATGCAAAAGTGTGGAAGAAACATCAGCTTAATTATTTAGGGGAAATGAGTGTGGAAATCATGTCAGTCTCAGGAGGGGGATAGTTAGAGAAAGAATCACAGCTAATTCTTATTACAACCTTGCATTGCAATGTGGAAGCACTGACACTGCATGCAGTCACTTCAGACTAAGACCCCAGAAAGAGCTTTTCCCCATTAAATGATTCAGCAACACTTGAGGTGGCAGAGAAATCCACAGTGGATTCAAATGAGCTTGGATTGCTTTGAATCCAACCTGTGGACAGCACAGCAAACTGGCTTCTTCCAAGTGATGTGGATTCTGAGGACTTGTGGGCCATTGTTTGGAGGTGGATCTGTGCAGGTCTCACTTACACAAATGCACATTTGCACATGTAAGCAGGACAGCCAGTGTGAGGTGGTTAAGAGTGTGGGACTGGGACAGTCAACCTGGGTTCTAGTCCCCACTCAGCCATGGAGGGTAACCTTGGGCCAGTCACAGGCTCTCAGCCCAACCTATCTCACAGGGTTGTTGTTGTGGGGATATGATTGAGAGCAGCAGAAGGAGAATGATGTAAGTCTCCTTGAATTCTTTAAAAAAGAAAAAGACAGGATATAAATCTAATTAATTCGTTAAATGCATTAAAATTGGTTCATGCCTTAAAAATACCAGTCCTGTCAGTCTTGGATGATAGAAAGAAAGCACTTGCCAAACTGTGAAACAGAGACAGAACAAATTTTAGCAAAATCTGTGCATTCGCAAGATTCCAGAATATTTGACATATTGATCATGGCTGCAGCTTAATTAAAATAAATGGGACCCAAACAATTGAGATACTTGCCTGATGTGATCTTGAAGTTCTGCTAGATTAGCCTTCCCCAACCTGGTGGCCTTCAGAGACATTTGGACTGCAACTCCCAGAACTCCCAGTCAGCAGGACCATTGACTATGAATTCTGGGTGTTGCAATCCAAATGAGGCACATGGCAAGCACATGGCTGGGGAAGGCTGCATTAGACCAATGTTGCATTAGACCAATGTTGCATTATACGTACGTACGTGTGTGTGTGTGTGTGTAAGGGAGGCCTCCTAAATAATTAGCATACTGATACTTTCTAATGGAGAAGTTTGCAAATTTTCTCATGGTTATACAGTCCAATACTTGTTCATAGGCCATTGTCCTCTGCATATCCATGTATCTGCAAAATTACTACCTTGTTATAAAGCCGCACAACCAGATTTTACCCTTCAAGCTCCTGCTGCCTGTCTTTACTCACACAGAGACATAACTTTTGTGTATACATGTGTAACAAACAATGCGGTCCTATGGGACCTGTAATCTGAGGTGTGATGCACAACAGTGTGCTCTTACAAACAGGAAACTGGTTCCAAGATGGAGAAATGAGCAGCATTGATTCTTACAGTGGTTTGGTCTCTGAACATACACGTAAATACTTGTTAGAGAAGCAAGCAAGCACAAGGTGCAGTGCTGAGAAAGAAGACACGAAGGAGCAGTTGCAGCTGGCGCAATGGAAGCAAGATGCACTGAGAAAGGGGACTCATTATCTTACTTGACAAGAGCCCTCAACAACCAGAAGCCGGAATTGCTTGGATTTCGCAGCTTTAATTCCTCATTTATTTATTTTTAATGAGGCAGTAGCCTCATGCTTGAACACAAAATTATTGAGAAACAGACAAAAGGATAGTTTCAATCATTATGTCCTTGCAGCAGTGATAGGGAGAATAAATGGAGGTCAAGCTGTTATTATGAATGCTGGAGCCCACTCAGTTCTGTGCAAAAGAGATTCAACTGGGGATCCGTGCCCACGGACCTTCCTCATAGTGCTCCCATTACAATTCAGAGGCTGTGCTTTTCAATACTTCAAGACTTTTTGGTAGCCACTTCCCAATATCTCCAACTCACTTCTTGACAAGCTGTCTTGGAGACAAAGCTGACAACTCTCAGAGTTTACAAAGTCCCTGCAACCTGGCACTTTATTTGTGTTAGTGTATTATTTATGAGTGTACAAAGCAAACACAGCCCTCGGGTGGTTCAGTTGGAAAGTGTCTACACGGACTCACAAGCCCCTCTGGCCTTGGGATGGGCAGCGGAGCCTAAGAGAGAACTAGGAAAGAGTCACAAGGAATGATATTAAACCCTA
The DNA here is from genome assembly GCF_004798865.1 of Varanus komodoensis. NCBI lineage: Eukaryota > Metazoa > Chordata > Lepidosauria > Squamata > Varanidae > Varanus > Varanus komodoensis. The sequence continues at coordinate 153,391 of NW_025336087.1, read as the reverse complement.
ATTGCTGTCTCAGAGCTGAGACACCAGCACAAGGGATGCAAAAATGGCCCCAGTGCCAAGGCAGCAGGAGGGTTCAAGAACACTGGGAACAAAGAGCTGGATGGCCCAGAGGCGGGACTCAGGTTGGGTCAAAACAATGGGAAGAGCACACGTATTTTCAGGACAGAGGTTTTGATCTATGCTACACCTATTTTTGCTGTCTGGTAGGTGGGGATGCTTCAAGGTTGGACCATTTTCCCCCCAATAGGGGGCTTTGATTGGTCCGTTCAAAGGTACCCTTCTGGATGGATGGTGGCAGGGCAATCTGGCAAGCATTGGTACGCTTCTACCATTATGGGGAATGACTACTTTTCTTCTATAGAGGAAGAAGCACATGTATTCTCTGGTTTCTACATCTCTGAGGTGGCCTTCCAGAACCTTAGCAATATTCCTGGCAACTTTTCAGGCTCTGCTTGAACCAAGGTGTCAGAGGTGCCAATCAATCCATGTTATGTAATAAAAATGTCAGAGAACATTTGAAGCCCCTCTGCAGCTGAGCTGATCGTGGCCTTGTCTCTTCTTCCATGGAAGACTATTGGCTTCTCCAGAGGATTTCTGTATATTCACTTTGGCAGGCTGCTGATGACGGCAGTAGAGATGCTTCCTAGTTCGCTGGAGATAATATAATTTGGATTTGCATATGGAGTAGTCAGAAACATAAGAAGAGGAGAAGATCCATTTAGACTAAGATACTTCTAATTCCTATCAAAACTGAATAGATGCTACAGATAGGAAAAAGTGCACTGGTTGATATTTGTCTAGGAGGAACTCTGCACATTTGAGAGGACTTGCTAAGAACCGAGATGTGTATAATGAAGTGAGATTCAAAATACAGCTATAAACTGCAACATGGAAAAAACAAAACCAAAGCAGGATGGATTATGGAAGATTTCAATTAAATCGTAATGTGAACACAAGTCAGTGTGACAGTTGTGGCACAGCAATTCTTTTGCCATTTTGAGCATGAATTTCCAAGGCCCAAGAAGCAATAGCACAGTTACAGGGCAGGTCTATCAGATGTAAGCCCCAATGAGTTCAATGGAACTTACTCATACGTAACTGGGTCTACCCCCTGGGAGTATGCCTCATTGCACTTAATGGGACTTACCTGGGAACAGACATGTTTAGGACTGCACACTTCCTCTAGCTGGATCATTTTCAGATGGCTATCTTTCACCTGACACCTTTGGACACAGGCAGCATGATCTTAAATATGTTTGCTCAGAAGTAAGTCCCAGTGAGTTCAAGAGGATAGGATTTCCTTCTCATGAATCCTCCACTGGGGCTTTTCCCCTTTATATTGAAATCATAGTCCTTTTTTCTATTTTCTGTCACCATTTAATGAGCTCTATTCAGCTCGGGTAAATTTAAATAAAATGTTCTGAGTACAGAACAGAGGAAACTGTTTCCCTTGATCTTCTGTCTAATTTAATCACCTAAATGATTAGTGCATTTTCATGGACAGAACACAAGTCCTTATATTTCAGTGAGTCCATTCCATCTGTTGAATAATTTTTTTAAAAAATTAAAAATAAAAAAAGAATGCACTGCAGGCAAATGAAAATGTTTTGGTGTTTAGGACCTGAGATCCAATCACTGATGGTACTAATTTCACAGGTGTTGTGTTTAGCAGCATTGATGTTTCTGAAGAATTTAAGAAATGTGGACAGCTACTGCAACAATAATTCTCTTGGCCAAATATATCCTCAGAAGAGCCAGGATGGTTGCAGGAATGAACAGGTACATATTGTACCAATACGAAGTGGAGGGATACATATATTGGATTGGATCCAGACCTAGAGATAAGGAAGTTACCTTCACTGATTTGACTTTAGCAAAATGTGAATCCAGCCCACTGGAGTCTCCTCCTCCTTCTCTTTGATATCTCCCTTTTAGCAGAATTAGAATTTGGAGCCATCACTGTTAGTGGAAACAGACTGAGAGCACAAATCTGCTTTGCTATGGAGTTGCATTTGACCTTGACATTTAACTTTAAAAGGGCTTAACAAACTTAATCATTTCAAAAGAACTTTCCCCCTTCTTTCTCTTTCTCAAAAATGCAATGTTAATGCACTGAGTAGTCTTAAAAAGATTGTAATGTGTGTCTTGTTTATTGGGCATTTTCAAGTTGCTGCCTTAATAAAACTAAAGTCCTTCACTTTACCTGCTGTTTTCATTTTTGATGCGGAAGCTAGAGGGATGTTGTAAGCCACCTTGCAAGGGCTGTGTTCCCAAAGGATCCGCTAGATGACCATGGCCTGAAGCAGCTCTTCCCAACTGCATGCCTGCCAGATGCAATCCACTGCATCTTCCATTATGGATGTGCTGCTGGGGTAGTTGGAGTTGTAATGCAACGTATCCGGAACCTGGGCAGCAGGCTGAGAGCAGCTGCCTAGAGCTTATGCTTACATTCGAAAGGAATGCCCACTGTGCCAGAGCTGGGGCGTTTCTGTCAGCCTGGGGTGGGGGGATATTCAGTTTTTGAGAAGCAGTCAGAAGCCATGTTCCCATCTTGGATGAAGATAAAGGAAGTGGGAGCAAAGGCCTAATGGGTGTGGTGAAAATACCAAAAGGCTATTTTATCTGCAGGCTCTTTCTGTCAGTGGCTAAGACTTAGGACGGGCATTTCCACCTTTTAGAATGGGGGGAGCGCATAAAAGCCACGAAAGATGAGCGGTGGTAGGAGCAGCTGAAGGGGTGCCTTTGACCCCCCAGTCTGAAACAATCTCCTGACTGTAAGGACTGGCACTTGGGTCAGTCTTGCAAATTATGGAGGTGACAAAAGAGGCACCTCATGGCTTGAGGGGGAGAGACTCTATGACTTTAACACTTAGTATCATACTTCATCTGTTATGCTTAAAAAAACAGATGCAAGGAGTTTAAATATTTTCAATAAAAGTATGCATTCATATAAAAGAGTTTATAGAAACAGAGCGAGTCAGAAGGGACCTCACGGGCCATCTAGTCTGACCTCCAGCACCAGCTGGCTCTGCTCACGACATGCCCACCATGTGCATGTCCAGCCTATCCTTGAACACCCGCACCGATGGGGCCTCAACAACCTCCTGTGGAAGCCCATTCCACACCCTCGGGGTCCTGACTGTCAGGAAGTGCTTCCTAGCATCTAAATGGAACCTTGGTTCCCTGAGCTTTGCTCCGTTGGAGCACATCCTGCCTTCCTCTGCAGGGAAGAACAGGTCTCTACCCATCTCCGTGTGACACCCCCTCACATACCTGTATGTCGCCAACATATCCCCTTTGAGTCTCCTCTTCTCCAGGCTGAAGAGACCCAGTTCCCTCAGTCTCACCTCAGTCTCGCCTATGGGAGTGTTATGAACCCATGCCTCTAATTCAAGCAGAAACAATGCAGTTTGTTCAAAAGCATTCCTTTCTGATGAAGCAAGATCTCTTTGTTACCCCACTTTAATTTCTTCCAAGTTTTCCATGCTGATAACATCTCCGTTCAGAAGTGAAAAGATTCACCACAGCATTTCACAAATTTACCTTGAAGAATTCTGTTAGTATAAACCAGTGTAAACCAAGGCATTTTGAAAGCTTGTTGGTTGCAATAAAGTAAGTTATTTCACAACCCATGATTTTTCTTCTCCTGAAGCTGGTCGATAGGGTTGCAAAAGGTTTTATCTGTAAACATGTGGCTGTAATGTGGCTTTCTATTATTCTGTATTAATTTTTGCTCAGCCTCTTATTAAATGGATGTCAAGAAATGGACCCAAGCATGGAGAAATGCTAATGTGTCCCTTTAATCTGGCACCATTATATCTTTAAGCAAAGATTGGTTTCTTTTTTGAGTGCAAAACCTTCATTTTTGCTTAGTTGCTATAGCAAGTTGCCATGGTAACAGCCGCTATTAAAATCCTTTAAACTATTTATTAAAATCAAGGGCGAAAGAAGCAAAGCAGATTAAAATAAAATAAAATAAAGATTATACAATGCCCTTGCTCCTTTTAAATATGATGCACCATTTATTAAGATTATGGCTATAATGATGTCATCAGTCCAAACCATCCATTACCCAAGCAGAATGAACTGCTTCAGACAGTCCAGGACTCTAGACCCTTATTGTTAGCATCCCATCCCCAGAAGAAGAGGCTCCTGCTCAGAGAGAGAATTCTGTTTCAGAAAAGGTGGCACGAGGCTTCCACTTCATCAGGACCTAGTTTCCAAGAAGAGTTGCCCACATCCAGAAGAGCTTGCGTCAGCCTTGTTGGACTCGGAGAATTCCAGCCATGTGGACACCAGCGTCCTACAGCCTCCTCCATTCTGCTGCAGCCAGAACCTGTTCAAAGAAAAGGCTTTAGCCAGCATTGAGGCAGGGCTAACCGATCTAAAGGAAGCCAAATTGCCACAAGTCTCATTCACCATCTATCATACTTTGGACCAATGCACAGGCTAGCCTGTCAGGCTTCCAGCTCCAACAACACTCAGAATTTTCTGTGCCTCTGTTTTGCTCCTGTTTCTGAAACCTGGTCCCACAGAGGAGAAACACTTGCTAGGACAACTCTGCAACCAAGGTCTCAATAGCACCTAAACAAGTTTAAGCCCTTGCCACAGAAGGCACGAACCAGAACAGTTGCACTGTTTCCACCAGCACATATGCAGATGGGTGTCCTTTCCAAGCTGGTGTTGCCATTAATGCATGAAGAAAAGACAAACATGGTTAGCACACAGCTAGTTATGGTTATGTCTTGTGACTGGTATCACAAACCACCAGTATCACAAATTCTGCAGGCTATTCAGCCTAGAGGGCTTCCATCCAAGAGAAAGGGCCACTTGAAGATGTTGCAGGTTGTGAGTGTGCCTATCGCTGTGGTTCCTGCTGCACATTCACATGATGGAAGTTCAAACCGGATCTCACACCCTGCATGGATAGGAACAGAAGACGCTGCCATCTGCCAGGTTGGAGCATGGATCCACCTAGCTGAGTGTGATCTGTATTGAGAAATGGGCAGAGAGTTTTGGTGGGGAAATTCTTCCTGCTCTATCTGGCAATGCCCAGGGTTGAACCTGAAGTCTTTTGTGTGCAAAGCGTGTATACTGCCATGGAGGCACAGCCTTTTCATATAGGTGTGCGCCCTCACTGCGGTTGCTCGTGTTCCTTTTTGTTCTCATATACCTGCATGCAAAGTATATGCACAGCTTATCAAATGTGTGTACACCCATAGATCAACTGATGCATTTCCTTGGAAAAATATTTTCAAGACACGTTTTCAGGACAAAGCAGTTGAGAGACTGCTGCTCACTGGAACTGGCTTTTCATGTAGGAAGTTCCACTGGCATCTTGCATTAAAAGCATAGCATGGCAGGTGACATGAAAGATGTTAAGAGCATGAAGAATGTAGCCACTGCCAGTCAGAGTAGACAAGACTGCGTTAGGTGGACAGAGTTGCAGCTTCCTAGGCTCAGCTCCCCAATGGATATGTACCAGAAGCATCCAATCCAATGGGGATGCCTGCAAGTCTCCAAACCTGGAGCACTGTGGCATCCCAGGCACGGCAGCAGAGTGGAGTTGATCACTTCCCAGCTCCTCCCTCCCTACAACTCAGTGGCACTTCAGATGGGAAGGGAAGGAGGTTGGAGCGAGGTGTTCCTGCTGCCCAGACTCCTCCCTCCTTGCTCCTTGAAATGCCAACAGCAAGGCCATGTTCATGCCTCAGAGATGAAGCCAGTACAGTCCTTTACACATGAGCTGTGGGGGTGGGAGGCTGGTTGTGGGATCCCAGCATGGATTAGGATCAGAACGGTTTTCCAACCTTGATCTGGGAATCCAAAGCATCTCATGGCCCTCCAGATGCTCTCTAGGGGCCATAAGCTGCCCATCTGTCAACTGTGGAGTGGCCCAGAGATATTTCCAATGCCTTCTCCATTAGATCCTAGACAAGTGCGTCAAGTCCTTTAGACAAATTCTTAACAAATTCTGATTAAACCACTAGGGCACTCCCGTACCTGACCACATCCTAAATGAAATATAGTGGCGAATCTGATGAATGGAAATTAATGAGATGACAAATTTCACCCACTGTCAGACTGGAGTGTCTTTAACTTCCTACTGTTGAAGAGCAATTGAATTCATATGGAGAAAATGAATGAACGGCTTTATTCAGATCAGTAAGTATAGAATTGCTACTAATGCAGGCTGGAGATAGTCAATAGTGCATGTGCTTGTGCTTTATCCAAACATACAAAATATTAAGGGAAATATAGTATGTTTGCATAATATGATGGATATAATTCAGTTTTCTTAAATGCTCATCAACACGGTCTTGGATATGCCCAGGAGGCTGAAACTCTTTTATTCCCTGGAGCTAGCAATTACAGGAATAAATCAGTAATCTAGATTAGTGTGTCTTTCAAGAACAATAAGTTAGTTAACAATAAGTAATGGGAAAAAGAAGAAAGGGGAAAGTGGGGTGAACAATGAATTGAGGATATGCATAATATGGATAAAATACATGGAGAGAAAGATGTCTTTCTTTTTCATAATACCAAAACCTGGCCTCATCCAATGTATTTGAAAGGTGGAAGATTTAGGGCTATTCTGAAGGTGTTTATTTTGTGATCTTGCATTCATGGAAGATTGCAGGGCCTTTTCCTAGGATAATCACCGCCCGGGGCCTCTCTTGAATTTTCCAGTAATTTTCATGGTTTTTTTTTTTTCCAGTGAGCAAAAGTCTGGAATTTTCCTGCATGGTGGCATGACTCATTGTTGTTGTTGCTGTTATGTGCTATCAAGTCATATCTGACATATGGCAGCCCTGTGAATGAAAGCTCTCCAGAATGTCCTACCCAGGACATCCCTGCTTAGCTGTTCTAAATTCAAGGCAGTGGCTTCCTTTATGGGGTCAATCTCTTATTTGGTCTTCATTTTCTTCAGCTTTCCCTTGCTTGATTGTCTTCTCCACAGAAGCCTATATTTTGACAATCCCATTCTATACCACAGTGCCACCTTGTGTAATGGAACATACAGGAGCACACGGAAAGGCAAAGAGGAACCCTCTGGAAAAAAGACCTTGTTGGAAGGACATTTTAACCCTCATAGAAAAGCATAGGAACATAGCAAGTCAGAAGGGTTCTCCTGGACCATCTAGTCTGACCCCCAGCTTCAGCCAGCTCCCCTCATGAAATACCTACCATGTGCATATCTAGCCTAACCTTGACACAATGGAAAAAGAAACCTCCATAAAGTGTTGAGTCATATGCCTACTTGAAAGAAGTCCTCAGGACAGGCAAAAGGAAGTGTGACTTCACAGAGCTTATGGTTAATTACAGAAATTATTTCCATGAGATGTAGGTAAGAGTCATCCATTTACATGGCTTTCAAAGGGGATTAGGCAAATCCTTGGAGCAGGGAGCTCTCCAGGGCTACTAGCAATGTTGGCTAAATTCTACCTCCAGTATCAGAGTCATGCTGAGGATCATAAATGGAAGGCTTTTACTGAGGTCCAGCTTCTGGCCTTCCCAGAAGCATCTTGTTGGCCACTGGGGGAGCAGGATACTGGATAAGACAGGACATTGGCCATGCCAGCTGGTGCTATTGGGAGTTGTAGTCCAACAGGTCTAGAAGATACCTTGCCAAAGAGATTTAGCCTGAATGGTCTCCTCATGTATCAACGAGCCTCTGGAGATGAAGGTTAGCTCTTATTATTATTACATTACATTTCTATACCACCTATACCCAAAGCTCTCTGGGTGGTTCACAACATTTAAGTCACCCATCCAGATTTCAACCAGGCCTAACTGTGCTTAGCTTCTAAGATTTGGCAGATCAGGCACTTCTGGCTATACGGAAGCTCTTACAACTGAGTCTGGCAGAGCACCAACATACACGGACATTGGACTTCTTGGCAAGCAGCATTTACTGAGGCTTCTTCTTCCATTTTCTTTGTGAGAGAATTCAAGCATCCTTTCCATGAAGTTTTGCCCTAGGGCCTTTCTTCTCTGCCTTTCTATATGTTCCATTACACAGCACAAGCTGGTAGTATGGTATAGAGAAGAAAGGGCAAACATACAGCAATACGGCACTATCTAGGAAATTTTCTCACTCTAATAAAAGCTGTGAAAATGGCTGGAAAACTCAGGGGAGGCCCTGGAGGGTGCTGACACTATGAAAAGACCCTGCAAGCTTCCATGAGTGAAGGATCACAACAGCATCATAAATACCTTGCGTAAGGATGCCCTTAGTGTACGTTATTTTGATATTCAAGTGGGATGTTTCTGGCCTGTGTTAGAGTGAAAAGCAGCAAGCTTTCTTCTTGTAGAAGAAGTTCCACATGTTATACTCACGACCTCAAAGCACCAGAGGTTGCTTGAGCAAAAGGAAGGCTGGCATGCTTCCCAGTCCATGTAAATCTACCTATGAGCCATCAGATGCTTAGCGAATAATGAATAACAGGAAAGTTATGAAAAAGAGAGAGGGAGGTCGAAAGGTTGTCGCAAGGAGGGAGGCCAGGATCTCTTCTCGATCATACCAGTGTGCAGGCCTTGGAATAACAGGCTCAAATTACAGCAAGCCAGGTTCTGGCTGAACATCAGGAAGAACTTCCTGGCTGTTAGAGCATATGACAATGGAACCAGTTACCTAGGGAGGTCCTGGGCTCTCCACAGTGGAGGCATTCAAGATGCAACCGGACAGCCATCTGAGAAGGATGGTTTAACCTGGAGTCCTGCACTGAGCAGAGGGGTTGGACCCCATGGCCCTCTATGCCCTTCCAACTCTACTATTCTGTGATGCTATGAAAGAGATTGAGGTTGGGAGAGAGTGATTCATGTTCGCCAATTTTCTTGAATGATCAAAGCTAGATTTCTAACATTGGAAGAATGATGGATACTGAGAGTTCTAATCCACAAAATAGTGTTACAGATACCCATAGGAAGCTGCTGCCATTGAAATAAAAGCAACTGCTTTGATTAGTAGCAGGACATATTAAAGAAAATGTGATGGTTGAGCAAGGCCCATGTTCTCCTACTGATTTTTTAAAAAAGAGGTAGGGAACAGTGAGTTACTGCAGCATCTGACTGTATAAATTGCTCCCCTATATGAAAATGACCTGGCCTGTGACTACTCTTTTAAACTCAGACAGGCTCATTAACCAGGGCAGAGAGTTCCCACTCAAGCATTGCCAAAAGAAGAGGAAATGCATCTCCAAGCAGAGGATGACTATTTCATATGTAAATTCCTTCATATAGGTTCACAACGAGAAAAAAATAACAATAGAAATATTGCACACACACAAACACGCACACACACTAACTCATCCTATGGGGAGAAGACTGGCAAAGTGTCCTGTGTGCCTCATGGTGTTCAAGTGTCCTCGGCACAGTCCTCTGCCGAAAGCCATCCTGTGCAATTGCACTCCAAAGAGCATGAGCCATGAGGACAGATTCTGCCGGTGGTGAGGACTTGGAGAGCTGGCTGAGGAGGTTGGCTTGTGGCTCATCAGGTCACAATCTTCCACCGTGTGGTAAGGTGCACTATATTTCTATTTAAATTATAATGTTTATTTCTGAATTTCCTTCTCTGCGTATAAAATGCATATGCATATGTAACGCTGAATATCTTCCTCTTCTGCCCTCAGTTTTTCTGGAGTGCCAGCCCAGTTTTTTGCTGCCCAGGTGCCCCCTGTGGACGGGCAACGTCCACTGGACTTTTCTTCAGATAGAAACCACATTCACATAGCTCAGATCTCCAGGAAAAGAGGACTGTCTGAAAAGCAGGACACCTGGCTACCCTTCTTCTAGAGAGCCCAATATAGGATTTCCCATTGACCAGGGAAGGGTGGGAGAGGGAATGCCAGGGGCCAGGCTGAATTAGTTCACAGTTCCACTCACAATGCTGGAATCCATCACATATCACTAGTTTTCACTTTTCTCCACTTAAAAGTGTTCAATCCTGCACAGGGTTGCTGCAAAGTTTGCTGTTGCCTATGCTTGCATCCTATGCATATTGACTGAGGCATGCCGGGATCTGAAGGATTTCTGCCTATCTGTACCTGTACAGGACTGCACCCTAAGCATAAGTGCTTTGGAAAGGATTTGCTTTAAGAGAAGGCAGTTCTTTCCTTGGGGCTGAGGACTGGAGGAGGAGCTGGACCAGTGGCAGCTTGTCCATAGGAAGCAGCTGAGTGCCACTATGCACCACGGCTAGGGTGGCTGGAGAGGTGTCTTTTGCTGCACTGCCTCGTGTAGCAAAATGCCGTGGGGTCAGCCCTGGCTGGACATGGCTGTAGAGACCTGTCAGGTGGGAAACGGTAGTTGAGATGGATGTGGGAGAGGGGAACAGCTTGGGGTACTGAGAGCCACAGGTGGGGAAACATGTTAAGGTTGCGCAAAACATGTGTAATGCTAAACATCTTTACTCCCAAGCAAGTTCTCCTGAATTCGGTGGGCCTTGCTCTCAGGTAAGTATGTGCAGGATTGGACTCTCATTCCTTAGTAAATAAGCTCAAAGCTGCAACCTGCCTTTCCTACCAGTTTCCACAGGTCAGTCTAGATGTAAAGCTGGGAATTCACAATGCAGCTGATTTTAAAAACAAACAACCGGTAGCCAAAACAAAGGTAGCCATGCTGCTGTATTAGAAATATCAATCCAAACTCCACAGTTTGGCAATGCCACTCTTAGGAATTTAGCCTGGTCCTAATAAAAGTATCCAGCTTTGCATTTTGGTGCTTCAGAATGGCATTGTTGGACTCAAGGGGTCTGGATCTGGATGCTCATCCCAATTAAGAATGAGAAGAGTGAGAGATAGAAACACAGTATTTTATTCTGGAGAATAAAGTTTGATCACAGGGAAGTGGCAATTGACCATGAGTGCATGGCAGAGTCCCCTATTATATCTCTGTTGGGCAGTTAGCGCTGACAGATGCCCATTGAATCGAAATTCCTGCCATGATCACTGACTGGCACATTCAGATTCAGGTGGTCCCTGCACTTACCTGGGAGGCTGGGCTACCTGGAAGTTGGGCTGGGAACACGTGACAGGAGATTGCACAGTCTCTTGCTGCATGTGATGCTCTGATTGATTTGGACAATGCTTGGGATGTAACCAGCCTGCCCGGGCTTAATGCTGACCAGCCAGGTGAGTCCTACATTATGACTATGTGGTTGTCAGAAATTCAATTGGGAGTTGTGGGACCCCATTCTGTCTAAATGTACATAGAATTTTGCCAAAAAGTTTATGTCTTTCAGACATTCTGAAGGGTCTAGTACACTTCTCAGCTCCAAGACATATTAAAATACATATGAAATGTATAATTTTGGGAAGAAAACATTAAAATACATATTGTTGTAAAATGTCTTTTAAATGCACATTTGCTGCAGATTGTCAATGCATATTTTGCACACATTTTAAAAACACTTTTTCATGCACAGTTAAAAGAATCATACATTAAACTGGAAATGGAAGGGAACGGGCCTATAAGTGAACACACATGAAGGCAGCACAGAATGGAAATAGACTGATTCATCCATCACGAAAGGAACGTTATAGTCGCACAGAAACAAACCACCCACGGATGTGCGCTAGCAGGGAAGACTGGAGTGGCCTTACTGTGCTTTGCTTTGCTTTACTTGTTGGTTTCAGTCTAAGCTCCATCCAACATGGCTACAATTCTCTAAACTCACTCTTAAGTTTTCCTGAAAAGCAGCTGTAATAAATTGCATCTGGCAGTTCCTGTTAAGAATTTTTCTGACACCCAACCATGCACGTGTGTGCACGCACACACACACACGCACACACACAGAAAGAGAGAGAGAGAGAGAGAGAGAGAGAGAGAGAGAGGGCGCCCCTAGTAATAATAGAGGAAAAGATTAATTTTATGGGCTGAAGAACTGGATTTTAATGCTGCAATATATTTGATTATTTATATTACGCATCTTGTTTTTATTATTATATCAATTTATTCTGTAACCTGCCCAGAGAGCCATTTTGGCTAATGGGTGTGATAGAAAAATAATAAATAATGAACAGGGTGAAGTGGCATGGCTTCTGAACTTGAAGCTCTTTCAGCTGAGTTTCACAAAACTTTTAAGAAGTAACTGGAGGAAAAAAAGAATAATGAGCTTCAAAAGATCTTATGTTCAGGAGCTCTTTGAAAAATGTGGCTTGATTAATTAAGAGTTAGGGCTGTGTGTGTGTGTGTGTGGAGACAGAGAGGACTTGAAGTTCCATTAATGGATTAAGAAATGCTTCAGCAAGCCGTTGTAACTACAAGAAGGGGCAGCTTGTGTAGGGGCAGCCCTTTGACTATTGCAAGGTTAAAATCCATCCATGCTGCATTTCAAAAAGAAGGAAACTTAGAGTGACCAAGAGTCCCACTTAGAAATTGCTCTACTATCAATCTTCTGTTTTCACTAAGAAATTCTAAGCAATATGGGGTCAGGAAGGCAGGAAGATGGAGTAAGCTATCTTGGGTCCGTTGGAGAAAAAAAAGGGATATGTCTATGTAATAAATCTTCGGTTTGTCCAATGGGGTAAAGCTATATATTACTAGACAAAGCATGGACCACAATAATGAGGGAACATCTCTGCAAGCAAATATATATTCTCAGTTTGTCTCTCACTCAATTCTCCCCTGCAAATGCTGCTTTTAAAACTTCTTTCCTCCTCCCCATCCCAAAGGATGGAACATTACAGACTCTACAATTAGCGCTGGGCATTTGGGGTTCTTCCAGTTTCTACAAAAGTCTCCAGGCCAGACTTCCCTGCTGGAGAAGGAGACAGAAAAAAGTGCCTATAATTCTGCATAATGTCAAGAACGTACTAGAAAGTTGTTTTTCTCTTATTCTCATAAACGGGAACATGGGGTGATTCAATGAAACTGAACGGTGAGCAATGCAATGTAGAAAGATGCGAGTCTTGCTTCGCAGAATGTGTAATTAAACGATTTACTTCTACAAATGGTGGAAGCCTATGTGCCCACCAGGCAACAGGGCTAGCCCAGGGTACTTTGCTGCTGTGGCAAAGGACAAGATGATGGATATCTCTGTTCCTGGAGCAGAAGCCAAGGAGACTGGCAGAAGAATCTTATTTTGATGCTGGCAAGAAGGCAGCGTCCTTGGCTGCACCTCAGGTGGCCGGCTAGCTTGGCCCAGGGCAATATGATGCACACCGTTCTGCTCTCCAGCATTCTGCGTGCCGCTTCTCTTGCCCCAGGCAGCTCCCCCCCTCCCCTAAATGTGGCCATGCTACCTGGAGCAGCAGGCCCAGGCTTGCAGACAGCTTCAAAGGAGAGGGGTGTTAGTCGATTTATGATGATAATGTTATAAATAGATAACGAGGGGGAGGCAATACTTGGAGCCCAAGTGTTGTATTTCTCTACGGTCCTGTGATGGGTATGGCTGGAGTCAAAAGCAGGTGGAGCGTGCCCACAGATGCCTACTGTCTGCGCTCCCTGGATACTTTTGGGAGGAGCTCAAAATGTATCAAAATGTGCAAAAAATTAACGGGACTTCCTTTAAAAAAAAAATAGTGCTGGCTTCAGATTGTCTGAACTCCGCTGGCCCTCCAAAAATTTTCAGGCACATGGAAGGGTGAAAAATGCTGCAGAAGCAGTGATGTAAGCAACATGTATGCACACACGTGCTGGGCCATCTCATATTTTCAAGGGAGCTGATGGACAGAGCAGGCGCTGGCCTGATGGATGGCAGTCGGTGCAGGCCAGCCTGAAAAGCTTTTCAGACTGGGAGTGGTCTGGAGACCAGGAGTCCCATATCCCTTCCATACACTCTCTCCAAGATTAGCGGCAATTTTGGGATTCAGGTAACAGGCTAACCCTCTCTCGAGAGTTGATGGTGGGTTTATTTATGTAGGTTGTGGGTTGTCATTGAACAGCAGATTTTTGTTGAAGCATGGGCTATTGTGTTGCCTGAACCCAGTCATGCTAACAAACTGTGGTTGGTTAACTCCACACAACCTGAGGAAAGAACCTACATTTTGTTGTTGGGTTGTAAACCATGAATTAATCATAGTTAGCCAGCTTGTTAGCACAGCTGGGCTCTGACAACATGAAAACCCACAGTTCAACAACAGTCCACACTCAGCTATACCCATGTCTTGAATGTGGATTGTCGTGCTGTCTGAATTCACCCAATGCACCTTGGGATATCACTTGCTGGGGAACCACAACAGAAAGGACTAGTCCCTCTTGCCCTGCTAGTGAGCTTCCTGCAGGAAACTGGTGGTCACCCTGAGAAGCGCACCCCTGAACTAAAACTTCAGTGCAGGCTTATTCCTTCATCACAGCTCGCATAACAGCAGTTCATCAAAATCCTGAAGTCTCAGGTTCAAATCTATACTCAACCACAAAGCTTGGAATTAGGCGCTGGAGATCTTGTTAGATTTACTTCTGTAGTGGTAAGCATGTTTACGGTTGAATTTGTGGTTACATTTTAACTGTATGCAAACAAACCCCCAGAATTACACCATCACTCTGTGCCTCTTGTTCTAAGCGCCTGTATCAACACTGCTCTTTGGCCAACGAAGAGGCATGTTCTGTAACCAGGCGCTGCGACTGCAACCAGAGCGGTTCATTTTTCCCATGGGTGAACCATCTTTCTTCTTTGCACACAAATTGTAAGGGTAAGGTTTTAGTACATGTGTGTATGCAACTTGATATGTGATCATGATGAAGGAACATGCATAACACATCTCCAAGGGGTGTGTGTGTGCAACTTTTCTAAAAGGTCAAGTAGAAATAACTTAGCAGGTTAAGGAATGCACCGATTAATAATGCTAAGATCAGCCTTTGGCGTTTTGCCACTCCTGCAGTGATTTGTAAGCTGAGAAACTACAATCCGGAATAAGAGAAGTTGTAATTCCAGTTTAACTACAAGTGAATTCTGTTTTTTTTCCTGTGGGTAAGTACCTAAACTAATTCTTTGTTATGCAGAAAAACTTCATGGATTATTTTTGATATCATAAATTGTAAATAAGAACTCCATATGAATGTATTTACTAGCTCAGATATGGGATGTTGGGAAAATAATAGGTTTAAGTTAAAACAGCAGAAGTAAGAATCCATAATGAAAATTCAAAACTCAGATGGCAATCTCCTTAGTAATTTTGGGAAGAATCGTAGTGTTGTTTACAGCTTGGTTAATCTTGAACATGAGTCTGCCACCTTTCCCTCTTTATCCTGCTTTTCTGTCCTTAAAACCATCTTGGTTCACAAAAATTCAGCTGCTGAATCATTTCATAGCACTGAGATAAGGGTTGACAGGGCAGGAAATCTACTAGTTTAATTACTGAGTTTCAGACCAGTAAAGAAACACATAACAACCCTAGCAGAGATAGGCAAAATCTCTGAAATGTTGAAGCTGGATGTAAACATTATTAAAAAGTGCTGCAACATAATGTGAAAACTAAATGTGCTAAGGATGGAGAATAATTTCTCAGGATGAGATTAGTATAATCATAAACAGAAGTATTTAATGGTAAGATAAAACCTTTGAAGGCTGCAAGCCTACGGACACTTTCCTGGCAGTGAGTCCTCTTGAACTCAGTGGGGATTAGAGTCAACATGTTTCGGGTGCCTGCCATAGTTTCCCTTTCCAGATTGGCTGCAGCTCTGAATGAGCTGTTGGATTCTGTTGACATCCAACCTATTCTATTTTCAAGGTATTCCACACACCTTCCCTCTGCAGACAGAGAGTTATATGGATTCAGTCCTGATTGTCTGGTTGTGGCCAGTTTGGCTTTGCCCAGGAATGCTCAGATAGTGATTTCCGTATAATGTTGTTGGTCATAGACTAATACTTAACCAATTCCATCTGATTTCCTGAGAGCAAAGGACAAGGATGAACCTCTTTCAATTCAGGCACTGGTTTCAATCTGAGATAAGCACTTGGCGGTTACTACAGAGCAGTGGTGAGCCAGGATGAGACCAAAAGGTCAGGACAATACTAAAAATGCCAGGAGAGTTTAGCTTAAAGGAGCATATGACAGCCATCCAGCTCTAAGCTATTAGCAACGCTAGAATTAACAACAGCGTTAAGACAACAGAGCACATGAACAGTCCCCATCTGTTAATAGCTCCCATTTCCTAGCATTTTAGAGCTTGAGTGAATATGGAAAGTTCTTAGCACAACACGTTACACCCCAAAGTGTTTTTCTGCTTATTGAACATACCTGCAGCCCTGTCCCTAAGGCTCATGCCTTGTTTTCTGGAGTAACTTCTGAGTGATCTATAGGAGCCCATGTCTCATTATGAACCAATCTGGTTATTCAGATCTGCCAGGAAGCCCTCCAGGAGCACAACTGCCCACAAGGTTCATCTGGCAAAGGGCTCTCCCTTGCATCTCTCCCAAACTGGAATGTGCATCCTTCAGAGCTATGATGGTCCCCTGTTCTCTTGACCTTCTGGAAGGGTGTTAAGATACCTGCCTCTTTACACTTACTTTAAGCATGTGATAGTTTTAGGTGTAATACAGTGGAGATGTAGGACTGCAGGTGGCGCAGTGGTTTAAACCGCTGTGCTGCTGGGCTGGTAGATTGAAAGGTCGCCAGTTTGAAACTGCACAACGGGGTGAGTTCCCGCTGCTCCGTCCCAGCTCCTGCCAACCTTGCAGTTCAAAAGCATGCGAACACCAGTAGATAAAAAGGTACCACTTCGGTGGACAGGTAACAGTGTTCCGTGCACTTCGGTGTTCAGTCATGCTGGCCACATGACCACGGAGACTGTCTGTGGACAAACGCTGGCTCCCTCGGCCAGGAAACGGAGATGAGCACTGCCCCCTAGAGTCAGGCATGCCTGGGCTTCATGTCAAGGGGAAACCTTTACCTTTAGTGGAGATGTCTGTAGACCCTGGTGGCTTATGGTCATCCAACAGAGACTGAGAGAAGCAGCAAAGCTGATCTCCACTGCCCTGTACTTCCCTCTCTGCATTTTCTGTAGATGGGTTTTTCTTCCTGTCTACCTGGAACATTTTGAGAGGTAGAGAGAAGGAGGCTGGAGAGACACCAGATTGGCTCATATGCTGGCACTTTCAATCTCCTCACCTCTGGATCCAGAGGAATGCTTAATTCTCCCCGATTTCAAGGTGCCTTATTTGTTTGTTTGTTATATTTATATCCCACCTTTCTCCCATTGTGGAACACCAGGTGGCTACATGAGATTCCCAGGTGGTCTCCCCTACAAGCTCAGGCCAGCCCCAGACTTGCTTAGCTTCAGCATGGTGGATGCCTTATGTGACCTCAGACCATACTTCCCAACCTCAGAGAATGGCCAGCACAGTTCAGTCTACAGCAGCTGTGAAAGGAAGAGGGCTTGGAGTCTTTATGCCTGGCTCCAAGGTCAGAGAGCAGTACTCAGCCTTGGACTTGTAAATCCAGAATATTCTATGTCCCTTCAGATACTGTCTAGGCAGCATAGGATTAATTCCTTATTTTATATTTTTATGGTTTTACAGATTAAGTTTTAGTTGCCTACGTACCACCTTGGTGATTTCTTTTGGCAAAATGGGGTAGCAAGAAATATTAAACGAAGAAAAACTAGATGGGATGGAATTCAGTGGACACGCTGTACAGGCAACTGGTAGTCTGGGAGTCCTTTGGCACTAATTGTGAAAAAGGATCTGGCATAGGCCTTTTAATGACTGCTCCTCATACCTCTGGTGACCCACTGAATTCTCCTCATGCTCACTCACACAGTGGTGCAGATCAGTGGCTTTGGAGACCCCATCCTGCTTTCATGCAACATTTTCAACAGTGATCACAGTTTGATCTAGCCATCAGTCATCCACTGAAATACACTGCTTTGTAGATTAGCTCTTAAGCTGCCCTGTTACAGAAATGAAAATCAAACTGTTCTAATTGCAGCTGCCTTTTCTCTTTGCATTGCAGGCTTCTTTGACTTTGCCAGCTTCAAACCTACAGTGATGGACAAAAAAATTAACTGGCTACTCCTTATCCTGGTGCATGTTGCAACTGAAAGCAGCGAGGGATGCTACTGTGACCATTATCCATGGGTATCCTGGTCTAGCTGTTCAAAAACCTGTAATTATGGGACTCAAAGCAGGCATAGGTAGGTGAGACCCACCATTTGGATCACATAACAGGTACATTTTCTTCCAAGTTCCCTAATGGGAACATACCTCCTCAGAATTTCCTAAATCTAAATAATGACATGTATCTTTTACATGATGTTCCCTATTTATTCCCAATGCCTAGTATGTTGTAGATTCAGCATCTAACATGCAAGGGCCCTGCATTTTGTCCCAAAGTCTGAATTTAATTTCAGAGAAGCTCTCAGGGACAGCAACACAGCCATAGATGGTGCTGAAGGCCAATGGAGCTGGAGCAAAAATAGCAGCAGATCTTAACTTAAAATTCATACTTTTACAAGCTAACTCTTAGGAAAGACACTTCAGGATTTTAGAATGTGGTGGTGCAGGTGATGGGGAACTCTGCAAAAGTTAGGCAACCACCACTGGGTCATTAGTTGGAGGAAAGGGTGCGGCTCCATCCACTGCGCTTTGCCCATGATGGAAAAGGCACGCTTGGGTGCCGCTTCCAAGATTCCCCAGAAAACTGCAGGCACTGAGAGTAGGTGGTTCTTGGATCTGGAAAGCTGGTGTTCTGCCTGGCCTGTATAAGGATATAGTGCCCTGAAAGGTCAAGTGAGCTTCGCTGGGTTTACCAGTCCCAGAAAAGTTTAGTCTAGCCATAACAGTCCATGCTTTAGTAAGCTACAGGCTGGCGACTGCAATGCATCACACATGGGGCAGCTGTTCAAGACGACCTGGAAGCTTTGGTCAGTGCAGAACAGAGCTGCCAAAATGTTGACTGGCTCAGGCATCGTCATTCATAAGCTGTCAATTCATTTCTGAGCCCAACAAGTTGAGATGCTGCTGCTTTGCCTTTGGGGTTTAAACAGCTTAGGACCAAGTACTGCAAGGAATAGCTACCTACCTACCTACCAACCAACCTAAAACTTTTATAGACTGTTCCTTTACTAGTGTCTTGGGTTACCAGCCTCCCTATGTTTCCAGATCTTCTCTAACTGTTCTTCCTTTTACAGTGAGCTTTGGAGTGCCCACCAGGAACTAAGTCTATAGTTTGGTGGCATCAGGTTTAAGTCCTTCTTGTTTGCCCAGGCACTTGGAGAAAAGATTGCTTTCTTTGTTTTGAATATTTATGGAGCGGTTCTATGGATGTTTAGACACAAGCATGCTTTCTTTCTAAGGAGGCATACAATTACAGATTTAGACTGCTTTGGCTCTTTTTGAAATCTGCTTAATAGCGTGTTGTGCTCTGTTATGGCTATTTGTGCATGTGTGTGTATGTATACGTATCATTTCTATGATTGGGTGAATCATATAATTCATACTTTTGTCCACTGTCCTCTAATCTTTTTGTTAAAAGGTAGTTAAGAAATACTTCAAATAATACACACAATATGCCATTTCTACATTAATTTAATTGATTTTGGATGATGGTAGGGAAATTGTCAATAGGTATTTAACAAATATAGCCTGGGAACTGTCTACCATGTTCTGGGAATGTGCTGGCTGGATTGCTGTGATGAGGCTAGCTTTGAAGATGGTTCAAACTCCTGTTAGTTCAAAATAGAGCTGCTAGGTTATGAGCTGGGCCAGCCAATTTGAGCATGTAATACCTCTGCTTCACCAAGTGCACTGGCTTTCAGTCCATTTCCAAGTCCCATTCAAAACCAGGAAACATTAGCAGCCAGTGTGAAAATGAGCGTCACACGCAGGCAAGTAAAAAGGAATAAATCACCATGTACCAAGCCAATGAGGGACAGCATGTTCCAGTTTTACTTTGAGCCATTTGCTTACTGTTCAGTGCTCCAGGAGCATTTGGCTCTCTATTAACAGCGATTTACAGCAAGTGTTGCTGTAAATTGTGATCATTCAGAGAGCATCGGTTATTGGGTGGTACAGAAACATAATAAATTAATAAATAGTTAAAGCACTTCTGACCAAAGAATACATATAAGATTGTGTGGCAGGATGTTATCCAAGTCTTGCAGTAACAGTTCTTACAGTTCTACTTCGGGAACTTCTGAATTTGTTTCACTGCCATTGATATTAATATTCACTTCTATTTAAAATGAAAGTAGTAAAGTATTTAAAAACAACCGGTTACTCTTCCAGAGCATTTCAGGTTGTTTTAAAAGAGAATGTTATTTTAATGACCTCCACTTCTTTCTAGAATTATTACTATTACCACATTGCATTTATATCCCACCTTCTTTCCCTGTTGCGAGGAACCCAAGGCAGATTACATAGCTCCATTTTTCCTTACTACAACAACCCTGTGAGGTAGGCTGGGCTGAGAGTGAGTGACCCAAAGGCATGAGCAGGGACTAGTACCCAGATCCCTTGGGTCTTCTATCCAACCACAGCACACTGTCTCTCTTGTCTGGTTTGGAGTATGACAGTCAATGGTTTCAATATCAAGGAAGCTATCTGACCTCAGAATCGTGTGCCCGTATATAGTTTCTAACATATTGCCTCATTGTCAGTACTAATTGCTGTTTTGTAAATCTGGGTTCTTAGTCTTGACTTTCAAAAGAATCTGTCAGGATCAAAAAATACAAATGGAAATTCAAACATACAACTTTCAGTGCAGATAAAATTAATTTTGGTACGTGCCTCAGCCAAACTGATTAATTACATCTAATTAGTTGGTTCTATTTCCCCATTAAAAATCTGTGTATTAAGCTTTTCAATGTTTATCTCTTACCCAATATTTTTGGCTTGTTAATTGGTAAGTGAAAACTTTAAGTTCTGCTTGACCCTGAATGAAGTTTGACACCTCTGTCTTTCACATAATCCTTCCATCTTTTAGTGACACACTGTAACTCAGCATTTTCCCTTGGCATATTATCCACCCCTACTTTGCCAATTACACTTTGATAGCCGTTACCTGAAGTTCAATGTGAGCTCAGTTAGGGTGCTCAGTATCTTTCCTATTGGTGCCAATTACCTCATTATTTATTTAATTCTCTGCAATCCTCATTACCTTTTATGCGATAGAATAAATTGCCTGATTTGCACAGCTCCAAGGCAAGGTTTGCTGTGCTGTATGCCACTTTCTTCAGCAATATTCTTGAGCCCATTAAAGACTGTTCCACCAACTTTTTCTGGCAGATTTATGACAGGAGTGATCCACTTTTCTTTGCTGGTTTACTTATTGGCCAGCCTGGAATGCCTGTTTGCCTTTGCTTAATCCCTTTGCCAGCTTTCTGCTTCTGATTGCCCCAGCTGTCCCCCCTCCCCCCTGCATGGAAATAGAATAATGGAAGAGTAGAGCTGGAAGGGGCCATGGAGCCCATCGGGTCCAGCCT
This sequence comes from Varanus komodoensis, assembly GCF_004798865.1. Lineage (NCBI taxonomy): Eukaryota > Metazoa > Chordata > Lepidosauria > Squamata > Varanidae > Varanus > Varanus komodoensis. The sequence goes on along the minus strand of NW_025336087.1, from coordinate 132,028 downwards.
CCTGCTGTGGCAGGACACCACGTTACACCATCCCTCTCAGAGGGATGTCAGGTTTCTTTTTAAATGTCTCTAGTGTGGGAGAGACCACCACCTCTCTAGGCAGCTCTGACAGTGAGGAAGCTTTTCTTGATATTGAGCCTGAATCTGGGTTGCCGGAACTTGAATTGATTATTCCATGTCCTACATTCTGGCATCAGCAAGAAGAGATCTTGACCTTCCTCTTTGTGGCAGCCTTTGAGGTACTTGTAGAGGGATATCATGTCCCCCTTCAGTCTTCTCTTCTCTTCTCTTCTCTTCTCTTCTCTTCTCTTCTCTTCTCTTCTCAAGGCTGAACATGCCCTGTTCTCTCAGTCTCTTCTCACAGGGCAGTGTTTCCAAACTCTGGATCATTTTTGTTGCCCTTCACTGGAGCCTTTCTAATTTACCTGCATCTTTCTTAAATTTCGGTGCCCAGAACTGGACACAATATTCCTGGTGAGGTCTGAGTAGTGAGGAGTATAGAGGCACTACTACTTCTTGTGATTTGGAATTAATTCTTCTGTTAATGCATCCCAAAATAGCATTTGCCCTTTTGGTGGCCACATCGCTTTGTTGGCTCATGTTTAGCCTATTGTCCACAATTACTACATGATCTTTTTCTTTTTCAATTCTGTTCACCAAGTATTCCCCATCTTGTAATAGTTACAAGGACATCCATACATCCAGAACTCCACAAACCTACGTGAAAAACCTCCTTTGAAAACAATGTTCTCCTAAAACACTGCTTTAATAAAATGGAGTTCTGTTACATGTATGTATATATAGACGTGAATATGTAGTTTGTCTTTTGAATGATGTTTTTTCTCCTTGTATTCCTTCCCCTCATAGCTTAAGAAAATCCAAATTATTTTAGCAAAACTATTAAAAATACCATTCCTCTAGCAGGCCTAATCCATATTTTAACCATCCATCCCCAGTGGATAAAGGTGACTTCCATAGTTCAAGTCCATTTCTGGGATACCTGAGACAAAGTATGTCCAGCAGCTCCTTGTACATTGATCCTTTTCTGCTTCTTGCCCCCTTCAGATAGCAAATTCAAAGATGGTCATATTGTGGCACTTTGTCTGACAGGGTCTCCCGGCAACAGTGACACCTTTTGTGTTCTAGGGAAATAAGGATGGATGAGTACTACCACAAAAACTTCTGTGCTGGACTTTGCACCACTCAGGAATCCAGGGCCTGCAACCAGCAGATGTGCCCCATTAATTGCCAAATTGGAGACTTCGGCCCCTGGTCAGAGTGTGACCCATGTGTTAAAAAACAAGTAAGTACAATGGGAAGTGGGGGGTTCTGGGTAGAAAAGTGAGGCAGTGGGAAATAGGATTGGCCATTTGTGTCTTCCATAGCATGGAGAACAAAACTATTTTGGGCAAGACATAAGAAGGTTCTAGACTGTAGTTCAGTGGTGGAGCACATAGTTTCATGCAGAAGACCCCTCATTCAATCCTTGGAATCTCCACTTGAAGGATCATACTTTGGGCACATCATGAGAAGGTACGACTCACTGGAGAAGACAATCATGCTGGGGGAAGTTGAAGGTAGAAGGAGAAAAGGAAGACTAAATATAAGATAGATGGACTCCATTAAGGAAGCCACAGACTTGCATTTGGAAGAGGTGAGCATAGATAAGGAGGGCTTTCATTCATGAGGTTGCCATAAGTCAGAGATGACTTGATGGCACCTACAAATGAAAAGCTGGTGGTCTCTGTGTGTGTGTGTGTGTGTGTGTGTGTGTGTGTGTGTGAGAGAGAGAGAGAGAGAGAGAGAGAGA